>NC_028450.1:23503371-23584425 GCF_000263155.2 Setaria italica | reverse complement strand
CATGCAAAGATACATAGCAAAATATCCAAAGCAGAAGTGCAGCATATCTTCCTTTCTTCATGGATGTCTTCATCTTGACTTCGTGGGAAATCTGGAAAATGCGAAATGCCATCATCTTCAGCATAGCAAGACCAAGTGTGATCCGTTGGACTGTAAAGTTCAAGGAGCGGGCTCTTCTCCAAGTTATTCATTTTAGGGAAGATCGTAGAGTTCTTTTTTTTTTGCAATGGCTTAACTCAGTA
This sequence comes from Setaria italica, assembly GCF_000263155.2. Taxonomy (NCBI): domain Eukaryota; kingdom Viridiplantae; phylum Streptophyta; class Magnoliopsida; order Poales; family Poaceae; genus Setaria; species Setaria italica. The sequence continues at coordinate 23,584,183 of NC_028450.1, read as the reverse complement.
TTGTAATTTTCCTTTCATCTCCTTTTGCTCTCCCTACCCCTCTCACTCTGTAAGTATGTCCCTGTCTCTAACTAAACTCTTTTAACCCCCCAACCATAATAGAAAACTGAACCCCACAGTTTGCCCTTCAAAAAAAATAGCACGACGTGGCTCGCAATTTAAGTACCGCTTGTTGTCACAAACCGGTACTAAATGGCGTATTTAGTACGGTTGAGCTGACCAGTTCTAAATGGTGTGGCATTTAGTATCGAACTAACGGTACCGGGCGAGCGCCCAGTACTAAAGGGGGGTTGCTGACCGGTACTAGAGGTCAAGCATCCAGTAGTGAAAATCCTTTCCCACTAGGAAAAAAACGCATGGTTTATAACTGCACATACCATCGGCGACAAACTGAGTGTCAGTTTATAAAATTTCTTATGGTAGGACCTGCTTACTCAGATTCGAGCCCTCGACTCCGCATAGGTGTTCGCATTTTCCTGAATTTATTTCAGAATTTAACTAGTGTTGTTCTTTCGGTGATAGGTGACGTGCTCGTCGATTCGTCAATCTTGAAATCTGTTGGCTCAGTCCTCGGAAGTGCTCATAAGGATAGGGGTGTGCGCATGTATTCATAAGGGTGAATGTGCATGTGTGTATGTGAACATCTGTGTCTGTACTATGTTCGAAAAAATATACATACCATCGACTCTATATATATTCAGTGCGAAGCGACAACACTGTAGATTGGTGGCGAGGATGACATTTTCTTGGTGGAGCTGCATATATGGATCTCTAGATTTTTCTCAAATTCTTAGTTTGAATTTAGTTATAGTGTATATCACATCAAATCTAGGTTCATAATTCTGAATTTTACATACATAATTAAGATAGTTAATTGAACTGCAACTTAATGGAAACTTACATTACGTTTAGATATATCTTGGGATACTTATGAGATCGTTCTATCTTGTGCAAGTGCTATGCAGAATTTGGGTTGCGGGGTTGTGTTCCATCAACCCACCTCATTTCCCGACTAGTACAACACTCGGAAACGTTTGGAAGTTAATTTTAGCCTTGCTATTTGGTGGCTCACCAATATTTAGCTAAGTACTCCCTTTGTTTCAAATTACAATAGGATATTTTAGCTTTTCAAGGTACATAAATTTTACTATATATCTAGACATAATATATATCTAATTGCATAGTAAAAATTATGTACGTAGAAAAATCAAAATGACCTTCAATTTGAAACCGAGGGAGTAGTAGATTAAAAAAAGAGAATACATATATTTTCCTTTAATTGCAAAAGTATTGAATCAACAAAAAAATAGTCTCAGTAAATATATTAAAAGTAGAGTCACCAAGAAAATATGGATCCAATATTTCTCGTAAAAAAAGTTGAATCAACATATCTAACCTACAAAAGTTGGAGTCAAGAAAAGTTATGTATATGAAAAAGTATATAGATTTTGCTATATATCTAAGTACATCGTAAAAGTTATGTATATAGAAAAGTCAAAATGACATATAATTTGAAATTAGTAGATTAAAAAAGAGAGTATACATTTTCCTTTAATTGCAAAAGTATTGAATCACTAAAAAATAGTCTCTGTAAATATATAAAGAAGTAGAGTCATGAAGAAAATATTGATCCAATATTTCTTGTAAAAATAGTTGAATCAACAAATCTGACCTAGAACAGTTGGAGCCAAGATTTTTTTAAATAAAAAAGTTAATCAGCAAATGTTCAATCAATATTTCCTGTAAAAAGTTGGATCCAATTCGTCAAGTAGAAAACATCGATCGAGTAGAAAAATAGACGTACTAGTAGGAATAGACATATTAAAAGGGAAAGATGTGGAAAATTGTAGTAATCCAAAAGGAAAGGGAGTATCGCCAAATGGCAAAATTCGAAAGTTGGAACTCTCCGCTTTGTTTTTTTCACGTTGTAAAGGTAATATTTTCTCGTGCAGGAGTATGAGTTATCGGTTCCATTGCGGAAGGAGGCGAAGCAAAACTGCGGAGCCGACGACCCTTCGCTTCGTTCGTGTCGTGTACGCTTACCATTTTCCTCCCACCTCCGGCCGACGCGGCGTCGTCACCCACTTGCTTGATTGCTTCCCCTCCCCAAGACCCCAACCACTCCCCACGGCCCACCTGCACGTCCTGCCTCTGCTCCCCGACTCCCCGTCCTCGCTCCAAAACTCTACCAAGCACCAACCGCCGCCGATCACCGCCAGCCATGGCGCCGCCACCTACCAGCGGTAAGGGACCCTCGAACCCTAGCCCCCCTCACCCGCCGAACCGCGGGCTACCCCTACCCCCTAACCCCAATCCCTCGCCTCCACCTGCAGGTGCAGGTCCCGCCTCGCTGCGGCGGCGGCTCTTCGAGGCGGCGGGCGACGGCGACCTCCAGCTCTTCAAGAGTACGTGCACGCGGCGCGCTCCGCCTCTGGATTTCCCCCCCTTGCTGAGTTTCTGGTCGGGCTCTGATTTGGAGGGGTTTTGGATTTTGGTTTTCGTCCGTGCCTTCCGCATGCAGGGACCGCGACCGCGCTGGACGCCGGAAAGGGCCGCATCAGGGAGGCCGTCGAGGCCGTGACGAGCCGCGGTGCCGGGGTTCTGCACGCCGCCGCGGGCAGCGGGAGGATGTCCATGTGCGCGTACCTCGTCGAGGAGCTCCTCGTGGACGTCAACGCGACCGATGATTCAGGTGGTTTCTTCGTCTCGTCTCCCTCCCCGTACTTGCGCAAAAGCAGAATCCAAGCTTCTCGTAGCAATACGATCTCGTCTGTAGAGTCTAGACCACGGATTGGTGGCACTATTGGCTTGTGATGGAAGTTTGCTGAGGTGATATTGCAAAGGCGCCGCATTTTCAGTAGAAGTTGGTTTCATTCATCCTATGTGTAATGTGATTTGATGTGATGAATCAGCTCTTTGGTCGTCTCCTTACTTAATGCCAAGAAATGTGATTGTAGACTTTCATGAACTTGAGACTGGCTATCTGAATTGGTTGTGTTTTGCCTGGTCTGCTTGATGCGAGTTCGAGCGAAGTTACGCTTCTGTCAATGTGGTGTCCATATGTCTAGTTTTTGGCACAGTCTACAACTATCATTGGAGATGGTTTGTAGATTAACCTCGTAGGCCTAGGCTGTAAAGAACTTTATGTAAACTGAGATTATATGCTCCAGTTAACTCATAACTTTGGTGTCCTCTGGTTCCTTTGCATTTGGTGTCGCAATCGGGAAAGTAATATCAACTCAATACAGAAATAGTATGCATGTTTACCCCTTGATTTAGCTTATTCTTTTGGATAGATTTAAGGCTAACTTGGCATTTGGTCCACTCTTCGAAGGATATATCAAATTACCTTTCAGACAGAATTGCATCAGTAAAAGAGTGCTGGTGCATGCAACTTCCATCTACTTTTAACCTTGAAAATTCTGTCAACTATCCCATGCAGCAGTTTGCTTTCCGTGGAAAACGTTTAGCTTCTACTTGTTCGTCTACCCCTTTAAATAGCCATCTCTTCAGTTTGGCAGGAATCTGAAATTCTTTTCATCACCAATTTATCCATTATATCTTTCTCAATCTTTGTAAGAGTATCTGGGATTTGAACAAGCATCAGTGTTTGATTGGTTTGTATTCTTAGAAAAACGTCTCACACTATGGTGCTCAACATAAACATGCACATATTGAAGTTGAATCATGCTTTCTTAGGGAAGCATCTCATGTTATGGTACTTGACACAAACATGCACATGTTGAAGTTGAATCATATGATGTGACACTTATTTCATTATGTGCACATAGGAACTGTTAATTAGACCAGTTTCCTTAATTCTCAGTAATATTTGTATTGATCTTTTGATGCTGTCCAGCTGTTCATTGAGTTCTGAGGCTCAATTAAATCGAAAGTCTTAGTGCCACATGCCAAGATGTGTTCATGTCATGTATGATACTTTTAAAGGCACCTAAATGCCATCCTCTTTAGTTTTGAATGTGCTAGTGAATGTGGAAAATTTCTATGCATATTTTGGAAACAGATGCATGTTTAGATCGCAAAACCTATCTATGGATTTTCTTTTGTTACTTGTATGAATTTCTATTTGGAATCGTAGTAATCTATTATTCTTGTATGAGTCTCTTATTTAGTATCCTACCACTTTTGATCTTTCCTGTAGGAGATACACCTCTGGCCTATGCAGTTCGTAGTGGCACTTTGGACATTGTACAGTATCTTCTTGATCATGATGCTAATCCAGATAAGCCTAATGGAAAAGGATCTACCGCTCTCCATTTAGCTGCTGCAGGAGGTCTCTCCCTATGCAACTTATCTTTTTTCGTCCGCGTGCATGACACTGTGTCTTAAAATATTTAGTTTATGTGTTTGGAGTGATGTAATGAAATTTAATCCAGATCATGTCAGTGTTATAGGTAATAAGGAAATGGCCCGCGTCTTTATGTCATGCTCGTGGATAGTTATTAGTTATTACAGTGTCATCCAAGCATTTAAAGAGCTTTAGTGATGAATTAGTTGTTTAATCGCTGCCTTTAAATCTTAAAAATGCCGTTATGAAGATGGACGTGTCATGAAATTTGTATTCTTCATCTATCAAAATGTCACCTGCACTGACATGGATCAGATGTTTGTAAAATTCAATTATTAACTTCTTTGTCCTGTTCATGCAGCATTAGTTATTTCTTGAGTTACTTCCTAGGGTATCCGGATACATTTCTAGATCTGATGATGAACTTGAAAACATATATATATATATATTATATATATATATATATTCTTTTCACTAAAATTGTGGGGAGCAGTACATGAAAAACACATTAACGTGAACCTCTTAACATTGGAGGTGGACTCATCCAGCATGAGCCCCAATTTTTCAGGACAACTTAATGCTTTATTTGAACACACAATTTGATGTAGATTCTCTCTCTACCCATTCGACTTATTACAATATATGATCCAAGTAAATAACTAACAAAATTCTGTATTATATTTTTGCGATTCAGGAAATTGTGATATAGTAAAAGCATTACTCTCAAACGGGGCCAATGTTGACTCGTTTTGTGATACTGGAACACCATTGCATATGGCTGCTTTCTTTAAGCAGGATGGTGCTATGAAGATTTTGTTGGACCGCGGTGCAGATGTACGCAATATGCCTGTCTACCTTTCTTCTTAGATTAACAAGATCCACTTTACTGATTACAATTTAGAAGAATATACTTCTGCCAGCTTATTATGTAAGGGCACTGATTTTTTCAATCTTTCTTGTCAGTGTAACAAGGTATTTAACACTGTATGCACTCCTCTTTTTGTGTCTCTCACTGCTGGCTCGCTCAAGTGTGTGAAACTTTTGATCAAGGTATGGCCCACTAATCTCATGCCAAATTGAATTTTTTTTAGGGCAGTTAAATTGAAATCTTTTGGATACTTGGTAAGATATCTGAGATGAACTCCCATTTCAAAACTTGGTATTGCTTCATTTCTTTCATTCTTTCCTCACATTTGAGCCCTTTTCATGTGAATTAATGAAAAGTATAGAATAAATGCATACCCTTATTAAGTTGTGTTTCTTGCTACCTTGGTGAATATTTTTGTCTTTAAACCATTGATCTTTAATATTAGTAACAAGCTAGCGAAGATGTATAGTCTTGTAAATCTACCATGCACTGAAGTGGAAGGGGAGTTTAGGTAAAATTAGTGATGCTCTTCTGTTCCTATTACCACAGATAACCAAAAAAAAATCACTCCTTAAATATCTCATAGAAAAGGAAGGAGTGCAAATTCTCATATGCTTATTGCCACCTTTTATGTGTTAGGCTGGTGCTGACGTGAAGGGTGTTGGTTCTGTAACTCCCTTAATAACTGCGGTCAGCAATGGCTTAACTGACTTCTACAATTGCTTACTGGAGGCTGGTGCAGATCCTGATGTTCGTGATGATGTAAGTTTTTACTTTTCACTTTTCCACTAAATACATGTTTTTTTCACACCATCAAGTGGTTATTCACGCATGGGAAATTATGAAAACTAACCTCTGTGAAACTATGATTTTTGCTAATGCTAAGAAGCAAAACTTAGCAATCTAGTTTTTTTTGTTTCCCGTCAAAGCCAACCCATAAAGTCCTTAAACATTCCAAATTAAATTTGTGGAAATTGTCCTTAGTGACCATGAACTTGTATCTCAGATGCACAACCAGTTAATATGCCATCGCACTGAACTGGTGTTGTGGTTATAGTGCAAACCATGCAGATATTGATGTGTTATGGTAACAAATATCTATTTAATTCTCTTTGTTGGTTTAGTTTACAAGTAATATGAATCTTTGCACGATATTGATGACTCGATGCCCCAGTTAAATAGATGGTTCATGTTGATATGATTTTTTTAGTCAAAACTAAAAAGATTATTCTCATGGGTGTGAAGTCTAGAAATGCTTACAAATTGCAATTGAATAATCATATATATGACTAACAACAGCTTTATGATTATTTCTTATGATGTACTTATAAGGTTTGATGAATAAAATGCAATAAAATTGTGTTTTTGTGTTATGTACATCGCTGTCCATCAAAATGTTAAATTTTTGTCTGGGTGAATCATATTGCTGTTGTGAAATTTAGATAATTTACATTATGGCATTTTGCTTATACTGGAGAACCTTTTCATTATGTATTTAATTGGATTTTTCTGAATTTTTACCAGAGAACCACTGCTTTTCAATCTCAGAGCAAAGTTTGGTTCTAACGTTGTGGTTGGCTTAGTTGTGCTTTCTATCATAACCTAGGATTCCTTGGCTGGTCTGAGGAAAGAATAGAACATTAATGCGTATTATGAGAAGTACAAGAGGTAGAGTGAACCAGTGGAGTTCAATTATTTGATGTTTCCTCTTCAACTCCAGACATTCAGTTGTTGCAATGATAAATGAGTTCCTTTTCAATTCTTTAAGGCTTCCCTAGTGAGGTTCAAGCCAGATATTTTATGTAATTGTTACTACTGTAAGATGTAGCTGTATTCAAATTGTAGGTGTTCTTTATCTTTTTCCTGTTCTTGTTTGAACTGTAGTGCTAAATTCACTATCGTCAGTCATCACAGACCTTGTGTTCGTTGCTCTTTTGCCTTGGATTTCTGTGAATGGTTCTGTAAATTTAACGTTCGTTTTTGCTTAACAGTTTGGTCACCTTCCAATTGAAATAGCTGCATATGAGAACAGAAGGAAAGATGTCGAGATTCTACTTCCAGTAACTTCTCGTGTTCCATATGTGCGGGATTGGAGCGTTGAGGGGATAATCAGTTATGTGAAATCAATGCCATCTGTGAAGGTATTGCAATTTAAGTTCCTTTTTGTTGTTCTGTGTTAATGTTAGTGGTAGAGTGATTTCTATTCTATTGTTTCTTCAATACATGTCCTAAATATAAAAGTGGGGAACTCAAAACATGTGTATTCATTAATCCCCCCACCCCCGCGCGCGGGCACGCGCTCGAAACGAAACAATGTGAAGTTTAGTTGCGTGTGTAAAATAGGTAACTCATTATGTAATTGTACAGATGTGAAGTGAGTCTATAAGACGGTCTTCTTGTGTCCTTCTCAAGTACTACTCCCTCCGTCCCAAATTATAGGTCGATTTGGCTTTTTTAGATTCATAGACTTTATTATGCACTTAGATATACCCTATGTCTAGATGCATAATAATATCTATGCATCTAGAAAAGCCAAAATGACTTATAATTTGGGACGGAGGGAGTAGTACCTAATGTAACTCTATCCTCCTTTGTACACGTCATCATTCTTTGTACCAAATGATTTATTTTGCTGTTTCAGGATGACCCCATGTACAAAATGAAACCAGATGATCTCAAGTTAGAAGGAAACAAGGCTTACAAGAGAAAGGATTATGCTACTGCTGCAAAGCTCTACTCTATGGTATTATTGAGCCATCTCTCTTAGCCTACACTTAATTTGCTGTTTTGTAATATCTAAATTGACAGTTGGTATGGTTCGTACTCTTTTCAGTCCGTTATAAGATTTTATTAATATGAAAATTTGTTTGTTTTCGCTTTTTTGCTCTTTTGCTGTTTAAACTTTATTTCGGTCATTTCACATTTATGTGTAGGAAGTTAATGAAGCTACTTCCTGCATTTGATGTTAGTGGAAACAATTGATGTTGTGATAAATCACGAATGCTACAAGTTTTCTGCATTTGCATTATGGGATTCTTTTGCCAATCTTAAAACTTCTACAAAACTTCACTAGAATATTACTCTGTAGGTTGACTACAAAATACTCCATCCGTTGCAAAATGTAGGTCGTTTTGGCTTTTCTAGATAGATAGATTTTGTTATGCACCTAAATATAGTATTATGCCAAAACGACCTACATTTTGAAATAGAGGGAGTAACAGTTATAACTGTGGCATCAAAGACTATATATGTTAAGAAAACATCAACATGTATCTCATTTTATTGGATTGGATACAAGGAGTAAAGCTCCTTTTTTGGATGTATATGTCTTTAACTTCTGTATCCTAATTTGATGCCTCGGGTTGAGGGTCTAGTTTACCACCCTAACTCTAGCAAAATGAGCTGCCATACCAAATTTGTGCACTTGCTCGAGAGAAGTGTAGGCAACAAGAACTAAATTCGGTAATTTTGTTTAAATGCAGGCAGCAGATCAGTGCCCTGATGATGACTCAACCTTGTACTCAAATAGGTGCCTTTGCTGGCTGAAGATGGGTCTAGGGGACCAGGCATTGAGTGATTCTGGAATTTGCAGGATGCAGCGCCCTGGCTGGGCAAAGGCTTGCTACCTGCAAGGAGCTGCTCGGATGCTACTTAAGGTGAGATGACATGTATCATTTTCTGTTACTCTTTCATTTTGCTGCGCCAAATCCTTTTTCTAGTGATGCAGCAACTCTTCTGTCTTCAGGACTATGAAAAGGCATGCGATGCATTTCTTGATGGTCTCAAACTGGACCCAGCAAATGTTGAGATTGACAAAGCATTATGGTATTGTACTCACCCCTTTCTTTGTCAGGAAACATAGTTTGCAAGGATAATGCTGACTTCCATACCCCATATTGTATTTATAAATCTCCTATATTTCATCACATCGAAACACATACATGATGACTTAGCCAGTGAATTAGATAATTGTGTTATTTAAACTCCAGAGCATCATTTACGCTTGTCATGTGCTTCTGCATTTAAGATGCTCTAGTAATTGCTGTAATCTTTTATGCAGTGAGGCCATCAACTGCTTGAAGACATCTGACGCAACCAAGTAATTGTCAGAATTCTCTTTCGCCAAGGGGACAGTAGTCCAGAACTTCCACTATTACTGGTTCCTCATCAACGTGTAAATCGATGTTGAGTTTAAGACACCCCTCTGGTCTTACATATATGGGTTCGTTTTGCCAGCTCGCCAACTAGGTCATGAAGAAATGCTCTTCAACCCAGTCTCTTGTTTGTGCGTGGCAGTGTTATGTTATGTTGCCTAGAAATGCTCGCCTTGTAGGTCTCGTAAGTCATATCACTGCGGCCCTTCCTCTCTCTCTTTATTAGGCCCTGTTTGGAAAAAAATGTGCTAAAGTTTAACACTCCACTTTTAGCATCTTTTAGCACTTGGACTCCCAAACAGGTGTGCTAAAAGATGAGCGCTAAAGTTTAGCACACCCATTTTCATTAGCACACTCAAGGGGTGCTAAAGGGTGTTAAACCTGCTAAAAGTGATCCCCCGTCCATATTTTCCCTGTTTGCTCCCCTTTCTCTCTCCTCCGATGCTCCTCTTCTTCCTCCCGCAACGTGTGTCTCCTGCAGCCGCCCCTCTCGCATCTTTCCTCCTGCAGCCGCATCTCCAGCCACCATCTCCTCCCGTCGGCCATCCATCCTGCCTCCATCCTAGTCCTACCGGTCATCCCTATCCCATCGCAGTCAGCTCCTCCCATCGGTCCTCCCCTCCCTCCGGTCCTTCGCGTCACGCTGCCAATCCCTTCCACCGGTCATCCCCTCACTCCCGCCCGTCCTCCCCTTCCGTCGCCATCCCTGCCCGCAGATCCTCCCTTCCCACCACGCCTTCGTCTGCTCCCCACGCCGCCCCCTAGATCCACGACCTCCTCGGCCCCAGGCGTTCGCCACCGTGCTCCCAATCTTTTCGCCCGGTGATCATGGATGGCCATAGCGACGATGGGTTGCAGGAGTTCTTCTCCCAGCCGGATCCACAATTCCCCCTCCCCCGGCGGCTTTGATTTCTTCTCGTAGCCGGAATCTTCCCGAGCTCCCCGTGAGGGCATGCAGGCCCTGGACCTCAACTCGCAGGAGGAGGACTTCCCCGATCTTAACTCCTACTCTGAATTCCTTCGCGGACACGGAGTACCCCGAGGCCGCGAAAGCCGTACCCTCAGCTTACGCGTGTCTCGCAATGGAGGACGAGGTGGTGGCGGTAGCAGATGTGCCGGCGGTAGCACAGGAGGTGACGGCGATAGAGGAGCTAGCAGCAACAGTGGGGGTGCAGGGCGTGCAACGAGGTCTTTGTTCTTAGGTTCCTTGCCCGAAGGTGGTATCAGTAGCGGAGGTGGTGGCGGAGGACGTGGCGGTGGCCGCGGATCTCGTCCACGAACAACCAGTGCTGGTGCTGCAATGGCCTTTAAGGGAGATAATGTGGTTGATATTGATGAAGAAAACGGCAACGATGGTGCAAAAGCTGTGGAAGTTATCTTCCCCGGCTCCAAGGTATTCGGTTGCACCCATCCTCTTCTTCATTGTTACGCAATTTTGATGTGGTATATATGTGAAATATGTGTGCTGCATGGATGGTGATAGTTCTCAGGACCAATACATTGTTTTATGTGATACTGAGTAAGCTGTTAAGTCAAGTAGCAGGTAGTTTTGTTTGAGTTCAATTGCACAACTTGTTTAATTTCTATGACCCATTAACCAGTACACCAGCCATGGATTCCTAATTACTGGTAGATGAGTCAGAGTCCTACCAATTGTGCAATGTGTGCCTGATTTACTTCCAGTGCTGATTTGAGAATGTGTCTTGCATGTTCTTACTAGATAAAAAGTGACAAAGCATAATTGATAGAAAGAAATATTGGTTTGTTCTGTGATTTGTGCGTAGAGCAAATGAGATCAGGAAACTGTCACAAAGGTACCATGTTTGTAAGAGGTTATAAGATAATTGCAGAAAAATATTTCATGGTTACTGGTTTGAGGCATGACAAGTCGCAATTGAGGCACCGAATATATCAACTGAAATCTCTGTATGCCTTCTGGAAAGAACTGCAAAAGCAGAGTGACCTTGGCAGGAAAGCTGATGGTACTGTTTTTGCCCCAAAATGGTGGTGGGAACAAGACACTAAGGTGGGAGGCATAGGATTTATTTCCATGTAGTTAACTTTCACTATATATGGCTGTTTTGACATCTCTAATCTGAAAATGCAATTGATTTGCAGGGCAAACCACACTGTGCTAAATTACAGGTTGGTGCTCCTGACTACCTTGATCAGCTTGAGGAAATGTTCCATGATGTTGCAGTGGATGGATCGACTTCATTTGTGGCTGGAGTTGAACAAGAAGAGGAACAAGATAGTGAAGATGGAGAAGATGAGGTTGCTGACTAGGATGGGTCTTTTATGACCTTGATCAGAGCTCACTGAGCTCTAACAGCAGGAAGAGGTCAAGTACAAGCACCAAGTCCCCTGCCACTAGTCCTGGAAAGAGGTCCAAAAGCCCAATGGTTAAAATGATGAGCAATCTAGTTGCTAAGTTGTCTGCATCTGATGATGCTATTCATAGCATATTCAAGAGTGTGGAGAGTCTTACTCAATCTATCAATGAGAGAAGACAGAAGACGAACAAGATGACAGTGGTGGCAGAGGATGTTAAGAGGTGCCAACAGTTGGCTCTGGAATGTGGGGCAGCTCCTGATAGTAGGGAATTGTATGTATGTAACAACATTTGTAGGGACCCATATAACAGGGAATTCTTCTGTCAGCTACCTTCTCCTGAAGCAAGGATGGCATTCTTGAAGAGATGGTACCAGAACCACAATATTGTCTAGTTAGGATTCTTATGTTAGGACTCTTATGTGGCTGTTTGAACTATTATGTTAGAACTGTTATGTGGTTGTTTGAACTCTTATGTTTGATGAATATTATATGTGGCTGTTCCAATTATTATATGTGGCTGTTTCAATTACTACTGACATTTTTTTTTGCTGAATTAGGATGGGGATGCCTATTTTTCAAGTGATTCTGATGGGGATTATTCAATTGAGGCTCACACTGTCATGAAGATGGCACTCATTCATCGTAAGAGGAATCGGGAAATCTTGAAGACGGCACTCATGATCGGTATGTACTATGATACTTACATGCACAAGGCTCCAAGGAGGGTAGCCACTGTACCGGGCATAGAATGGGTTCAAAAAACACTATCAAATAGAACCTCTTGCTACAACATGTTTAGGATGTCTTGCCAATTATTTCATCAACTTCATGAATTGTTGGTCGAATCATATGGTTTGAGAGCAACTAGAGGAATGTCAACGATGGAGGCTTTAGGAATGTTGTTAGTGGATGGCCTGGATCGGTACATGATATGCGGGTGTTCAATGATGCCATAACCAAATATGGTGACAAGTTTCCACATCCTCCTCCAGGTACACTACTTTGTATACGATATTCTCTTCATTTGTTCAAATATGGTGTCAACTTCATGTACCTCATAAAATTGTCTTCATCTGTAGGCAAGTTTTACCTAGTAGATTCGGGATATTCTAACCGTTCGGGTTACCTTGCACCATACAAGGGTACGAAGTACCATCTCCTGAAGTTTCAAAGTGGCCAATGCCAAAAGGTATGAAAGAGACATTTAATTACGCACATTCGTCCCTTAGAAATGTTATCGAGAGGTCCTTTGGAGTTTTGAAGATGAAGTGGAGGATTTGTTGGGTATACCAAGTTTTTCAATCACAAGCAAAGCAAAATAATAGTAGCATGCATGGCAATTCACAATTTCATTCGAGAGAATGCTATTGCCAATAGGGCCTTTGATATGTGCGATTGTGATAAAAATTTTATTCCTATGGCCGAACCATCGAACTCTGAAGGACATGCGATGAATACCCAAGTAGGGGATGAAGACCATAATATGAATGAATTTCGTGATGAAATCTGCATAATAGATCATAGCTAATTTGTATGGTTGTGTTGTAATTGACATTGACAATGTATTGTACTCTTTGTGTTATTTTATGTTTATTGGACAGTGAAAATAACTTTGAATGTTATCCTTCACTATTTGAAAATGAAGCTGGCCAAATGAGAGAAAAATAAACAAGTCAGAGGGGCAGCGCTGAAGTTTTAAAAAAAAAGAGTGGCAGCGCTTCACAGCTAGAACCTTGGCGTCAAAAAAAGATTAGCACAGGAGATAGCTCGGGACAGGCAGAAGTAAAGGAGGGGTAGTGTGCCAGCTATGCATAGATAATAAATGAGGAGCACTGTTGTCATTTTCCACCAAAGATGCTAAAGTTTAGCATAATATCCAAACAACCCAAGGTGCTAAACTTTAGCACTCTATTTGAGAGTGCTAAACTTTAGCACAAGGTTCCAAATAAGGCCTTAATCAGTTCTCAACCCTAACTCTGTGCTACTAGATGCTGATAGATCTTAGAGTCGAGATCTAGTGTTTTAGATGTTGTGTTGGAACTTGCATGCATGCTGTTGTCGAGATCATGTGCTAGCTTCAGCCATCTCAGTGGCGGTGCAGTGTTGTTGATCATGGATCCTGATATCAACACCAGGCATGCCGCATGCATGAGGTGGCGCTGCCGCTGGTGTGTCGTGTGACGGCCGTGAGCATTCAACCATAGTTATGTGATGCCGAGGTTCCCTAGTATAGTGCTAGAATGCACTAACAAGTGATGCTATGTCAACTTCGAGAACGTTACTGATGAAATTCACTTGTAAAGGGAAAATGTTGTAGGCTGTCCTGAACAACTAAATATGACTCACGAATTGGTCGATGAAGCATCTAGATGATCATCGATTCATCATGAGGAATAGATCAAAGAACCAATTCCCATGGATCAAACAATTTTTCTGGGTTGGACAGTGCAGTTGTTCGGTTCAATGGCAACTTCTGTGTCATGTAAGTAGAGTAGTATACGCAGTACGCACTATAACAGATCCCAATGGAAAGAACGAGTTAGGTCTTCTGCTAGGGATTAGAAAAGTTATCTAATACAATCTCTACTTTCTAGCAAACCATGAGGCGCAATTTCTTAGGATCAACGGGCAGAGCTTGATACACTCGTCCAGAAAGCTTTGGGTGCTACCGAAGCATTCGAAAAATCCGCTATGAACGGCTGAGCAGGCCCATGGTTGGGCAAATCAAAGTGTGCCCTTCGTGGCCCACACAAAATTCATAGCTTTCCTCGCGGACTGCGGGAAGTCGTCTACCAGACACAACAACTTGGGGGGATTTCTAAGATAATGTTTGGTTCTGGGGTTGAAGTGGGTGGGGTTGGAGCTGAGCCACTTCGACCTATGTTTTGTTGGAGAGAGTGGGGGTTAGGTCCAACCCAGTAGAGGAATATTCCTCGTAGATCCGGGTTCATCCGATCCCTCAAAAAAGAAGGAATCACCCCGACTCACTTGAACGGCGTCCGCGGTCCGTTTCTTCTCGCGCTCGCCCTCCCCGCGTCCGCCCGCCCGCCCGATGCCGCTGACGCCCTCCACTGGCGCTGATGGGGAGGTGCGCCGGGCGAGCTCGAGCCCCACCGCGGCCGGGCTAGCTTGGTGGGGGAGGAGGACCTCCAACGGCGGGGATGAGGTGGCCAGCGCGGGGGCGGGGATGAGGTGGCGCAGGGAGGACCGCCGGCGCGGGGGCTCGATGGGGAAGGAGGGCCGCCGGCGTGGGGGCTCGGTAGGGAAGGAGGATGGCTTGCGGGGAGGAAAGGAGGAAGAAGATGGAAGGACGAGAAAAAAGAGAGAGGCTGATAGGTAGGCCCCGTGGCTGATAGGTGGGGTCCACAACTAACGGTATTAAATAGATATCCATCCCAACCTCCTCAACCCGCTCAACTAAACAAAAAACTGGGTCCAACCCATCCCTCCAATCAAACAAGAGATGGGTCGGCTCCAATCCAGAAAAATGGGTCAGCTCCAACCCAACCCACATGGTTTCAAAACCAAACACTACCTAAACCCGTCGCGCATTGGTGGGGAAGAGGATACTTTAACTTTTAGCATCTAATTTTGAGTCACTGCCATGCGGATCCTATCGTGCTTGGATCTACCATAGTGGTGACTCAAAAGTAGAAAGGGCAAAGTTAGAGGATCTCATTCTTGTTGGTGGGCGGGGACGGTAGGAAGAAAAAAAAAAAGGCTGCTGACACACTCATCCGATACCATAAAAAATGTTGAGCTTTCCAGGGGGTCCCTCGCACACTTCTCTCCTTCATCCCCTTTCCATCGGAGTCCACCAGCCCCTCCACCTTTCTTGGCTTGACACATGCAGGCGTCCTCAGGCTCGTCGGCTGGGCGAGACAAGCTCGGGCCCATCGGCTTGGATGCACCTAGATCAAATCGAGGCCCAGCTGCTGCCGCGGGATGAGGGAGATGGTGACATGGGGCTGAGCAACAATGGCCAATAGCGGCGCAAGGTAGGCACTAGTTTAGGGAGGCAGCGGTGCCAGGCTCGCCGCAGCCGGAGGGGCAGCCGGTGAGTGGCGTGGCGCGGCCGGAGTCGGAGCTGTAACGAGGTTACCCACGCGGCTAGTGAGGTGTAACGGAGTCGGTGAGATGTAACTATGGATTAGAAAATTTGTACTCCCTCGCAGTGACGGATCTAGGATTTTATCACAGGCTATGCTGAAAAAAAATTATTATACAATTCGATAAAACCATTTACAATTCGATAAATTCAAAGATTAAGCTAGAAACAATTTCAAAATATAGCATAAAAGAAACTTACAATATTATTTGTCTACTTTGTTTACCCACCGCTTTTTAAATGACATGAATGTCTTGATTATATCTTCTTCATTCACTTGGAAGAAAATATCCCGCTCAATGAATGTGACTAGACAATCATCCAAAATACTATCACCTAGCTTATTCCTTGACTTTATTTTCACTTTAACCATTGCAGAAAATACCCTTTCAACACTCGCTGTTGCCACTGGTAATAGCAATATCAATTTGAGAAGCAAGTAAACCATATCATACACTTTGTGCCTCCGTGTTTGAACAAGCTTAACTGAGAGATCAACGATGTTGTCTAGACCCTTGAAGCTATCATCTCGTCGCATGTCATCAATATAATTATCAAGTTGCAATTCTAGTTTTAGCAAATCATTGTTGGAGAAGTCCTTAGGATAAAATTCAGCCAATCTGCATACCTTCTGTGCATCAAACGAAGCAAATAAATTGGAAGGTGTTGGCGCTAAAAATCAGCCGATTGAATCTCAGCGTCGGACACACGACCCAGGAGAATCTGCTTAACTCCTGTTCGGGTAATCGCCCTGGTGCGGTTCGCGCGGCGTGCCAGCCAATCTGACCTGTTGATTGGCAAGGAAGGAAACGTGTCAGATCCCAGAGGCTGCGATCGGCTAAGGTTCCGATCTCGAGGAAGCTTATCAGCGAATCGGCCGATTTGCTATAACAAGGAAATCGGCTATGGTACAACCGACAACTAGGTAACGTTTGTAAAGAAACTGCCAGAGTAAACTAGACAACGCTACAGAAACAACACTTGAAACAGATCTAATCGACTATGCAAAAGTAATGGATAAGCGACAAAGATAAATAAGCCGAAAGCTCTAATTTCAAGCTGGATAACTGGTGATAAAACTAGAACAACAGGTAAAACCTAGAATTCTAGTAAATATTGATAACTAGTGAATAAATCTAAACGAAACGACAGCGATGTGCTCGAAGTTAAAGCTTAGATATTACTCGAGATCGTGTCGATGCAGCCCTGCCAACCCGTACGAACTCGTGAAAGAAGAAAAGTATTGGCGAAGTCGCCGACTTGAAAGTAAAGTATGAGGAAATAGTAGATTGTTGTATTGATTTGATGTTGTTCTTTACAGATCTCTAAAGACGGCTATTTATAGCCTGTTACAACCAACCTCTTAACCGACTAGGATTCTATCTCTAATTTTAAACGAAAACGAATATTTACAAGTACAACTCGTATCGGAGTTGGTCATTGCGCTCCTGTGGGCCAATCCCTTTTTATCTTCTCTTCGCAATTCACTTTAAGCCCATACTGGCCTAATTGCCCCAGCCTATTAATCGGCCGATTTCTACCAACTCCATCCATGAAAACACTGCAGCGCCAATCGGCCGATCTTCAACTGTAACACCAATCGTCCGATTCCTAGTCGTGATCTTTTCGACTCATCGCTTTAGCCCTTTCCCTTCTTGACGCCGATTCCATACGTGTCAAAATCTGGCATCAACAGAAGGATTGAAGACTGACATACACGAAAGTAGCTCCATATTGATCTCATAAAACCGATTATCAAGCTCTTGACTAATTTGATCAATGATACCAATATATACTTCTCTTCTAAAATGGTCATCATTTGTTTGGTTTCGGGCACAGACATACTTTGCTGATTTTCCATACAGCACATAATCACCATCCATAGCAGGAACTTCAACATCATGTTTAATGCAAAAAGAAGTAACCCTATTAAGGAAGTGGTCCCAACCATCAGACCTTAACTGTTGCATTTTGTTCTTCGCCACATTAACAAGGGAGATTACATTAAGAATATCTTGATTCCTTCTTTGCAAACACTCGGATAACTCATTTGTGTATCCAAGAATAACAAATATTAAGTGCACAAAGAAAACAAACTCAAAAGTTTCAAATGCTCCAAGCACAAAATGTATCTTGTCCAATCATCCTTATGTGAAATATCATCACCAAGATCAATGAGCACATCATGGATTGAGGAATACATTGTAATGATGCTGCATATAATTTTGTAATGAGAGCCCCATCGAGTTTCACCAGGTCTAGGCAAACTCATCTCTTGATTTAATCCACTCCCTGATTCAAGCTCACCACACTCAAGTGCTTTCTCTAGCAGTTCAAAGCATACCATGACGCTTGCAAGAAACTCCAATAATATTCAATAAGATAGATACTTGATCAAAAAAGCTCTTACAATCAGTATTTCTCTTGGCAACAACAACAAGAACTAGTTGGAGTTGATGTGCAAAGCAATGAATATAATACGCAGAAGGTGATTCTTGCATTATCAATATTTTTATCCCTTTATCTCCTTTCATATTGCTGGCCCCATTATAACCTTGATCTCTAATTTGAGTCATAGTCAATCCATGACTAACATGTAAACCCTCAATAGCTTCCTTAAGTGACAAAGAGGTAGTATCATCTACATGAACAATTCCAATAAAATATTCACAAGACCTTCCAAGTTTATCAACATACCGCAAGCAAAGAGCTAGTTGTTCTTTATGTGATATGTCACTGGACTCATCAGTTAAAATTGCATGGGGCTCATCATCAAGTTCTTCAATTATTTTCTTTTTAGTTTCTATGACACAACAATGAATAATTTGCTTTTGTATCTCTAGGCTAGTTAAGGTTCAATTACCTGGAGCATTATTCAAGACATACTTGTTCACTTCATCACTATTTCCTACAAGAAACTTCAAAAGTTCAATAAAACTTCCTCTCTTGCTAGACTCTTCATTTTCATCATGTTCACGAAATGCCAATCCTTGATGCAAAAAAACTTGATACATCTAAGTGAATATGTCAACCTTTTCTTATAAAGATGAAGATTCTCATCAGTCCACTTCTCAATGTGATAATCAACTGCTACCTTCAGATTTATAAAACCAATGTATCTCTCCTGAGCTGCATTGTGTGCCATAGAACCACTATGTTTGACAAGTGTTTTGTTTCCTATATTCCAATTATTCCATCCTCCAACAATAAATGTATTTGACCCAGTACCCTTCTTGAACAAGTAGCATATAAAGCAAAACATAGAATCCTTCTTGATATCAAGCCATTCATGATTATACATCCATACATAATTGAATTGGCGATCCCTACCTCCAATTTTTCTTGATGGAAAATCATGATTAATAGGTTTGAATCGGCCTTTAATAATATATCCTCTTCGAATTGCATCTTGATCATTAACATGATAACTTTCAATGGGCCGCCTTTCACCTGGATCATGTGGAAGACGATTGATGTCATAAACCGATGACTATGATGCGGGTGGTTGTAGTGGTGGAGGCGAGGGCACAGGATCCGCGATTTCTTCAACTACCACTCTATCCTGCTCCTGATTCTGTTCTTCCACAAAAGTTTCAACTGGAGATGGGACAATGTTTGAAGCAGCAGCTGTTGCTGCCTTCTTTGCTGCGTGTTTCTGAAAAAGAGATGCAATATCTCCACCTCTCTTCATAATCCAATCGTTCTGAAAAAACAATATCTATGTAATATAAGTACAACAACTAACTAGACATTATAGCAAGACAAACATGTAACGATAGAATCATGTTTTAAATTTTTGGGTAGAAAACTTACAAATCACAACCTCACATGATATTAATTTAAGAATGTTGATGGATTAATGGTCCGTTCAATAAAATCACGAACTGAAATAAAAAAAAGCACTCGTACATAAATAAATAAAAATATTTAAGAATATAAGTCTTTTCAAATAAGAAAGAATAGAAGATAAATTCATCTTAAACCTCCTTGTGGCCGATGACTTGTGGACGATCAGAAGTTTTCACGCAACCGCGCGAAGTCCCCCGTGTAGTTACGCTTGCGCAGACACGCTGGCCCTGGTGGCCTGGTGCGGCGGCCGGCGGCGAAGCCATAGAGGATGGGAGGAGTCCTGCGGACTGTCAGGCGGAGGAGTTGTGGAGGCGCAAATTGTGACGTGGAGTCTCACACATCAAATCATGGGCCAATCTTGTAACCAGAGGCAGGCAGGCACTCCTCATGCAGTTGTATCCATGCAACAAGCAACCAGGGGGGCCAAAAGCTAGATCTAGCCATCGTCTGCTGGGCCTAGGCAAAGTGATAGAGGATCAGGGGGACCACGGGAGTACAGGTAAGGTGCTAGGCCTAGGGTATGCCGGGTGGGCCCCGGCATACCATGTAGCTCCACCTATGCTCCCTCGGTCAAAAAACAAGTCAACCTGAACAGATTAACGAGGAGGTAAAATGACCTCAGTTACCTCTATTTATTAGTCATATTTTGTGCTAATTGAGTATTATAACTTGTTTTTTTACAAATTTTGAATCGTAGATGACTTGTGTTTTTGACTGAGGGAGTACTATTTACCTGTTTAATTAATTATGAAACTTATATTTAATAATTATATAAATCCATGTCTCCCGCTTCGTGTGACCGTGTCGAGTGCGCCTAGCATTTCCACCCCCACCCCACGATTGACACGCCGTCCGGCCGCCGCGACCCGTTTCTTCCCCCTGCTTCGCACACCTGCATATCCCTCCCCTCCCTCTCCCACTCCAAAACCCTACCAACCGAGCGGCCATGGCGCCGCCCCTCACCTGCGGTAAGCGACCCTCAAATCCTAGCCCCCTTCACGCGGGAGAACCATAGCATTAACACTGAGTCCCCGCCCCCTCGCCTCCACCTGCAGGTCCAGGCGCACCGAAGCGGCGGCTCCTCCAGGCGGCGGCCGACGGTGACCTCCAGCGCTTCAAGAGTACGTGCACGCGCCGTCGGTGGTGCTCGACCGCACGCTGATTTTTTTTTCGGGGTGGGGGTTCCGAATTTTGGTTGTCCGTGTGTCGCCTGTCTGCAGGGATAGCTAGCTTGCTGGACGCTGGGAAGGGCCGCCTCGGGGAGACGGTGGCGGCCGTGAAGGACCGTGGCGCCGGGGCGCTGCACATCGCTGCCTTCCCCGGGAGGACGGCGCTGTGCGCGTACCTGGTGGAGGAGCTCCACCAAGACGTCAACGCCGCCGATGAGTCAGGTGGTTTCCTTCCCCCTTCTCTGCCTACTCGTTGTATATCTGTGTGGTCACCTCTCTAGACCAGAGGTTTTGGCATTGTTGGCTTGCGATTGTGAAGTTTGATGAGGTGACATTGTGAAGGCACCGCAATTTCACTTTTAAATTGGTTTCATTCGGCTGCATATGGATATTGTGAATATGTGATTCAGCTGTTTGGTTGTCTGTTTCTTTGTGGCATGAAATGGGATTGGTCACTAACTTGCATCAACAGGCTTGAGGCTGGCTATCTGATCGGGTTGAATTTCACCTGGTTTGCATGATGCCAATGCATGGTTATGTGGAATATTACTTCTATTAGAGTATCAATGTAGTTTCCCTAGTCCATATTTCTACTTTGTCAGATTCTACAACTATCATAGTATAGTAACCTTGAAGGTTGTTTAGAACTTTAGATGAACTTCCAATTATGTGCCACCTCTAATTTCTAAGTTTGTTATCCTGTCTTTCAAATATATATTAATTACTTTGTTTGACTTAACTTTAAAAGTTCATTTGTTTCAGATGCAACACATACAGTTGCATCAGTAGAAAGAGTAATTGATGCTAGCTTCAGTCCACTTTTACCCCTGAAAATTGTGCCTACTTTTTTTTCCATGCATGATTTCTATAAAAACCGATTAGAGCTTTTTTTTTCCTCTACAAGTACCCCCCTACAAGTAGCTGGCTTAGGTTTGACCAGGAACTTCTGGATTTCATTGCATCAGCAATGAATTCATCCATTATTTTTTGCTTACTGCTGTGCACGAGTACTCTGAGTTTTAATCATATTGTATATCTGCTTGTTTTGTATTCTTATTAAAGCATCTCACTTTATGATATTTCACACAAACATGCACATATTGAAGTTGAATGATATGGCTCTTATTTGATTATGTGTGCATAGGTACAGTTAGACTACTTTTTCTCAATTCTTATTAACATTGTCACGATCTTTTGATGCTACCCGGCTGTAATTACCAGTACACACTCCAATGAAAAACGTCAGGGCCATGTGCCAAAATATGTTCGTGTATGATACTTTCAACATAAAAATCACATCCTTTATGAACTATATCCTTTGTTATGTATATTTTTGGTAACAGTTTCATGTTTGCATAGATTTAATTTCTTGTACGAATTTCTATTTAGAATTTACGATTTTCTGTTGTTTCTGGTATTAGTTTCTTATGCAGTATATTTCTACTTTTTGATGTTTCCGGTAGGAGAGACACCTCTGATCTATGCAGTCCAGGGTGACACTGTGGACACTGTGCAATATCTTCTTGATCGCGGTGCTAATCCGGATAAGCCTGCTGGAAACAAGTCTACCCCTCTTCATTTAGCAGCTGCAGGAGGTCTCTCCCAATGCATACTTATTTCTTTCTTTCTATGTGTCCATGACACTGTCTTAAAGTTCTTTGTTTATTTGTTTAAAGTGATGTAATGAGATTTGAACCAGATCATGGCATATACGTTGAAGGTAATAGGAAAGGAAATGGCCCGTGTCTTTATTGGCTGTGTTTGCTCAATATAGTGTCATGCGAGTAGGAGAGATTTCCCTGATGAATGAGTTGTTTAATTGCTACATTTAAGTCTAAAAAAATGCCATTGTCAAGATATATGCATCATGAATTCTGCAATCTTCATCTAACAAGATATGAGTTGTACAGACATAGGTCAAGTATGTATAAAATCCCAACTATTAACTTGTTGTCTAGAGGTTGAATCATAATTATTTCACAAGTTAGTTCCTTGGGTAAGAGTGAATAAACTTTGAGATCTGATGTCGAATATGAAAAACATATTAATATGAAACTCTAAACCTTGGAGGTAGATTACGCACTATAATATATTACTCCCTCTTACCATCATTATAAGGCATATTTTTATGAGGAAGTCTTCGGAAGCATATTTTAACCATTAACTTCCCTTACAGTGTATTGTCTGTTTCTATAAAATCAACACCACTTGAAAAACACTTTGAGTATGAATCTATTGATGTAACTTTTGTAAACTAAACAAGCATATAATTTTAACTAATTGTTGGCCAAACCTTACGAAGTTTCACCCAATGTCTTACAGTCATCTAATCGAACCTAGTCACCATGGCACATATAAGACGATTGGTCGCAATTAGTCGTCGATCAGGCCGATTAGTCGAGCCTAGTCGTCTGTATAGTTGTCCTATACATGCCAGGACCCATATGATATGTATAGTATACATTACTTAGTATATAGCAAGCATCAAAACCGCAATGATATGCTGCTGATCCACATGGACCACATCTACACATACCCATCACAAGGGTGTATGTAAGCACTAAGCAGCAGAGTTAGAGCAATGGCGCAAAGCTTCACATAACAGAGCTAGAGCAGAGTAGAGAGCTAGAAGAGGAGAGCTCATCTTCAGAACTTGCAGCGAGCTCACGAAGGGTGGGGAGCTCCTAGGCGTCAGGAAGCTCCTGCGCAGAAGGGAGGCAGGAGCTCCAGACGGCTCCCTGGCGCCAGCAGGCTCCTGGGTGGCTGGATGGCACCAGCGGACATGCCTTTGGGCAGGCAGCGACGCGATTATGGGTCGGTGGTGTGCAATTTTGGGCAGGCAGCGGCGCGTTTTGGGCGGCGGTTTGGATGGACAGTTGCTTGGCACTCGACAACACCTGCAGCTGTGAAGTATGTACCTAAAACCTAATGGGACAAATTGGCAGCCCAGTAGCCCACTTCACTGGCTGAAGCCCATATCTGAGCAGCTCACAAACTGCTTTTTGAAACCCCACCCCCCCCCCCCCCCCCCCCCCCCCAAATCGGACGATTAATTTTGACAAGTCGACGACTAATTGGATGACTAGCTTTGGAGTCACTCAAACCTAGTCGGTGGCCCTTATCAGTGCCAAGGGAGCGATAAGCCCCACTAATCACGATTAGTCGGACGACTAGATAGCACTGTTTCACCTTTTGAAATCAACATACGCCTTGCCTTGATGGATGGAGTATAATGCAAATGATCAGATATGGGAAAGAAATAATAGCCCCCCTATTTTCAGGACAACTTACTGGATTTCTGAGTCGTTTAAACACATTTATTGCAGACTCTCTGTACCCTTCGACTGACTCCATGCAAAAGTATATCTTCCATGGAGAACCAGTTGCTATAGATTCCTTTTTTCTTAGCAGATGGTTTAATATTCTAAATTCGAAAAGGGTATGGGATATCGACTAGAAATCATGCCAAACTAGCATAGTTACCCCTGATGAAGAACCGTCGGCCCTTTCATATGCTAACTTTGCCAATGCCCTTCCTTAGAAAATAGACGCAATGATATATAAAATAACTTTCTGGATAGATAGCCCCCTTCCTCCAGCACTGAGCATGAGACTATGTTTGTTTACCGGTCAATAAATATTAGCAGAAATGCTAACAGAAGTTGTAGCGAAAGACCAGTTATGAAAGAGGAATTTAGTCAATCCTTCCAATGAAACTATAAAAAACTTGGTTTTAAATGGTTGTCTCCACCATATGTCCATGATAAAATGATATTAGCTAGATTTCACCAACAAAGAGACTGTAACAACAGCAGCAGAAGCAGCAACACCATATAACTTGTTGATATTCTGTATTATGCAAGTAGCATGTGGAATGCTCTGTATTGCTATACTTCTGTATTAACAAATAACCTGCTGCATTCTATATTTCTGATTTAGGAAATTGTGAAATAGTAAAAGCCTTACTCTCAAAAGGAGCCGATGTTCATTCATTTTGTGGTACTGGACTCACACCACTTCATATGGCTGCTGCCTCCAAGCATGACGGTGCTCTGAAGGTTTTGTTGGACCACCATGCAGATGTACGTCACATGCTTGTCTATCCTTCCTTCTTATATTAACAAAGTCCACTTTATTGATTACAAGTTCCTTTTTGTCTGGTAGATCTCACTACTTTCTGTTGGTCACTTCTTTTTTATTAAGATTGGTTGTGAAAACTGATTGCCAAAACTACCAAAAATGATCCCTGTTTCGAAGATCAAATATTTCTGTTAAGAGTAAAATGCACCATTAGTCCATTAACTTGTAGCAGAGTGTCATATAGGTCCACAAACTCCGAAAGTGCAGTTTTGGGTCCATTAACTGTTTAGTCATTCATTAGAGGTCCATACCGGTTTGTTGGAGGCTTAGATCTGACATGGCAGAGCCAACTAGGCGTGTTTGGACCTTTAATGAACGACTTAAAGAGTTAATGGACCCAAAACTGCACTTTCTCGGAGTTCGTGGACCTATATGCCACTCTGCTACTACTTAATGGACTAACGGTGCATTATACTCTTCTGTTAACTTCCATCATGTAAGGAACTGATGTTCTCAATTTTTCTTGTCAGTGTAACAAGTTTATAAACAGTTTATTGATGCCTCTTATGGTGGCTCTCACTGCTGGCTCGCTGGAATGTGTGAAGCTTCTGGTTAAGGTATGGTGCATTCTTCTCATGCCAAATTATTCTTTTTTTGAATTCTTGATAATAACAGTAGGATGAACATTTCATTTTAAAATTTGGTGTCAACTTGTTCCTCTTGCCACCGTGCGAATGTCATTGTCTTCTCAAACATTGATCTTTAGTTAATAGCTTGCCTTGCAAATTATCATACCCTAATGTGGAAGAGAGCTTTAGGAAAAGGGAAAATTGCTCTCCTGCTGGTATCCCCCTGCTGCGAATTACCGTGGTTTTGTTTCATCTGCCACCATGCCTTAGATCCCGTTAGGTAGAGTGTGCACCAGATCAGGGCAACAGACTTTTTTTCCTCGAACGACGCAGGAGAGCCGTGTGTCATTTCATTAAGGTTGAAAAACGGATAGAGTGGTGGAGGTGGGGTGTTTGGCTGGCCCCACTCAACTATAGACTGGAGTTTGGAGTTGGAGCCATGCCCAACAGGGCCTTAGTGTTCCGATTTAGTGCAAATACCTTGTGGATTTTTTTTGGTGGGTGGATATGGATTTGTTGAGGTAACAAAATGTAAGTAGTTTGATTCATCTATGGATCATATGAATCCATGTGAGAAGTCAATGTCATGATGATAACAAGATTAAGTTTTTGGTTCATGTGGATAGATCTTTCCGTCATAACTACACGGATTATCCACATGAGAAGTCTTAGATTGTTTATAATCAATATAAGCTATGATTTTCTACAAGCAATATATTGAGAGTGTGGAATTTCAGTGTTTCTTTTAATTAAATGGCTCGATAGCTTATTGTTAGACATCTATATGTGCTATATGTGTGGTTCGACCCATGGCAGGCTTAGGCGTGTGCCTCTAGCTGCTGCCAGCCATTAGGGATAGATTGATTAGAGCTTGGGCAAGGATATCCGTTGGATGATTCTGTTTCTCCACGGTCACCTTGCCCATATAAGCTGTACCCTTGGCCCTCATCAATTCAATCTACTATTCCACGCAATATTCATTGCTTTCATGGTATCACGAGTCCGGGTTTCATCGGATTCACCTTCCACTGTCATCTTCTAGCGTGCTGCCGCTGGCACTGCTTTCCCTGCGCGCACCTCTCTGCGCTGCACCCATGGGCTGGCGAATTGCCACCCGCCTCTTCCTCCTCATCTGCTGCTGATGCCGCTGCCGGCAAGCGCTTCATCGCCGCCGCCGCCAAGGAGGTGCAGAACCGCACGAACAAGGAAGCATAGGCCCGCGCGGCCGCGGAGACGCGGGCCCGTGCGACCAAGGAGGCACAAGCACGCACAACCGTGGAGGTTCGCGACGTGGCGCTTGCCCGCAGTGTTGCGGCCGAGCCCGCCGCCGTGAAGCCCCACGATGAGGCCGACGCCTGCCTGCATGTCGCCATCGCCTAGCCCGAGGAAATCCCCGACGTCGACGACGATGACTCCTCCCATGCCTCGGCTCCTCCACAGCACACCGTCCAGGATGCCCTGTTGTTACATGGAGTCGCCGCACTCAATTTGCACGCCCAGGCGGTGGCCATGCAGAATATCCGCTCCTTGGTGCCACTCGTCCTCGGTCTGCAGTCCAAGAACTTCAATCGTTGGCGCAAATCCTTCCTATTCACGGTCGGGAAGTACTCCCTGGAAGACCACGTCTTCTCCGACGTCAAGGCCCCTACCTCCCCTGATTGGGTGCGGATAGACTATGTCGTCAAGTCCTGGATCCTCGCGACAATCTCCGTCGACCTCGCTGACACCGTGATGGACCGCGACACCACTGCCGGCTCCACCTTGCTTGCCGTGGAATCTCAATTCCTCGGCAACCAGGAGACCTGCGCCCTCTTCCTCAACGTCGAGTTTCGCAACTTCGCCCAAGGGGAGCTCTCCATCACCGAGTACTGCTGCCGGTTCAAGGCCATGGCCGACGCTCTCGACGACGCTGATCACACGCTCATCCTCAACGTCATTTGCGGCCTCAACGAGCACTTCACCACCATCGGCATCCATCTTTGGCGCGGTTGACCCTTCCCGACCTTCCTCGAGGCTCGCAACGAGCTGTTGCTTGAAGAACTCCACATGTCCCACAAGTCGTCCACGCCGTCAACCGCCCTCCTTGCCTCGTCAAGAACCTCCTCCAAGGCGCCATCCTCCTCCAAGCCCCCATCCACGCCACGCTCCTCCTCCCAGCCGCAGTCTGGGTCCACTGGCGGCTCCTCCAAGCATGGCAAATGGGGTGGCAAGAAAGGTGGTTGTCCTCCTTCCGGTGATGGCAAAGGCGGCTCCGGCAGCTCCGCCTCATCACAGCAGGGCCCTGGGTCTGGTTCTGCATCTGGCAGCACCTAGCTCAGCCTCCACAACCCGTGGGCTGGTTCCACATACATGTGGCCAGGCCCCTGGGGTGCTCCTGCACAGCGCCCGGTCCAGCAGCAGGCTCTGCTGGCGCAACAGTCACCGCAGCATTCCCTCCACAGAAATGACAGTTTTTTGTCTATTGCTTTGATTAGTGGATGCGGCACATCCATGGCCAATAGCAAATATATGGGAATGGAGGTGACTACCCCTTTAATGAGGACTGCTCTACCAGCAGGATGAATCAGGCTGCCTTCCACGGAGGGAGCTGATCAGCCACTTTGTCCACCCAAGGTAATAAGGATGCCTTGTCAGTTTCTTGATCAATAGAGGCAGGCTAAGATAAGTGCAGCTGATAGTTCACAGGCATAGAGTCCCCAACAATGCCAATATCAGTTTGAGTACATTGTATCGGTGTGCTGAGCATTTATGGATGTTAATGAAAAAACAAGCCATTAGTAACTATAATAAGGAATGCCAAGAGGTAGAGTGAAACAATGGAGTTTAAAAAGTTATATAATTTAATCTGATCTCTTCACCTCCAGATATCCAGTCCTTTTTGGCATTGTTTGGTTAGAGTTTGAGATGGTAATTTTGGTACAATGATTAGTGAGTCCTTTTTCAGTTATGTATTTTTTTCTACTGCAAGATTTAGCTGTATATTGAAGATATTCTTTTTTTTCAGTTCTCCCTAAAATTTCTATATTTATTCTCACAAACCTTGTGTTCATGCTTCCTAGCTGTTGTTGTATTTCTGCAAATGCTGCTGTTAAATTAATACTTGTTTTCCCCCTAACAGTTTGGCTACCTTCCAATTGAAATCGCTCAGGAGAGACGTTGAGATTCTACTTCCAGTAACTTCACGTGCTCCATATGTGCATGATTGGAGCGTTGATGGGATAATAAATTATGTGAAATCAATGCCATCGATGGAGGTACGCCTCAAGGCATCATTGTCACTTGTTTTGTGTTACCGCTGGATAACAATGGCAGTAGAGCAGTTTCTATTCTGTTGTTTCTTCAACTCGTGTCCTTAAACTAAAAGTGAGCACCCAAAACATGTGTATCCATCTTTCTTTAAGGAAGCAATATGATGTTTAGTGTGGTGTGTAAAATAAGTAATTGCCTATGCAATCATAAAAATGATTGAAGTGAACCTATAAGAATGCTGGATCAGATGCCTTTTTTCTTTCTCCAGAATCCTTTACTGTCGCCAATTAATTCGTGTAACTATTTATCTCTCAGCATTTCCTCTGAGTCAAATGATTTACTTTGCTGTTTCAGGATGACCCCATGTACAGAATGAAACCAGCTGATATCAAGTTAGAAGGAAGCAAGGCATACAAGAGAAAGGATTATGTTACTGCAGCAAAACTCTTCTTTATGGTATTATTGCATCATCTTTCTCAGCCTACACTTAATCTTCTGTTGGATGGTATCTAAATTTACCGTTGGTATGTTTTCTACTATTTCTTAGAACGACATGCCACAGCCCTGCGCTACTGTCCCATTTCCATTGGAACAAGACTTTAGTAGTTTACAGCACAGAGTTTTCAACAGTCAACAAACTGCTTGGCAAGCCACCAGCCAAACTAGTGCGTCTTGATACGGCCCTACATCTGCCAAATCAGCTTATCGGCAGTCCGGCACTTGGCCAAGAACAAAACTGTAACTACTGATTACCACTTAACCTCTCTGATCCTTTTTCAACTCGCTTTCAGCTGTAACATCTGGACTGCCTTCAGCTTTTCACATGCACTTAATCGTTAGGTAGCCATCATCTCATATTCTTCACCTTGAGTCATAGCACTTTTTTTTTGTCTTTCCAATCTGTTTCCGAAATGTAAATTCATTAATAGTTAGGCGAAGACACTGCCATATAGACATGGCCGAAATGGCATATATGATAAATGTTTTCTGACTTGGTACCAGCAACTTCCTCATATTTTTTTCCAAACTCATATCCTACAAATTCAGAAACATACTCCCACAGAGCTCTAGCAACAACATACTCGTACCAAAGATGATTAACAGATTCATACTCTTTAAAAAGAGCAATGCAAAAGTTTCTCTACTTCTCTTTTCTTCAAATTATCCAGTCATGATTATTGTGAGATACTAACCATAAAAGGACATGAACTTAATTTTCATAAGAGTAGGAATATAAACAGGCTTAACACCTCTAAAATCAACTACGAAATATTAATACTGGGGCAGGTAAACTCCTTATATATTGCCTGAAGGCCAGACTAAAGAATCCATATCTCTATTAAGTTGAGCACATGGTTTATATTAATTTTGATTTTCAGTAAGGTTTAGTAATATTACAATGTATGTGCTCTCCTTTTGTTTGTTCCTTTCTGTTTAATTTTTTTTTTGGCTAGTTCACTTACAATGTGTGGAAAATTAAGAATGCTACTTCTGCATGGATTGCTAATGAAAGCAATCATTGTTGTGATTAAGTACCAATGCTACTAAGTTTTCTGCATTGGTGACAGGGTTGCATTATGGAATACTTTTGCCAATCTCATCGCTGTTAGAAAACTTTGCTGGAAAATCAACACATTCACACTTTAGATTTACTACAAAATTTCAATTATAACTACTGGATCAAAGTATACTCCCTCTCTAGTCACAAGTAAATGATGTTTTGGACATCGACCGTGTCCAGAACACAACTTTGACAACTATTTTTTTTTGTTATTATATGTTTACAATGTATAGCAAAAGCAGACTATTATGAAACATTGAAACTACTTTCTGATAAAAAAAAATAGTTGTACCATTTTCAAGTATCATAAGTCAACAAAAATAATAATTTGTAATCAAAGTTATAAATAGTTCACTTCAGACAGCAGAATGTCATTTGTTTGTGATTGGAGGGAGTATCTGTGAAAAATATGTTATGATATAGCATGGACATGTATCTCGTTGACGTGACAAAAGCTCATATTCAGATAGATGTCTTTAACTTCTGCATGGATCTGATGTCTCGGGTAATTAATATCCAGCTTACAAGCTGCCCCACCAATTTCTTGTGTACTTACCTGAGAGAAGTGCCGTGTTAGGGATGGTAACTATACTTTTCTTCTTTGATGAAATGCCATGCAGCTCTCCTTTGTGTTTAAGGTTCCATCAAAGTCCAGATGATCGGATGTTTGGATGCTAATTAGAAGTATTAAACATAGGCTAATTACAAAACTAAGTGCACAGATGGAGTCTAATTCGCGAGACGAATCTATTAAGCCTAATTAGTCCATGATTTGACAATGTAGTGCTACAGTAACCATTTGCTAATGATGGATTAATTAGGTTTAATAGATTCGTCTCGCGAAATAGCGTAGGGGTTCTGCAATTAGTTTTATAATTAGCTCATGTTTAGTCCTCCTAATTAGCATCCGAACATCCGATGTGACACTGCTAAAGTTTAGCACCTCGTATCCAAACAGACCCTTATTGCCGTACTTTGTTTTGCAGGGAGGCTGTTGATTGCATGAAGGCATCCCACGCCGCCAAACAGTTGTCTGCAGTGTCATTGGCTCAGTGAAACCTTGCCCTGGAGTACCGCACAACCTTAACATTTTGCTGCTGAATCTGATCAGACCCACGAGCCCAGCGGTTGAATGTTGTATTGCAGCTTTCGTGCCCCCAGTCGTTTCAGGATGCGCGGTTGAGTTAGAGTGTGCATGGACGAACATTCGGCTGCCTGTTGCAGTGTGCGAGCTCGTATTGTTGCGGCGTATCTTCCCTGGTTAGCAGCATTGCAGATGATCCTTTGTGATGGAGCCCTTGTAAGTCCTTGTTGCCAGTAAGTTGGCCTCTAGTAATAGCTGCGATATACTGGACTGCAGCGGCAGGCAAAGCAGACAAGAGCACCGCGTTGTTGACCCCTAGGACTTAGGGCAAGTACATTGCTACACGTCAGCGGTCTCATAGGTCGTCTCATGCAGTGCCACGTAGGATTTTTGATGATGTGGAGGAGAGAGAGCGAGTAGAGAGAAAGATGTCGTTGTTTCGCGAAACAACCACCTCATGAGCTAAATTGTAGGACTATGAGACAACTTAACAACCATGGTACGAGTTATTGTTTCCATGCAACTCATCATATTTTATTTTTCTTATGCACCAATTAAGGAATTATATACCACTACCAGACAACTTATAGGACAACCTATTGTACAGGTTGTCTGTTAAATCGTCTCAAGATTACGTGTCAATGCATGAGACCGTCTATTAGACGATACCAATGTACTTGCCCTTAGCCATCAAACTGGCTGATGCGATCGGTGTTGTTGGGTGGCTAAGGGCTCGACTTGAGCCTCACCCCATTTTGAGTCGATCGTGCTGGGATACCCTGCGGATATTGTCAAAATATCGATTCCCTCAAGACGATTTTTGAACATTAAGATTAGAATAAGTGGGCTAACTGCCGTCCTACTTGAGGATCTCCGATTCTATCCGAGATGATAATGTGTGATCTTGACGATCATCACTTCATGTTCTGCCTCAATCAATTGATTCGGCTGCATGAATTTTGCTGTCGTACGGCATGTCACCAGGCGCCACTTATGGCCGAGTAGGCTATGGGTTATGGTTTGCTGTCGTACGGTATGTCACCAGGCGTCACTCATGGGCGAGTAGGCTATGCGTTATGGTTGAGAGCACGTCCTAAAGAAAGAATTCCCTATTTAGCATTAGGAAAACTATTCGTTCCTCCTCAGAAAATTTTCGTTCCCTATTTAACATTGAGTTCAACTTTCATTCCTTATATGATATTCTGTTGGATTTTTCATCCGTGATCTGTTGTTAAATACCTTGTGAAAAGATAATTTTGCCCTTGTAGGTCCTACCACCCTTCTTCCTCCTCTCCTCTCCTTCTCCCTCTGCTCTACACCGGCCTGCCGGTTGCCGTGCCCCCGCGGGAGGCCGAGCCCCGTCGGCCGTCAGGCCCCTTGGGAGGCCGTGCGCCACCGCAGGAGGCTGGACGCCGCTAGGTGCCGTGCCCGGGCGTGCGGCCACGAGGACTTCTCCCTGCTGCTCCCGGACGAGGCATCCTCCGGGTCGGCCTTCTTCACCGTCGCAGAGTCCGCGCTGGCGCAAGCGCTCGCGGCCGCCCCCCGCACCTGCGATGGGCCAGTGGCGGTCGTCTCGGATGCCGTGCTCTACTGGACCCCGCGGGTCGCGCGCGACTGCGGCGTGCCGCACGTCACGTTCCACACCATCAGCGCCTTCGCCGCGGTCGTCATTGTCACGGTCCACCTCCACCGTCCCGAGGTCCTCCCGGACCCATTCATCGTTCCCGGCGGGTTCTTGTGCCCCCTCAAGCTGCGCAGGGCGCAGGTCAACGAGGAGGCTCTGGCGCCCCTCCCGCTCTTCCGCGCCGCCGAGGTCGAGAGCTGCGCCATCGCGTTCAACACCTTCTCGGCACTCGAGGCCGACTTCGCCGCCTACTACCAGAGCCAGCTCGTCGGGCACCCCAAGGAGGTGTTCCTCGTCGGCCCCACACGCGGCGCCGCCGTCTCTGCCCGCACTGCCGAGCGGGACCCCATCCTGCAGTGGCTCGACGGCCGCCCGGCGGGGTCGGTGGTGTACGTGCGCGCTGGGCAAGAGCCACCTCCGCTAGCTTGCCGCCGGGCTGCGCGCGTCCGGCCGGCCGTTCCTCTGGGTGATCCTGGCGGCCGGAGGGGAGGGTGGGGGCGGCGGCACGTCTTGGGAGGAGCGCCGTCCAGCCACGGCATGGTGGTGGCCAGGCGGTGGGCGCCGTAAGCGGAGATCCTGGCGTACCGCGCCGTGGGCGGGTTCGTGACCCACTGCGGCTGGAACTCGGTGCTCCCGCGGGGGCACGGCGCCCGGCGGCGCCCGCCTCCCGCGGTGGCACGCAGCCTCCCAAGGGGCCCGACGGCCGACAGGGCTCAGCCTCCCGCGGGGGCACGGCAGCCGGCAGGCCGGTGTGGAGCAGAGGAAGAAGGAGAGACGGGAGGAGGGTGGTGGGACCCATAAGGTAAAATCATCTTTGGATAGGACATTTAACGGTTCACGGATGAAAAATATATAAGGAATGAAAGTTGAATTCGGTGTTAAATACAGAATGAAAAAAATTTCTAAGGGTAAAAAAAAAGAATAGTTTTTCTAATGTTAAATAGGGGATTCTCTCCATCCTATATTGCCTCAAGAGCTCAAAGGGACACCGCTTGGAATCTGTTGTAGGCTTTGTACTGGTAGCCTACAAAAGTTTTAACTATGATCATCACCAGCGAATCGCTGGCTCCCCAACCAAGCCTGCCCAATCATCCCCCGCCCCTCGATTCCGAGACCGACGCAATGGGACATGGGCTTTTGTTCAATTTGGCCTCATACTAGTCCTAGCATGAATATTTATCTTTTTCCACATGGCGGCGGTAGTGAAAAGCCGTCCAAAATATCATAGATTAAATTGAATCAACACAAAGATAGACGGGAGCTAGCATACGCTCGCTTTTAGACGTGCCACAAATGAACACACATCTAATAAGCTCACGAAGAGAGATCTTAGTCGATTAAATGAAAACAATACCTGTGAGGACCTGCTCAAATTAAATTAGCTAAACCGACCTATCGACTATGCCCTACCGATCAGGGACACACCGATGCTTGTTCGATAAGCATAAATTCTTAGGGTCCCAAACCATACATGGTTCCATCACAAAGGGTCATAAACACACAAACTTAATTAGTTAAGTTTACAAATGCATTTCTTGCTGATCTCGAACTCGATCCAGCAAATGTTGAGATCGACAAAGCACTAATCCCTTTCTTTTTTCATAAGACTAGTTTGCCAAAAAAGAAAAAAACTCTCTCTGGTGCCCGCTACTGTTCTGTTTGCTTGGCTTCCTCATATGCTGCGTGCTGCACTTGCTGCCGGCTCCAGCCAATGTATTTTGACGCCAAAACGTGCTAGAAGTGCGGCGCCAGTTTTGATCGCCGCAGCCAAACAGGCCCAAATGAACCGATTGCATGCAATAAGGCATCTCACGCCGCCCAAAGAGTTGTCTGCATTTGCAGATTCCGCGCTCGGCCGAATCATTCCAAGGAGTGCATGAACGAGTGATTCATGAAGAGCTAGCAGCGAATCCCATTCCTTATTTCACTAATTCATTATTACAGCACTACACCTTCCAATAAATCCTAGCTGGAGTTTTCCATTTGATCGCAGAAAGAAGACTGAGTCAGATTCGTGTCTCACACCTCAATACAAAAAACCATCTTGACGTTAAAAATTAGTGCTAAACTTTACCAAAGCTAAACTTTAGTTTTAGTTTTAGTCCAAATAGACTTTTAGGGTCCAGAATACTTATTCCGTACCCGAGCACCATCTCCGCGCCCGTCCGAGCGCCCCTCCGGACTCCCGCAACCGAGCCTCCATCGCACGCGCTTCAGGGTCCGGTTTTTTTTGACGGTTGAGTGAATCCAGGAACCGGACTGTCCACCACGCATGCCATCGTTTAGAAAAGCGCAGCATCAGTTGGGAGTTCCGACGTCGACGCGGCGTCACCGCCACCGCTGTTCCGTCGCCAGTTTCCCGCAACAGCTCGCCGAATCGGAGCCTCCGCGCCAGGCGACGCCGTCCCATCGGGTCTACGCCGTAGGCAGAGCGGACGCCGCTGCCGCCGTTTCTCTCGATCGGCACGAAGGTGATTTATTGACACCTTGAATGTCTCCGGTCATGGTAGCTTCAGCGCATATAGAATCGGAGCCATTTTTATCTGCAAGATCAACCTCATACTGGGAGATTGAAACCATTGCTTTTTCAGGTCCTTGGAAAGGAGAATTACTATGTTATTATGTGCACTACGCATTTCTGAACCTGAAATAGCAGAAGACTAGTCTGCGTCAGTGCCACCATCTAGAGAAACAGAAGTCCCATTCAGTTTCCTCAGTTAACATTCAGACAGCCACTGTGCGAACTTTGAACTCCAATTCAAATATTCAATCCGACTTTGTCTTTTCCAAGAGGTACTGTGAATTGTTGAGTATGTATCAAAGATCCCATTTTGCAAGTTGTTGCCCATCATTTACATATAGAATTCTTCAAAATCTTGAGCCAAAGTCAACCAATTTTAACTGTCTTTATAATCAAAATGGTCATTGCCATTCAGTTTCGACAGTCAAGTCTTTTACAGTGCAACTTACAAACTTTGGGCTCAAAGAAAAATTTGATTTCTTTCTTTTATTTGTCCAACAACATGTCCAATATGTCCAATTTGTTGTGTCCTTGAATGTTTTTTACAAACTCTGAATCACCAAGCTGCAGTTCTCTAATGGATAAGCATTGTGCTGTTACCTTTCAAACAACCTTAACTCACCTGAATGATGCAGTTGCTATGGCTTTTGTCCTTGAACAAAACTAATGGTTGTTGTATCCTTGAATATTTATACAAACCTTGAATCAGCAAACTGCAGTTCACTAATGGATATGTATTGTATTGTTTCCTTACAGACCACCTTGACAGTGATGGGTTGTCGGAGGCTATTGTTTGAAGAAGCAGGGCCGAGCAGGGAGTCTGCTAAAAGCCCTTCACCGGCAAGGCTGGAGATGAACGACATGACTGTCGCCGTCGACGTGCATAATTCAGAAGTGTCGGAAAGGACACCGTGTGGTTCAGAACCGTCACAACCAGGAGGACGAGGCACTGTGGACTCCAATATCAACATTCCAGAGGTGGTGGAAAGCTTCAGCGATGCATTCAGAACGCCGCCCACACAGACACCCAGCCGGGATAGGAGAAGTGAGTGTCAAACCGTTACAACAGGAAGACAGAGTGTTGTGTTCTCGCCTCTGGCTACTTTGAACGCAATCCAAATGAATGCTAGTGAAGAAGAAATTCCACCACAAACACATGTAAGTCATGAATGGTTAACCTTTTTTGAATTTTTGAAAGTAGTGATGCATGGTTAATAAGCACGAATGTTTGTGAGTAGTTAATAAAAAATATATATTACGTCATATTTTTCAGTCTTTGATGCTAATCGAATTTTCTACACTAAGGTTGAATCATTTGACGGTGCGTTAGTGGTGGTGGTGTTATGTTTGACCATTGTCATCAACAAATGGCTTTCAGTATGTGATGTTAATCGAAATTATTATTATTTGAAGTAGAAGGAAAGCATGGATCCAGTGTTGATTCCTAGAGAAGGGATGTCATTCAACTCAGAAGCTGAAGCAAAGGAAAAAATTCTCTAGAGTCATGAGGTGTAGCTGTGAAGGAAAAGGAGAATATTATAAAGGTGATAAGGCTCTGCGAGTACGGAACAAGACGACAATGAAGACGAAGTGCAATGCACATCTGAAGTTTACGAGAGTTTATGACAGTGAAGGCAACGAAGTGGATATGGTTATAAAAAAGGCAAACCTATTTCACAACCACCTATTGCATACGCCTTTGAAAACCAAGCAAATGAGGTCGCACAAGAGCACGGAGCCTACACACGGAAGAAAATAATTAGAGAGAATTAGAAATAAAGACTCTTTCTTTACTCGTGTTGTAACAATTTAGTACATACCTGAAGACTCCATGAGTAAGTATGAAAATGAAGATAAACACAGCTTAGAGGGATGATGGGAAAGCTGCCTGACACGGGGGAGGAAATCCGCACCTCGACCCAGAGTTACCTACAGAATATGTGTGAAATCAAATGGTTAACTCAGATTGTCAAATCTAATGCTCGGCTCGGACATGGCTCGCCCGACAGGAACTCAACAGTGCTGCACGATATAAGGGGCGCACATGAGCAACGAATTAAAGAGAAGAACAGGGGCACGACGAAGTGCTCACCGACGAGGACCTACTCGAATGCAGTCAAACCAATGCCGGATTGAAGATGACGGCTTGCGGGTGAGGAGCTGTCAACTGAATGCGGTGGAGGCCCTCACTGCTGGTAGCTGGGCGCGTCAAATCGGGGGTGGGAGCGATGGAGAAGGCGAGCAGCTTGGGATGCGCCGAAGGTGACCTAGCACCACGTCCCCACGCCACATCGTCGCGTCCATGCCCGACAGCTCCGCGTTCGACCCAAGCGAGAAGCTTGGGCAGGCGGGCGGTAGCAGCGGATGGCGAATGGCGGTGGCGGATGCGGATGGTGAATGGAGGCGGCCGGTTCCAATGACGAGTGACGGCGGCGACTACGGATGGGGATTGGCGGTGAGAACTCTGTAGCGGCGGCGACAAAGGATGGAGATTGGAGGCGGCTGGTTTCGATGAGGAGTGGCGCCGGCAGCTACGGATGGGGAGTGGCGCCGGGGGCTGCCGATGGTGAGCGGCGGTGAGAAGGCAACGAGGACCTGGAGGGGGAACAACACGGGAAGGCGGTGATGGCGGCAGTTGGCGACCAGCGGCGGCAGCTAAAGGCTAGCGGCAAAGAGAGCATATGGATAACTGGACGGGAACTGAAGGTCCACGCATGACAAAAGACCCACGTTCGTGAGAAACATGTTGGACAAAAAAACCGGAGGAAGTGGGGGAGAAAAAAAACCAACGGAAGGGAAGGTGCAAGCCGGATCCGGCGGGTGAGCTTGGGTACGGGATAGCTTATTCCGTACCCAAGGTACCATATAGTGTGTGTATATATATATCATCTTATTAACTATACTGTTACGATCCGTTAAATATTTTACATCCTTGAGATGTCTGTTCTTTCGAGTCCCCTAGATAATATTTTGTTTTTTTGCATGCTTTTATTTTTTTATTATACTATGTGATTATGTCACTTATTTCACTATGGTAACCGGAGATTGCTAGCCTTCCATATCTAGGAGGTGATTCAGAGCTTGTTTCATTATTACAGCAACTTTTTGTTTTTTTTTTCAAAAACAGCAGGAGCACTGCTACAAAAACATTCCAGCTGGAGTTTCCCATTTGATCACAGAAAAGAAATGCGCGTGCCCCGACCGAGTCGGATTCGTCCTCTCGCTCGCAGCCACGCCTCAATAAAAAGAAACCATCCTGGCACGCCCTCCTGCACGCGTGAATCCTAAGCAAGCAATCGCCGGCCCTATCGCACAAGAGCAAGAGAGAGCAGAGCGCGGCGCGATGGCGGCGACCGGACTCCCTCCGGGCATCCTCTTCGCCCCCGAAGACGAGGTCGCGGTGGAGCACTACCTCCTCCCCCGCCTCCTGGGCTGGCCGCTTCCGGCCGACGGCCTCATCCTCGACGACGACCCCCTGAGCGCGCCACCGCAGGAGCTCCTCGAGCGGAATGGCCGCAAGGAGGAGGCCTTCTTCTTCGCGGAAGGGCAGCCGAGATGCGGCAAGGGCACGCAGCAGAAGCGCACCTGCGCGGGCGGCGGCTGGTGGGAGGGCCAGAAGACGTGCGCGGAGGGCGACAAGCTGCGCGTCCCCGGCGGCGGCGAGGCCGCGTGGCGGAAGAAAGCACTCAACTTCCATTGCGGCGGCGGCGGCAAGAAGGGAAGCACGGGTTGGGTGATGCACGAGTACGCGGTCACCGCCCCGGAGGATCTGGCCCGGTCGCCCCTAAGGCTGTGCCACATCCGGCTCAGCAGCTACGGCAGGAAGCAGAGCGGCGCCATGGAGGTGCCGCGCGCGCTCGGCCTCCCGCCGGGCTTCCTCTTCGCCCCCGAGGACTGCGACGCCGTCGCGCATTACCTCCTTCCTCGCGTCCTCCGCCAGCCCCTCCCGCTGGACGGCCTCATCCTCGACGACGACCCGCTGAGCGCGCCGCCGTGGGAGCTCCTGGAGCGGAACGGGCGCAAGGAGGACGCCTTCTTCTTCGCGCTGGGACAGGCGAAGAGCGGCAAGGGATCGCGGCAGAGGCGCACCTGCGCGGGCGGCGGGTTCTGGAACGGGGAGAGGACCTGCGTCGACGGCGAGGAGCTGCGCGCCCCCGGCCTCGCCGGCGGCGCCTGGCGGAAGAAGGCGTTCAGCTTCCAGGACGGCTGCGAGAAGGGCAGCACCGGGTGGGTGATGCACGAGTACGCCATCACCGCCCCGGACCACTTGGCCGCGTCGCAGCTGAGGCTCTACCGCCTCCGGTTCAGCGGCCAAGGGAGGAAGAGGAAGAGGGAAGAAGCAGATAACGAAGCAGCTCCGACCACCGCCCGGCGCCGTGTGGCAGAGGATGCTCTGCTCGACATGCCATCATTGCATCCCATCTGCTCTTCGGTGGCGCTGGCAGATCAGGCTAATGTCAATTACGTCAATGGGGCAGAACACCACGCAGCAGCGGCGGTAATTTCTGCGGGCAAGGACCTCACCTCCGGCATCTGTTCTTCGACGGTGCTGGCAGATCAGGCTGAAGTCAATTGCATCAATGTCAATGGGGCACAACACTACGCAGCGCCGGTGACAGTTTCTGCAGGCCATGACCTCACCACTGGCGGCATCGACACGTCCTGGGATTTCAGCATCCTGGAGAACTTTGATGAACTCGACGAGCTCATGAGTTCAATTGGAGACGGTGGAGACTTGCCCTCAGCCAACCTGGGCGTCTTGCCGGCGGTGATGAGTCCTGGAGCATGTGTGGACGCCGATGCTGCGGTCTCAGGCCTCTTCTACCAGGCGCCGGCGTATCCTGGCGTTGGCACGGGTCCTGTGGCACCCTCTGCTCCTGGTATGTATCGCGGCTGCATGGAGCCGCCAGGTTCCTTCTTTTCCCCGGTGTCACACCATTTCTATGCAGCCTGTTAGTCCTATTGACCAAGCACGGAGAAGATGGCATCAATTGCACAAGACCGGTGGTAGAGTAGAGATGATTGTTACAAGGATCAGCAACGATGAAACTATTCTGCGGCGAGTTCACGGTAGTTGTAAGAGAACCGACCCGGTTGTTGTTGTCCAGCACAAAGAAATTGTAAATTCCTTCAATTCTTGTTTGTGGTTGAAAATGTGGAAACCCCGTATGATAGCTGCTACATTTGGACCTTCTAGCTCAGTATCTCTGTAGCATCATTCGCATTGCTGAATATATGAATTTCTATCTGCGAACTTCAGCATTTCTGTTTGTTCAGCTTCACGGAACCCTCGTTTCTTCATCTTCACCCCTCTGGACATTGATTCAGTTCCATCTCTGCATTGCAATCCGCCAACCACCAGCGTCCAGCTTTCACCCGATCCTTTGAAATTCATCGAGCACCACGTACACAAGCAGCAGGAACCAAACTATCAAAGAAGCAGCCAGAGTCCCAAGCGCCACGGTTAGTTACCTCGCAGCAGCATTTCGTCGAACAGGTTGCCAGCGAAGCGGAGCCCCACCGCGCCGGGGAAATGCAGGCCCCGGTTGCGAGCAGAAGCGGAAGGCATCCAGTGGGCGAAGGGCGCGCCTTCCAATGGTGCAGGCGGCAGCCCCGGGGCTGGCCGTAATCCAGCTGTAGACGGTCCGGCGGGCCTCGCCGGCGTGGTTGTCCATTGCCACTCGCGGTCACAGAACACAGCACGGTTTGCTTCACTGCGTGGGATGAGTGGGATGAGCGTCGTCTCGCTGACGTGTGGACCAGCCCAACGAAAACTCTATCGAGTTGAGTTGGATGGGTCAACGGCTACCTCGTACTAGGTGATACGACTTGTGCCGAGCCTGGCCGACCAATGACACATCGTGATTCCGATCGAAGACGCAGCAATGCGAGTGCTCCATCAGTCTCAAATTATATACACATGTTCCTCAAACAAAAAATTATATACACATTTTGATTTTTAATCAATAATTTTTGCTATATACTTAATTAGATACAAGCTATGGGTGTGTTTGGTTTTTGGTCAAAGTGGGTTGGGTTGGAGCTGACCCACTTCGACCCATGTTTGGTTGGAGAAGAGGTGGGTTGGAGCCGACCCAGATGGGGAATATTCCCAGTTGATCCGGGTTCATCCGATCCTAAAAAATGATGGAATCATCCCAACCCACTTCTTCTCCGTTTCTTCTCCGTTCGCCCGATGCTCGGTCTGTTTCTCTCGCTCGTCCGACGCTCGCCCGACCCTGCCGCCGCCTGCCCACCATCGGCCTGCCCTCCGCCCGTCCCGTGCCCTTCCGCAGCCGCCTCCCCCGCGGCTCCAACTCCGGCGGCGCAGCTCCCCCGCGGATCCAATGGGGCGACAGCGTAGGGATCTAGGGAGGCAGGGGCGGTGGCGCAGGTGGGGGACGGCACAGGGAGCAGGGTGGGGGGAGGGCGGCGTGCAGGGAGAAGGGGAGGCAGGGGCAGCGGCGCAGGGAGCAGGGCGGGGGGGAGGGGGGTGGGCCGATGTGCCGGCAGCCAGGGACCGGCCGGGGAGGATGGGTTGCGGGAGGAGAGGAGGAAGAAGATGGGAGGGAGGAGAAAAAAGAATAAAGAGACTGACACGTGGGCCCCACGACTGACAGGTGGGGTCCACAAGTAATGGTGTTAAAAGGACATCTACTCGACCCTATCAACCTCTCCGACCAAACAAAAGACTGTGTCGACTCCAACTCACCCATCCAAACACGGGATGGGACGGCTCGAACCCACAAAAATAGGTCAACTCCAACCCAACCCACATCGTCCCAAAAACAAACGCACCCTGTATAAATCAAAATGACATATAGTTTTTGCTATATATAATTTGGATGATAAAATATGTGTATTGCATTTCTTTTATTTAATATTATTTGAACAAACATTATCCATTCTTCTTAACGCTTCCTCCTCCTGGCGCGCCTAGACCTGGATCCGACGCCGCTCGACCCCGACTTGACACACCCGGACCCCAACCTGGCATTCTGGTACCGTTGGGCCGCTCCTCCTCAAGGAGAGGTGAATTCTCTCATTCTTGTACCTTTTATGCATTGATGAATTGATATGTTATGGATGGATGGATGGATGGATGGATATGTTATATATGACTAGATAAATAGATGAATGATTTTGATGAATATACAATAGATGAATAGAATAATGATTTTTATCAATGGATGGACCAATGCTAAAATGCTAGTAAAAATTTAGGGACGTGCTACCTTTCTTCGTGGAACTACTTCCTTGCGAATTCGTAGCAGAGTCGGTTACCTTTGAAATCTCGAGGAGAAGTTTCTCGCAGAAAAGGTTATTTTTACTTTCTTGCATGGATGTATAATTTAGTGGAAGATAAAATGGGGTTATTGTACTTGGATAAGTTATGTTATATTGTATTTTTAATATTTCTCTTTTTATTGAATTTTAAAGAAATGATATGGCGTCAAGTTTTGGAACGTCGTGCTAAAGCCCACCTAGTCGCAAAATAATAGCACACGCAGAGCACGGTGTCCTCATCATTCGAATGCATGGCGCATCGGTCCTTATTAGCATTCGTATTCGCATCTGTAAGTAATTGCAGGCCAACATTTATTTGTGTGTCCCAGAGAAACAAAGCAAATGTGTATGTGTATGATCGACGCAGAGGAGTTTAAAGTTTAAAACCCCCGTCCATTCCCACATTTTGGTCTGTCAGCTTCTGTTTCAAGTTGCAGAAACCGAACCTGTGCAGTCTTGACAAGGGCAAAAAGAGCGAGATGGGAAAGACTAGAGATGGTTCCTCGCTCAAGTCGTCTCTGCAGATGGTGTTCGTCATAGTTTATGTTTCCGTTGCGTAGATATTTTATTTTTCATGATTCAGTCATGATGGATTTGTACCGGCATGTGCCGAAGTGATGTACTCGATATTTATGATATTATTACTCTATTGCTATTTTATATTTCTATGTTGGTATGAATTTGTACTATCTGAGACAGGGATTCGCACGTGATATCCTTCCTGGGACTATTACGAAAGGTGCATAGGCTTGAACAGAAATGGAAATTCGGGTCCGTTTCATACTCCCTCCACTCTAAATTACTTTTCGTTTTAGTTTTTCTAGATGCATAACTTATATCTAGATATAAATATACATCTAGCTGCATAACAAAAGCATACCTAGAAAAGTTAAAAGGAACAGTAATTTAGAACAGATGGAGTATTCGGCATGGTGACTGGCACCGCGGCA
Organism: Setaria italica; assembly: GCF_000263155.2. Classification (NCBI taxonomy): domain Eukaryota; kingdom Viridiplantae; phylum Streptophyta; class Magnoliopsida; order Poales; family Poaceae; genus Setaria; species Setaria italica. The sequence goes on along the minus strand of NC_028450.1, from coordinate 23,540,407 downwards.
GGTGCGCGGGTTCGATACTGGAAGCCCAAAACGGTTGGGCACTAGTGATGGAGCGAGGAGGCGGCGTGGAGCGTGCGGGTTCGATACTGGAAAACCAAGACGGTTGGGCACTAGTGATGGAGCAAGGCGGCGACGTGGAGCCTGCAGCCATACGTATAGTACACCACCACTTCACAGTACACGACGGTATGCAGATGCAGTCCTACCCTTTCCAATGGCTTTTGCATGACCGGCGACAGGAATGCATATACCATGCACGGCGTAGCGTGCCGCCCTCGGTTTCAAAATGTAGGTTATTTTAATTTTTTCTAAATATATAAGTTTTGTTATGTATCTAGACATAACTCTATATTTAAGTGTATAATAAAATCTATGTATTTAAAAAATTTCAAACGATGTATATTTTGGAACGAAGGAACTATTACGAAAGACAGAATTGAAGGTTGTTGAAGCCCTAGCAAAAGTTATTTACAAAAGACTCCCTGAAGCGTAGAACAAGTTATCCGGCCATCTTCTGTTTTGTTACGTGCAAAGTCTTTATAAACTGATTTCATGGGCCCATTTCTTTTTCGATTACACTACTCCTTAGTGTCAGCGTGCACTCCTCCGAAAGTCCGGATATCAAACGTGTCTTCCTGGAGAATAAGTATCAAAACATGGTCAGTCAGTCTGGCCACTAGCGCCACCAGGCACCAACAGCCCTTGGACTTTCCAGTGGCTTTTCGATCGGTGGGCGCCGGAAAGCATTTGCTTGCGTGACACAACGTGTTCCTTTTTTTACTGCATGAGACAAAAAAAAAAAAGGTTGTTGAGGCACTAGAAAAGACTCCGTGTATAGCATGCGTGCCATCCGCCTACTGTCAAGTAAAAAATATATTCCAAGTGTCAAAATTTGTTTTGCAGTAAGAAATAAACATGTCCCAAGAGTCAACTTTGACTTGAATTCAAAAACTTATTCCAAGTGTTAAAAACTTGATTTGAATCCAAAAAATGTTCCAAGTGTCAAATTTGACTTCAATCAAAATCAATTCCAAGTGTAAGAAATTGATTTGAATTAAAAAAATATGTTCCAAGCACTAGCAAACATGTGAAGTGTCAAAAACGCGTGAACAAAGTTTTCCAGGATAGACACTCATTGAATTGCACTCGGCTGCATCATGCATGGTTGCGTAGGAGGACGTGATGACTGCCGTCACCAGGCAGCTCGAGTAGCACGACACCACCACCAGCGCCATGGAGTAGTTCGTGCCGATTCACAAAACAAGTTATTATGATGAAAATATACAAGTTATTTTAAGACCTTGGTAAGATTAACTAGCAAAAGTGTGGGATGGCAGTAGGAGTGGCAGTGGAGATCGAGGCGGGTCCGGTTATGTTGGCATTGGGCTCCGAAAGGATGGTGACGGCATGTGAGTTGTGGTGCGGTTTATTAGATGTGGAATGAGAATGAGTATGCTGCGATGGCACCTTTGAGGGTTTTGGTCATGCGCTTCAGGCATTTCATTATCATCGTAGCAAAAGGAGGTCCAGAAGGACCTGGTCCCGACAAACATTCAGGAGTCTCGATATATGCTGACTATGGTTGTGATTCCGAGTGTGAGCCAAAAGTATCCCAAAGGCAGAATTTACCACATGGTGGCAACATTAGAATCACAAGACTATGACTGTGGATATGACATTAGTTGTGCCCTACACGACTATGATTATAGATATGGATAGTGCATTTATATATACACTAGAATACATAGTTAGATTGAAGTGTTATACTCAATATTATGGATAGATTTATATATACATTATATACGCTATCTACAGTATTAGACGTGCAGGTCTATACACTCACGATTGAAGTGTTGTACTCTATAGTATGCGTTATATTCTATAGTATGAATGTAGTATATATGAATGTGAATGCAATTTGAACATATGCATTAAGATTGTGATATTTTGACCATTTTAAAAAAACTTGAGATATGTGAATATATCTTGTGTGAGTATATATATAGATATATATCTATATTTTAAAATAAAAATAAAAATAAAAATGGACAAATAATTGTAGGGGCGTGGCGTCACCCGCTCCTAGAAATGATTTCTAGGGGTGGGCCACGATGTTCCGCGCTCCTAGAAATCCTTTTCAAAGTTAGTACAAAAGAATGGCATACCTCATCAAGTCACAAGTGAATGTATGGTGTGGTGGAGATGAGGGTATGCACGAGGCCTGAGGTAAGCGGTTCAAACTCTGGTAAACGAAAGTGTGCATATTTCGTCCAAAAATAGCAGTAGGGTTGTCGTGGTGGCTGGTTGGCATGTGCAAACAGCTCAAAAGATGTTGTGTGATTTGCCAGTTAGATGTCGTCACTATTCTGTAGACAGTAGGTTTGGTGTTTGGTTCACGGTTCACCGGCAAAGGCCAACAACGTTTTGTACTTGCCTATTAGGTCAACATATTTTTTCACTGAACCAACAAATTTATAGAGATTTGTGGTTATTTCGAACCAGTGAGGTATCCACTACTTATGAGGTAGTCAAGGCTGAGTTTACTGATTGGGCTGGAAGGGGTGGTTATTTCTGAAATGTACGTTCCCTTGCATATACATTTGGGGTTCTATCACTATTCATTAAGTTGGTTCGACATATACATTTGGGGTTACTTTACTACCCAAAATAAAAGAGGCAATAAGGATACAACAGTACAGGCTCATTTGCTTACTCAATATGAGTTTTAAAATTTTCACCAAGATGGCTATGAATAGACTCATGGGGTGACTAGCAAAGTGGTCCAACCGTCCCAAACGGCATTTATGCCAGGACTAAATATTATGGAAGGAGTATTGATATTGCACGAAACTATCCATGAACTACACACCAAAAACCTTAATGGTGTGATCCTTAGACTAGACTTTGAAAAGGCATATGATAAGGTAAAATGATCTTTTTTACAACAAACCCTCCGAATGAAGAGGTTTTGCCCATGATGGTGTACATGGATTGAAAATTTTGTTTGTGGAGGAAGTGTGGGCATGAAAGTTAATGATGACATTGGACACTACTTCCAAACAAAAAAGGGTCTATCATATTCAATATCATGGCAGATATGCTCTCTTTTTAATTAAGAGGGCGAAAGATGATGACCAAATTAATGGAGTGATACCTCACTTGGTGGAAGACGGATTGTCAATTTTGCAATATGCAGATGACACAATCAGATTTATGGATCATGACCTAGAGCAAGCAAAGAATATAAAACTCTTGCTCTGCGTCTTTGAACAATTATCAGGTTTAAAAATTAACTTCCATAAAAGTGAGATATTTTGTTATGGAGAAACTAAACAGTATGAGCAGATATATACTGCATTGTTTGGTTGCGGAATAGGCTCATACCCATTCAGGTACCTAGGAATCCCGATGCACCATTATAAACTCCACAATGTGGATTGGATGTTATCGAGGAAAGATTCAAGCGCAAACTAAGTAACTGGAGAGCCAAACATTTATCTTATGAGGGGCATTTGATTCTATTGAACTCTGTCTTGAGTAGTCTCCCCAAGTTTATGATAAAGGAGTCCTGAAAAGACTGGATTATTATACATCTAGATTCTTTTGTCAAGGCAACAATGCTAAACAAAAATATCGTCTAACCAAATGGGACATCTTGTGCCACCCTAAAGATCTAGGGGGTTTGAGAATAGCAAACCTCTGGATTAAAAACAAGTGTCTACTCAGCAAATAGTTATTTAAATTGTTGAATGAAGATGGCACGTGGCAAACCTTACTTAGAAATAAATATCTGAGTTCAAAATGCCTTTCTCAGGTTACAATTAGACCTGGAGACTCGCATTTCTAGAAAGGTTTGCTAAAGGTTAGGGAAGTTCTCTAGGTTGTGGGACTTTCAAGATAAAGGATGTGTCACAAACTAGATTTGGGAAGATACTTGGGTTGATCTAAATCACTCAAAGAGCAATTTCCCAACCTGTATAATATAGTCTACTATCCTCATGCTACAGTGGAAAATATTATGAATCGAACGCCATGGAATATCTCTTTTAGAAGAGCATTAGTTGGGGATAAACTGATTGCCTAGCATAACCTTGTAGCTAACACAGCTTCCTACTAGCTTTCTAATGGGAGGGATAATTTTACCTGGGACTTGCATAGACATGGTAATTTTACTATAAGCTCTATTAGTATCTCGTAAATCAGGATACTTCTTTTATTAATAAATTTATATGGAAGCTAAAGATCCTTCTAAAAATAAAAATCTTCCTTTGGTACCTCCAACGAGATGTTATTTTAATAAAGGATAGCCTAGCTAAGAGGAACTGGTCTGTGAGTCAAAAATGTTGCTTCTGTGATCATAATGAAATAATTAGGCACCTCTTTTTTTATTGTCAACATGCTAAGACAATTTGGAGAGTTGTTAATATAGCTACTGGGTTAACCCCACCTAGGTCAATAAATCATACGTTGCGGAATTGAGTAACGAGCATCGAGAATAAGACAAGAAGATTGATCTATGTGGGGGTTGCTGCTTTTATGTGGGCGATTTGGTGTACTCATAATGATATGGTTTTTGAGAATAAAAAATTCACCTCTTTTATGCAGGTTGTATTCAGGGAACTTATTGGCTGCGGTTTTGGTCCCTGTTGCTGTGTGAAGATATTAGGGAATCAGTCCGTGTGGCAAGCAAAGCGTTGGAAGTCGTCACTTTGGATATCTTCACCAAAATCGATGGAGAAGCAATAATAGACTTTGCTTATGATTTTTCCCTTCAAATTGGTGAACTTTTATTTATATTTTGGTTATCAGCTTTGAAGCTGAATTTGCTATAAGAACTTGGCTGTGCGCGGTCGCAGAGACCGGAGTTAATTCCATTTTCTAAAAAAAGTATACATTTGGGGTTATGTTAAACTATTCATTTAAGTTGGTTTGAATTAGTCTTTGCTTTCAACCTTTCTTCAAGAGTAAAGGGGTCATATGGTCTTAAGGCCTTGTGGAACATAGTTGGCACAACTAAGATGTAGGATTACTTAGGCTGTTAGATTTGCTTGATGAATCTACCGTTTGCTCAAAGTGAAACATGGAGGCTACCAAAATGAGTTTGGTTTGGTCAAATTTACATTTTTCCTTTTCTGTGAAGCAATGCACACCCATCTGCTCTTCCAGGGAGCAATTCAATTTGAACCAAGCAAATTGATTTGGAGCACTTGGGCTCCGAGGAAGTGCAAATTTTTTCTCTGGTTGGTTGCACACAACCACTGCTGGACAGCTGACAGGCTTGCAAGATGTGGTCTCCCTCATCCTGAGCGCTGCCCCTTTTGCGACCAGGAGGATGAGACAATTCAACATCTCCTGTGTGCATGTGTTTTCTCCGGGCAATTCTGGCAATAGCTGTTGCACCGCTTTGATCTCCCTGATCTCACACCTCAAACAAACTTGGCTGGTTTCTTTGAATGGTGGCAGGAAGTTGATGAGTCGCTCAATAAAGAGGCTCGCCGAGGTTTTAACTCCTAGGAGCTTGGATTCTTTGGAAGATGAGGAACGATATAGTGCTCAATGGTGGCTCGCCCAGTATTGATCAGGCTCTTCTCCTTGCACAGGATGAAGCCGATCTTTGGATGCTTGCAGGCGCCAAGGGCCTGAGTGGTCTGGTTGCTGCTCGACCTGGTGGTTAGCAGCGTCCTACGTTAGGTGTGGTCGCCTCATAATAAGAACGGGTGCGAATGTAATTTAGAGAAGTAAGGGGTGTGTGGTGTGTGTTTGTATGGCTATTTTGATCTTTTTCTCCTATCTTAATGCAATGATACGCAGCTCTCCTGCGTATTCAAGAAAAAAATGCACACCCATCTGACCAATTGGTTCTCAAACATGTATAGTTTTTTTTGGAATTACAAGGCTGGGATAACAAAGCTATTCTTTTTTACTGCAATGTTCCACACGTTTTATTTCAGTGGTTCTGTTTCATTTATTTTGATACCTCAAGTGCCTCTTTAGCACTTCATATTGTTGACCCATTTCTTTGCGAGTATTTTTTTGTGCAATCATAGTTTTGCTTTGCTTAGCAGGCTGTTAAAACTCCTTTCTTTACTAAAATAATTATTATTATTATACAGTGGGTAAGTGGTAAGAGATATTACTGCGTGATAACCTGAAATCTGATTGAAAATGTTCATCGATTCTTTCTTCATTGCATCTGACTAATTGCTGCTGTTAAAGTGTTGAAATGGCAGCCTATAAAGGCTACTGCAATGGAATGTTAGTTTTGATATACTAATATGCCTTTTTCCCGTTGTATTGGTTTTCCTATATGAATGTTAATAGGGGATTTTGAAGGAAGATGGTAACGTATTCTAATGCAGTATTTGTTTTTTTATTCTTTCTCTGAATTAAATTAGTTGGAGTGCTAAATGACCTATACTCTCTGAATATAGACTCATTTATTTTGCTTCTCCATGTCTTAATTTGATGGTCATATTCTGACTAGACTTGCTTATGAATGCCAGGCATCATGCACCTTTTGCTTGTCCTGCATAGGTTTTCAGATCTGAAGCTGAAAGTAGAAGAGGACAAGCTCTTCCCCAAAAGTTGACTGGTTCTAAACAGAAGAGGTGCTGAACATAAGGGCAGTCCTAACCCATGGTGTCAATAGGTAGTGTCTATACTGCCATATAAACAAAATAACACTTTAGACGTTACACTCTACAACCCATGATTTCTTAGTGTGGGTCCTTAATAAATTCATCAGCTCTCCTCTCAACCAATCATATTTGTTCCTTATCAATTACGAAGACACCATCTTCTTTCAATCCAAAATTTGGCAATGTCTTATGTATAGGTTGATGTAGCATTAGCCCGATCTTTCGAAAGGTAGTGATAAATTCGATTGGTGGAGACTCGACGTTGACGATCCGAGCTTCTAATCAGACATGATTCGAATCCCTGCAACCGCTACACCGCTGCTCCGTTGGTTATCAACCAAGCACAACTCGATTAACCTGCTGGGAAGGCTTTCACTCCAAGCGAATCGAAGGACACAAGCAAGAAAGTATAAACACGCAATCTGATATTGCAAATATGAATGAAAGGACTAATCGACACAGTCAAAGAGAACAAGAACAGGGGCCTTGGATCACTGTAAAAGGACTTGTCGCCACAGTTACAATGAATCAATCTCAGTTTCTTGAAGAAAAACTAGAACTAAACAAAATCCAAACCCTAATATGGTGACGGCTACTGAATATATGAGGGTTAGATTGTGGAGACCCCCCTGGACATGCCCCTATGGGCTCCAACACGATACACGGGCCAATGGTCCAAAAGACGGTGGCGCAACACCCTGATAGATTCTGGACGTCCACTTGTTTTGATGATTCCTGTTGACTCCAATCGAATTTTAAGGTGGGACCAGTGCCATTTGAAGCTCCATGAAATTATGTTTCCATCCATATAAAGAACGCCCAAAATGGACACCGTATGCAACCTGGGCATCGTTTTTAGTACGTGCCGCTCCTGGACTCCGAAACGGGCTCGAACTTGAGTTGCTTTGGGCCTCCACCTCGAGGACTCGAACCGAATTAGCCTCGGGTCTCCTTCTTAACTTGGACACTCTTGTTGGCCTCCTACCCCTCCATACCATGTGCCAAACATGGTCGTATGCATGGGTGTCATGTCCTTATTATAGGTTCTCGTGTTGACACTGGGTCTTGCATGGGACCCAATTTCTTGCTCTATTTCCATTCTCTCTTTCATTTAATGTAGTGTCACATAAGCTAAAAGTCCTATGTGGCAATACAATTAATGCTATAGAAACCATCCTAGTTGGAGGGTTGGGACTACCCTAAAGTAAACCGGGTAGTGTCAGCGAAGTGCTACTGTTCCTGTTCATTTAGGAATTAATTATTTAAAGTAGCATGATTGACACTTTCATATGTATTTTGTTTATTCTAAATTGCGCCAAATTCAATTATCTTTCATCATAAGAAAGAAATGGGAACCATCATGTTGGCATCTTTCAAGACGAAGAAATTGAGTGGACCAATCACTATCTTCGTGATTTTTTAAATAATTGTTATTTTTATTTACGAGATCTTACTGCCGCAAGTTTGTCTAGTTAAGTTAATGGACCGAAGTTAATGCCCTCTCACCGTGTTACCTTGTCTAAGCTCAATTACATGGTCATGACATTGATTAGAATTCCATTAGCTTAATTAGCTCGTAAGCGATAGGCAAGAGGTCCTTGTTTGCTATGTTCTAATCTTTTAGGTTATTAGATTGATGTCAATGCTCTCTCATTCGTGTGTTACCTTGTATAAGTTCAATTACACTTATCAAGACATTGACTAGATCTGTTAATCTATCTGATGTGCGCATGGTTAGCTAGGGCTCCTTTTATGGCTGTTGTTTTACAATGCTTTATCTTATCCCATCAGCTCATATAGCCGATGGCACATGCCATTAATGCTTTATTTGTTTACACCGCATGTTTACATTAAATATCTATCTATTGTGATGTTTATTTCAAGAATACCTACCCATGAATTCGAAAGGCTTCACCGCCGATCGGCTCAGGAATTTAATGTTTACCTTGTCAACTTTTAGGTCAAATTGACTGGCATGCCTTGCACCTTCGCGAGCCGATTTGGAGCCTGCACTAGAGTTAAGAAGATCTCCTAGGTCCTCCATGTTGTTCAACGCAAAAGCCTGAGGTTCGGATTTTGCATCAACACGCTCTTGGCACGCCCGGTGGGACAAATAGCCAACGAACGTCATTAGTGCTCATCGTTGCCTCAACTTCGACCAGATAGCCAGCGAACTTGGTGAAAATCAAGATGATCCCAAGGTCCCCAAGGAGTTCACTCCTGTTGAGATTACCCTAGACAATCTTGATGAGAAACAAAGGAAAGAAGTTGAAGACGCTAGGGATCAATTCATGTCAGCATGTCTGCAATCATTCAGTTTGAACCGCAACAAAGCTCACAGGAAGCATCCTTACCAATGATGCCAGATCAAATACCATCATCCAGAGATAAAGATCAAGTGAATACGGAAGATGACCTTGCTTTCCAGGCTAGGGTTATTGCAATAATTAATAGTGCTTTGATCAGTCCAACGGGAGTATTGGCTCATGAGATTCAGATGATGATCATACAAGTTATGGATCATTATGTCATCAAGAAGTCCTGGAAAATATTTGTAGTTAACACGTGTGGTTACGGAGGGGACTCATTGTCCAAACAACTGACGGGACAGCTGACGGTCGGGCCCAGTTGATGGCTAGCCTAGGCAAGCATCAGGGTCAATTCCTATAAGGATTCCTAATCCGCAGCTATCAGGGCAACCGGATTTCACATTTCTAGAAAATGGGGTATTTGATACTCGACCACCTCAAGTTGTGGATGGATTTGTGCCGGTTTCTCCACACTCTTAGCAAGAGAATGGGAAAGCAATGAAGATTAGGCTGCAAAGATTGCTGAGGTGATGAAGAATCAGTTTGGCTTGAAACCAAGGGAGCAGGCCTATATGTACCGGCGCCCATATCCTGGATGGTTTGATCAATTGGTGATGCCGCATCGGTATCGTATCCTTGCATTTGCTGAATTCTCTAGAGAAGATAACATGTCCACAAGGGAGCACGTCAGCCGATTCTTGGTTCAGTGTGGAGAAGCAGCTTCAATAGATGCACTCAAGGTGCGCATGTTTCCGTTGTCACTGACAGGACCTACCTTCACATGATTTTCTACATTAGCACCCAATTCCATCAACAATTGGGGAGATTTGGAAAAATTATTTTACAAGCATTACTATGTAGAAGCCCAGGAGATGAAGCTAACAGATCTCATAATGATGAAGTAGAGAAATGGAGAGCCAGTAGCTACATTTGTCCAGAGGTTTAGAGAAGTGCGCAACAAGTGATATAACATATACTTGACTGATGGACAGTTAGTGGAATTAGCTTATCAAGGGTTGGTAGACTCTACTAAGGAAAAGTTTGCTCCTTAGGACATTGACAGTCTAGCACATCTGGTTCATAAGTTTTTGGTTCATGAGAGCCGATTCCAGAGTTCACGCAGGAATAAACATGGAGTCTCCAATTTCAATGCATATGATTCATCTGATGAAAACTCTGATGCAGATGGAGAGGTCAGTGTTGCAGAGTGGGTTAAGAGCAACAAGCTGATCTTGTGCCCATGGATCAAAACTAATACAGAAAAATATGGCTTCAACATCATCAAAACCGATAAGATCTTTCTGCTATTATAAGAAGGATAGATCAAGTTGCCTTCATATCACAAGATACCGTCAATTGAGGAGCTCAAAAAGAGAAAGTACTACAAGTTGCACAACTCTGGTACGCATCATACTAATGAATGCAAGACTTTTCATCAACAAATTCAAACGGAAGCCGATGAAGGTTGAAAGAGCAAGGAAGGCTTAAAGTTGATGACTTAAAGAAGCCAATGAAGGTTGACAAGCATCCGTTCTCAGCCGTTAACATGGTGGAGCTTGCGTCAGTTGATAGAAATGATGAATCAAGACTCCGATCAATACTGCTCACATCAAGGAGGGCAAAGGAATTTGCCGTAGTGGACCCAAGGGTGCAAGTATCGGCTGAAGATATCGAGAAGAAAGTGAGCTGGGCTCAACAAGTGGAGGAAGTTGAAGCCAGCCAATCTGCTAGAAAACCAAAGGTGACTTCCAAGATGCTGATCAACAAATACCAGTGTAGACGGGAGGCTTATGAAGATAGGGAGGAGGACAACAGAAGCAAGTTTGAGTCACATTGGAACTATCCTTTCTTCCAGTACTGCTGGAATGAGAAGCTGAGGTTGCCATCGGCTATTGATTGCCAAGAGTGCAGTTTACAGTATCAAGGTTATCGTGAGTCCAAGAGACAGTGTCGATCGATGCATGAGCGATTGGAATATCAATCAGTTGGACACCATCAGACAGCCGAGGATTTCGATGAGCATGAAGAAGTCCGATCTGTGCATGAATGATTGAGCTATCCTCCAAGACGCAAATATGTTGTCATTGACGAATCCAAGAAAGAACATATCAAGCAACAAGAGAAGCTTATTCCTGGAGAGTGTTAGTGTCCAGAAGGCTTGACCAAGACTCAGAGAAGAAGGGTTCAATGCTTGCGCTATAAGGAATAGCACCAGGAGTGGCACGTCAAGCAATTAGACAAAGGCAAAGAGGTATCAGCTAAAATTAACATGATTTTTATTTTGCCTGCTGAGTTTGGGGTTTGTCATAGCGATGAAGAGGAGGTTGCCCAATTGGTCCTACCAGCTCAGCAAGCTATATTTGAGAAGCCAGAGGTGGAGAAGCATCGACACATGAAGCCTTTATACATGAAGGGTCATGTTGATGGCCGGCTGATGACTAAGATGCTGGTTGATGGTGGTGTTGCTATCAACATTATACCATATGCTACTTACCATAAGCTTGGGAAGACTCCAGAGGATTTTATTAAGACTAACATGGACCTAAAAGACTTTGAAGGGAAGAGATCAGAAGGTAAAGGGGTCCTAAACATTGAATTGACGATTGGTAGCAAAACCTTGCTCACTACCTTTTTCATCATCGATGGTAAAGGTTCATACAATGTTCTCTTGGGTCGAGATTGGATTCATGCAAATTGCTGTATTCCGTCCACAATGCATCAGCTGCTAATTCAATGGGATGGAGATATGGTGGAAATCGTGCCGTCTGATGAAATTGCTATCATCGCTGCAGCCGATGTTCATTTCTAGGAGTCTAACAAAGTGCGCTGCTTATCTGAAAAAGTCTGGGAAGAAGATTAATTTATGGATGCTGCAAGCTTCTTATTCTAGATGGGTCAAGCAGATGATGAGGAAACATGTCTGTTGGTTGACTTGATAAATTGTAATATTCGTAGGCAATGAGTCAGAGCTGATAGTATGTAAAAGCCGACGAGTAATTCATCACCTTAGATAGTTGATATCTATTGATATCACCTTTAGTACAAAAAAATTAATAAAATATGATATGTTTTCATTGGAAGAAAGAGTATTGCCGATAAAAAGTATATCAATAACCTTTGCGAACTTTTTTCATTCTGATGGAATACAAAAGCCGATGATTGGATTCATCATTTCTAAGATAGCTGATATCTTGGGATATCACCTCTAAAAAAATACACAGAAAAATACAGGAGGAAGCGCAAGTTTGACGAGGGGTGGAGTCCTTCTATTCCGGCATCTTCGACAAAATTGCTGGAGATGGTCATGAGGATTCTTCTTGCATCATGACCTCCTGGCTTCACGGAAGAGACTGCGGAGGGAAGGAGCATCCTAATCTATTTCACGAGAATTCTTCTAGCATCTGGTGGTCATGGGTGTTCTACGAGCTTCAAGTATGATGAGCTTCCAGCCTACAAGTTCTGTTCTTTGAGCCATGGCTCTTCATGATGGGTGGAGCTAGCCTTGGTGGCCTATTTATAGCGAGATTGCTGGTATGTGGCCAAGGCAGCACAGGGGGCTCGTGAGTAGTAATGGTAGGAATCTTTCAGCTTTCACAGATCGCTAGGGTAATAGTGTTCTCATGAGATTTGGCCTGGCCTAGAGTGGTAAAGATGATTCATTGCGTTAGGTCAAGAAAAGTAAAGACAGCATTGAAGGGTCACTTTCAAAGGGTGAAATAATTGTGCACAAGTTATGGACAGATATTAAAGAAGATTAACTGTTCTTTACAAGGCCTTTTCAATGGCCTCTTCCACGCGCAGGCGGATCTAGTCAACATCGGCTATCAATTGCAGGTCTTCTTTGCTAAAGCTGGGTATGTCATTAACTTGCCGATGCTGACGACGCACTTGGTTGATGGAGTCAGCTAGTTCTTTCTTCTTCTCCTGTATGATAAGGGGATAATTATTGAGCATGTCTTGAGCTTCTGCTATTGCTTTGTTCACCCGATCCAGTTCAAGCATCAGCTGATCTCTTTCGGTTTCCAAGGCCTTTTAGACTCTGTGCATCTGAAGAGAGAGAAGCATCAAGGTTGTCAATTTATTGTTTCAACTCTTTGGCCTTCGACTTGATAGTGTCCAATTGAGCATTGGCCTGACGGTTAGCTTGTCTATCGGCTATACGCTTTTTGGCTCCCTGGACTTAGAATAGTGTGACTCAATGAAGGTGCAGGAGTCAATAATGTGATTAGCTCATCAATCAAATGAGTCCTAATCTGCCTGAATAACCTTTGGTGCTTAGCATTTTCTAGCAGCACAGATGTGTCTTGACGCAGTAGTTGCACGATGGTTAATAGCTGACCTTTGATATCTGGATGGTTTTGCACTAAATGGCTTGTGCCAATATCCTCCTCATCTGTGAATTCTTCTATGTTGAACGAGAAAAAGTCTGACATTGATGGATTGGCAGCCTGTGGAGAAAGTTGGTTAGAGCAAGAATTACATGTTCTAACAAGGTGCAGATAATTTACATACCTGAACAGGGATTCCTAGTTGCTAAATGCCACGTTCAGGGTCTTTCTCATCGGCTATGTTTCTTGGGGATTATGGAGCCGATAGAGATGTTTCTGGTTATGTAGTCCTTTCTTTAGCGAATGGTTCGTCTTGCAAATAAGTGTGGGTTAGAATATGTGTTAACATAGAAGCATTGGATTGCATGGACTAGGATATTACCAAAGCGATTTCTTGGATCGGCGATTGTTGTTGGCTCGGCATAGGTTGGTCTTCTGGGATTTTGTGTTCAACAGAGGAGCCAATGTTGATGCTGATGTCGATGCTGACGTCGATGTTCCCATTAACAGCTGATTAAAAAATCCATTAGTGCAAAATAAGGAGAAATTCATATGTGGAATTAATATTACTGTACCAATGAGACCATTCTCTTCAACTGGAGGTGTGTTTCTTCATGAGCTACCACTGATTCTTCTAGAGCTCCGTTGGCTGCTGGATCTTGGATATCAGGAAGTGGATAATTTGCTCACTGTAACTGACTAGGTTCAGGGTGTTAGTAGAAATAGGAGACAAATAGAGAAGAATGAAATAACTACTGTACCTTAGAAGCCGATAGGGATCCAACTGGCGATAAAGTGGGCTTCTTCTTCTTCCTCTTGCTCAGCAGCTTGGTTGGTGGCTTGCTCTTGCCTACTATAGGAGCCTTGGGCAGATCAGATACTCAAGGGGCATCGGCTCCTATGATTGGTTTAGAAGTGGGAGGACCATAGGCAATCTATTTGCTGCTTAGGCTCACAAAGGGAGCATCAATGTCATTTTCCTGCAGAAAATATAGAATGTTATGACAAAGTAAGGGAGAAGGAGGAAGATAAAACAATAAGAGAAGAAATTACCTCTTCATCGGATGGTGCATAATTAGGATAAAACCTCTTTGCAGTAATGTGCTACTGCCCGGTTCATCAAGTGGTTCTTCCATTCGTTCCACCATTGATTAAAAGACTCAAACGATACTTCAGTACCAATCCAACTTGGCAAATCGAATGAGGGAACTGATTAAGTCAAGGCGATCAAACTTTCATATCCAGAGCTCGTGATGATCATGTCCCTTGCCTTAACTTTATCAATAAAAACATGTTGATTGGGACTTGACCAAATCCCATCTGATAGGCAAACACTGAAGGATGGTAAAACTCATAAGAGGGCTTTTGAGATCGGCCGTTGGCAAAACCGGTTGGAAGAATACAAGGAGCTACAAGCTGCTTTAAAGGCCGATGCGAGTAGTTCTGATGGGCCAACCTTTGGGAAGATGAAGTTCGGCTGGTTGGTGAATTCATATGCACGTCATACTATGTCTTCTTTGAATCCACAATAAAAGGTTCTGAAGAACTGAGATGTTTCTGGTGCCGATAGAGAATAGCCTGTGATACTTGATGTTTCTCCATAAAATTCACATCCGTGCCGGGATTCTTGAGCTTCTTCAGCATAGTTGGTGGGGAAGGTACATGAAAGAAGATTTATCCCTTGAACCTTGGCTATATAAATAGTAAGCCAGAGCTGAATAAACCACCAAGGACCACCAATTCCAATGGTTTCACCGGCTCGTAATTTGGTTCTTGTTTGGTGCATCAAGAGGTACACAGATCCAAGCAAGAATTTTTCAAGGGGAAGTTTATTGCCTTGGGATAAGTACTCAGTGAAAACTAACATGTTTGCCGTAGGGCCTGCAGTAGATCCACAGAAAATGAACTTCTCCAGCCACCCATATATCTAGACAGGAAGAGGGCATGTCCTTCATCAGTGAGCAAACCGAATGACTTGTTGTAGGAAGCAATATATCCAGACCACCCATTCATATTCTTTGATTTAACCCTGTAAGAATGTTTAGTCCTCAGGATGAAAAGGTCGATTGGGGTAGAGACATCCAGGCCTGTCAGCATGAAGGCATCAAGCAGGCTTGGGGAAATTGGGCCGTAGTTGAATAAAAATGCATTCAGGGCATCAGACCAGAAGTACGCGGAGGCTACTAACAGCGGCTCATTCTTTTCCATTTCGGCCAAGGAAAGTTTGATGCAATGGCCGATTCTGGAATCCAAGCAATTCTTGTCCTTTTCAGTTGCTACACGAAGATATCAGGATCTCCAGCCAGAGATATTATTTGGCCATAACCGGAAAGTGGTTTTCCAATCTGACAGGTTCATTGCAGCATGCTTGAAAGGAATCTTTTGAGTTTCAGCATCTATAAAGTCTATTGGATCCTCATCACCCATGGGCCCAAGGAAGTAACTTGTTTGAGTATTGGCTATGGGAATCAGGAAATTGTTCCTAAGTTCTTACAAGGGGGGGGGCAAGGGTCGAAAATGAGGGTTCAATGTATAGTAACTAGATCGGATCTGGAAAGTAAAAGTTTGACAAGATGCTTGATACCCGTGGAATGGAAGACACTGTCACCATTGCTGAGCTGGGACATCTTAATGGCTAGAGCTTAATGATGATGGAGCAATGGGAGCCGTCACCGGGTGCGTGAAGGGAAAGATTCGATTTTTGGCTACGACAGTGAAAGACTTCTATCAGGTTGGTGAAGAAGATGAAATGGACTGAAGTGGTTATATAATGGTTTTTGCAGGGTGAATCCTGAAAAATAGGGGGATGTTGTCATAAAATCTGGAAGAAGGGGTCATGATTACAACAACGACTCTTTGATTTTGGAACTATATTGGCTCAAGACTTATGAAGATACTAACAAGAGAAAAGAATGTTGGAATATAATATTATATCCCACAATTGGGTGGCATGTGTTGACACCGGTTTTTTACCAAAGTCAATTGTTGTGGATAAGATTTTTACAGTCGATAGAGGAGAGAGAAAGAGCCTGAAGTTGATGTCGCGCTGATCGAGACTGGCCATTGTTGACCATGATTCCAGAAGCCGATGGAAGACTAGGCAGGCCTAGTCCGAAACAAAATTGACTCCACCAAATAATGGAAAGCTTGGAGATTTATCTTTAGTAATTTTTAGAAATAGTTCTAATGGCCATGTCGTATTCGACTAGGATTTAACTTGCTCCAGGGTATAAATATAAACTCATGAGCCTTGTAAAAATAATCATCAATCAATCAAACACAAACTTTTGGCGCCACGCTGCCGAAACCCTAGGAGTAGGAGTAGAGTAGTTTCGACGAGTTCCTTCCTATGTGCACGGCTTCATCGGCTTCGATCTCAAGCGATCTTGTAAGTATCGTCACCCAGTCATTACGACCTCTAGCATAACTTTCTTTCTAAGTTAAGTCTTATATTCTGATTTGGTTGTGTGGCTAGATATCGAGTTATCTTAGATTGCAAGTACAACTTTTTAGGCTTTGTCCAATATTTTGTTTGTCTTCGACGGTTGCTCACAGTTATCGAATTGTTTGGCTTTATTAAATTGTATCGTATCAATCTCTTAGTTCTATCAATCGCTCATAGTTATCAAATGGCTTAGATCTGGTTAGGTTGTCCTTGTTGGCTCCATTGCCCTGTTTAAACGTTCACAGTTATCAAATCGTATCTGCTGGTAGATCTTGCATGCTTTTATCGCTTTATATATACTAGGTCTGATAGATCTTTACTCCCTCCCCTCATATTGTTAACCGTCAGGCCATTGATGTCAGCACGCTACTGTTGAGAGCCGATGATTCGGTCGGGTCTTATCTGTTTCTCTCAGAAGCATGATGACGTCATTGAGCTGATAGGGGTGCGTACGAGGCCTTGCTATTGCAAGCTTGTCTAGTTAAGTTAATGGGCTGAAGTTAATGCCCTCTCACCGTGTTACCTTGTCTAAGTTCAATTACATGGTCATGACATTGATTAGGATTCCATTAGCTTAATTAGCTTGTAAGCGGTAGGCAAGAGGTCCTTGTTTGCTGTGTTGTAATCTATTAGGTTAGTAGATTGATGTCAATACCCTCTCATTCGTGTTGTCTTGATCTGTTAATCTATCTGATGTGCGCATGGTTAGCAAGAGCTCCTTTTATGGCTGCTGTTTTACAATGCTTTATCTTAGGCCATCGGCTCTATAGCTGATGGCACATGCCATTAATGCTTTATTTCTTTACACCGCATGTTTAAATATCTATTTGCTATGATGTTTATTCCAAGAACGCCTACTTATGAATTTGAAAGGCTTTGCCGCCGATCGGCTCAGGAATTTAATGTTTACCTTGTCAATTTTAGGTCAAATTGACTGGCACGCCTTGCACCTTCGCGAGCCGATTTGGAGCCTGCACTACAGTTAAGCAGATCTCTCAGGTCCTCCGTGTTGTTCAACGTAGAAGCCTGAGGTCCAAATTTTGCGTCAACGCATGGTGTTGTAACAAAAATATGTCGTGACAACTCATCTACGTCTTCAAAAATAATGTGTTTCATACATATAAAAAGTCTTCAAAATATGTATCTAATATTAATCTTATTTTGTTCGTTGTAAATAACTTAATGCCGTGATCAATATTGAAATAAGATACCGTCTTTGAAAAAATGATTTATTGTGGTCAAAATATCCTCTTTATCTTTGGAGCCCACGTGATCCACTTCCCATCCAAACCTACATCCCACGTAAGCTAATTTGCTATCAAGCAAACTACCCTATAGCCCGACACAGCCCATACAATCCACTTCCTATGGGAATTGCCGTACGGTTCACGTGCGTAACAAAAATCAGGCCACAGGTTGAAGTTGATGCGGGTGCCGAGCGAGGCGTTGATTAGTGCCTAACTTTGGGTGTCAAAATTACTATAATAACATTGTAGCGTTTCGTTTGTAATTGTAAATTATTGTCCAAATATTGACTAATTAGGCTCAAAAGATTTGTCTCGCAAAGTATAACAAAACTGTACAATTAGTTTTTGATTTCGTTTACATTCAGTACTCCATGCATGTATCGCAAATTTGATGTGATGAGAAATCTTCTTTTGCATAGTGCTAAAGTTAGGATTTTGGAGTGAAATAAACATGGTCCGACTCCTTGCACGGTACTCCTAGCTTTTTCCTTCCGAGACTGTCTCATCCCCTATAACTTCAAATCAAACACTATCAGATTTGGAATCATCTCGATTCACTTCAAATACACCCTTGATACTTTGGTGTCTGAGCAACGATGGAAATTATTTCTGTGAGGAAATCAGGATTTATTTGCGCAGAATAATAAAAAAATGGAAATTCGAAAAAAAAATTGTTCCCACACCACACAGGTGACACAGCACGCCCGGTCACGCCCACCAGGTCACGTCCATCGCAAGTCGAAACGCCGCCGCCGCCTCGTCTGCCCCAAACGGCCGTCTCGGCCGCGAAATCTAACGCAGCTACGCATCCAAAGATCCGCGACCGCCGCCGCCGCGCCCGTGTAGAGAAGTAGAGGTCAGAGGAGATGCTCCCGGAGCCACACGCAGGCCGCGCCACCGGAGCCGGCGATGGGGACCGGCTGAGCGCGCTGCCGGACGACATCCTCCGCGTGGTCCTGTCCATCCTCCCGGCGCGGCAGGCCGTGCAGACGACGGTGCTGTCGCCGCGGTGGAGTGGCCTCTGGCGCTCCGCTCCCCGCGTCGCCGTCGACGAGAGGGAGTTCGGCGTCAGCCACAGCCGCCGGCCCCGGGAGAAGTGGGGCAGGTTCGAGAGCTTCGCCACCAACCTGCTCGCCTCCCGTTGCGGCTCCGCGCCCCTCGACAGGTTCCGGCTGTACGCGCACGGTCACGTCGCGCCCGTGGACGAGTGGATCCAGCGCGGCATCGAGTGCCGCCCCGCCGCGCTCGAGATCCAGACGCCCTACTACCCAGTCGAAGGCCACGAGTTCGATCCTCCTCACTTCGCGTTCCCTCACCTGGGTTCGGGTTTCTATGGTCGCCTCAAGACGCTCAGGCTCGTCGATGTGGAATTGGATGCCAGTTTTAGTGAGCTGCTCTCCTCTGATTGCCCTGCCTTGGTGGATTTGGAGCTCGTTGGTTGCGCCAACCATTTCCGGCGCATTGCCTCGTCCACGCTGGAGAAGCTGGTCATTGACTCCTGTTACGATTGCGATGATTCTGGACAGCCAATGCTTGTCGTGGCACCGAGTCTTACAACTTTCAAATTGCACACTGCAAATGAGGGTTGGTCTTTTGGCATTTCTGTGTGCGATGCGGCTTCCCTCGTCAAAGCTTCCATTAGTACAGAGGGCAGTTGCTGTTTTCCTGTTAACTACCTATGCAAGCTTCTTGCTGGCCTGTCCAGCGTGAAAACCTTAGAGTTGGAGGGTTTCGACAACTTGGTACGTCCTGATTCAGCCATTGTTAGTTTGGTGGTGCTTCCCTTAATTATTAGCTAAAAACCACTATACTCTAGGAAGAAATTGCCAAATGCACATGCTTTGCTGTGGCCTATGGGATGACTGGTGTATTTCATTCGGATCTTCTTATTTATGTATTTGTTCAATAATTGCAGGTGACCAAGCTGGATTCAGATAAATTACCAATGTTCCCTAACATGCGTGCATTGTCACTTGAAAGATGTTACATTGAAGATTATGATCCACATAACATGTTGGAGGATCTAGGGAGGTTTCTTGAGAATGCTCTTTGTTTGGAGAAGCTTACTCTACGGAGTTGCGCGGTACATACTTTACTCTTCTCTCGCTTGTCATATCTTTCATTCTTTGCATAGTTATCTTACACAAATTTTGTGCTACTAACAAACCTTTTTGTTCATATCCTGGGATGAAATGGGAACCCTATTGGAACAGCATCAGTCTACAATGTCAGTCTGGAAAGTCTTTCCATTGCCCAAAGCTGAAGCTGATAGAACTCAGGTACAACAAAGGTGACCATGTACCGACAGAACTGTTGTGGAGCATGGGGAAGAGGCTGCCAAATGCAAGCATCACTCTCACCAAAATTTAGTTGATCTCTTTAAGGTCTTCTCTGGTTGCATGTTATTCTGCTCCAATGCAGTGATCACATCATGTCTTGAAAGGATAATTTGTTGTCCAATGGCATTGTTCTGTTCTATTAGTAACTTGCAAAGAAGCTTGAACTTGCTCTAAGCTATAGTGACCATGTGGTGGTAAAGCCTGTGATAAACTGTTGCATATTAATATAAAGCATTTTGTAGTGAGATTTTTTTTACATCTACATTGTCAATATATTTGCTTCTGATCCTTACACTGTGGTACTGTGATAGACTTAGGAGTTACTCCCTCCGTCCCTATTTATTTGTCGTTGGAGACCAAAGCCGGTTACCAATGCAACTGCTAAAAGACCCTAATACCCCTATGTACTAATGATGGACATGCAATTAATGCTGCAAGTAGCGTGAAGAAGCAACAGAGCATAATATTTTTCCCATTAGACAAACCACTGGTCACATCCACTTTTTCACATTAAAACATGTAGTACAGTGTTTTTGCTTTAAACAAATCAAAAGAACAGCAAAACATGAATTACATTTGACGGCAAATAGCACTCAAAGCCAAAACCAAATCTAGTCTTGCGCTCCATTTATTCACATCAAAAGCAATCTGAAATTTGAACCCAGCGCCATTTCTCTGGAACACCTTCTTTACCTTCTCATTTGAACCATTCACTTCTCATCCATCTTCATTCACCTCTCATCCATCTTCCATGGCAATAGACTTAAACACAGTACCAGAGGAGGAAGGAGACAAGCTGCCTGATCTCAACAAGGGTCCTGTTGAACATGAAGAGGATCACGATCCCTTGCAAGATGTATTAACTGCAGTTGAAGTTAGGGGAGCTGATCACTTTGGTCTCCACCCTAATCAAAATGATCAACAAGAACAAATTAATCAAGGTAAACACTTTGGTCTCTCCCTCCCTCCCTCCCTCTCTCTCTCATCAGAATGATAAACAAGAACACATTAGTTAGAATAGTAGTACCTGGTGACAATTGTCACTGTGTAACAATCCCAAATTCAGCAAGACATTTCTTCTTCCACAGTCCTATAAAGAAGATCAGTAGCATCACTGACACAATGAGAAAAATGTGATACATAGGTCAACTGAAGTATAACTAACCATAAACATTAGAATTCCTCCTGTCAGCAAGAACACACAAAAGAAACTTAGGTGCTTCAGGAAGCTTTCTTTTCACTTGTTCAAATATGTCCTCAACCCTTCTTACAGCAGGTGCCCCCTAATCGTAATGATGAACAAGAACACAGTAATTAGAATGCTAGTACCAAGTGACAATACATTTGCTTCTGTACCAGGTGACAACGTTGGCCATCCATTTGATTTAAATATCCCACATGAAGAAGACCAAGAAAACCTGCATACAGGTGATTATTCCACTCATGCCAAGTAAAGTTTGTAGCAATAATTGTCCATGTGTAAATGTTTCATAATCTATTTACTGACAATGAGCACACTATCTGTAGGAGATGACAACACTGCCTTACAAGAAGAACAAGATACCTTGGATGATGTCATACATGACTTCGATGTGTACACAGATGATGTCGACATCATATTTGATGAAGAGGAGTTGTCCGACTCGGATGACGAAGATGATCAGCAAACCATACAAGAACAACCATCAAATATGATCAGGAATTTGACACAAAGACAAAGGCAAGACATATATCAAGATTTGCTTCGGTTAAGCACTAATGGCACATTACATAGAAAGAGCACAACACTTATTGCTGCAAAGTACAATGTTCATGTGCGTACAATACAACGGGTATGGCAGAGAGCAAAAAATTGCTTAGCACAAGGCCTGCCAGTAGATGTCAACTCTTTGAGACCTAAGAAATGTGGTCGTAAAAAAATTCAAGTAGACCTCACAAGGGTTGTTGATATTCCCTTAAACAAAAGGGGTACCATAAGGTCGCTAGCAAATGCTCTTAATGTCAATAAAAGCTCTCTACATAGGTTGTTCAAAGAAGGCTTGCTATGATGACACTCCAACTCACTGACACCTTGTTTGAAGGAAGAAAATAAATTAGCAAGGCTACGATGGGTTCTCTCTATGCTAGATCCAACTACTCTGCCAAACAATCCAAAGTTCATTGAAATGAAAAATATTATTCACTCAGATGAGAAGTGGTTCAATGGGACACAGAAAACTAAGACTATGTACATGCATCCAGATGAAGAAGACCCACATAGGACAGTGCAAAACAAGAATAACATTCGCAAAGTCATGTTTTATTCTGCTGTTGCACAGCCTAGGTTTGATGATGAAGGGAGATGCTATTTTGATGGGAAGATAGGCATATGGGCTTTTGTGCGACAGGTACTAAACTTTCTCTAACTAATACTTGCAAGCCATTTTAAACTATTAGGCATAACATTCTTTATAATTACAGGAACCAGCAAAAAGGAGAAGCGGCAACAGACCGAGGGGCACACCTATCACAAAGACCATGAAGGTTGATAGACAAACAATCAGATCTTAGATGATCACAAAACTTATACCAGCTATACAAGCTTGTTGGCATAGAGAAGCAAGGCATGAGACAATATGGATACAACAGGACAATGCTCCTTCTCATTTACCAGTAGATGATGCAGAATTTGCTGCAGCAGTAGCCCCAACGAGCCTTGATATACGCCTACTTAACCAGCCTGTTAATTCGCCTGATATGAACTGCCTTGACCTTGGTTTCTTTGCTTCTCTTCAATCATTAACGGATAGAACGACAGCTAGAAACATGGATGAGCTCATCCAGAATGTTGAGAAGGAATACCAAAACTACAACCCTGTCATTCTGAATAGGGTATTTCTCACACTACAAGGATGCATGATTGAAGTTATGAAAGATAATGGAGGCAATAGGTACAAGATCCCTCACATGAATAAACAAAGGCTAGAGGCACTAGCCATGCTCCCTAGAGCTCTAAGTTGTGATAGGCAGTTAGTTGAAGGGGCTTTTGAGTTGTTGACCAATTAGTGGTTATGTAATTATGTTTATGTAAACATCGCTTATGATGCTTTTGACTTGTTCAGCGAGTACTGCTATTGTATATATAAACAAGGTTTAAGTTGCTTTTGTTCATATTCATTCCTCTGTTAAATAACAAAAGCAGCTAAATAACAGAAGCAACTAAATAGACCATCAGTACCCTTTTACAAAGCTAAATAATAAAAGCAGCACTATCAACACCTAGACTACAATCTTGCACCTGTGAAGCTAGTTCACATGTTTGTTACCTGTTCATTAAAGTCATCTTCCACCTGTGAATGACCTCGCAGGTCCACACTATCATAGAACAAGCATGCCTCATCATCAGTTTCGATATCAGAGAAGCTGACCACATGGTCCTCCTCCTCCTTCTCCAACTTTACATTGTCCATCTCCACCTTGGCACTCTCCTTCTCCAACTTGACATTGTTCATCTCCACCTTGGCACTCTCCACATCCACCTTGCCACTCTCATTCTCCACATCAGAAATAAGCCGGCGCCACTCATGAAGCATAGTACTGCAAAGAATTTATATACAAAATCAATAAGGTACTAGTTTGACAACCAAATTGCAAGGCAACGTTAAGATGGCTGACCCCAAACGTTGACGACCTTGGTTGGCACAAGGCCCAGTAATTCTGTTCATTGTAACAACATCTTGTGGCTCCGTCTCAGGCACATACTCATCATTATCACCAGGCAAAGATGAACCCTTAGCACCTCCTTCTTCATTTGAATCAGGTATCAAAACAAATTGATCTGCACCCCCTTCCTGTGTATCTTGAGCAAAATCATGTCCTTCGATGGCGATGCAGTTCAGCTTCTGGTCCCACCAAGTTCCACGATGACGATCTCGGCCAGGTATTTGCCTGGCGGGCCACATCCTACCGCTCAATTGGACCTCCAAGGCATGCTTCATCCGCAAGTGACGAATGAACCGTCCAGTCCCATGTGCCCCCTTGCCACCTATCATACAAGGATTGCCTGCAACGCAAGAGTAAGGGTCTGTAAATAAGAGGGAAAATAAACAACACAAGTATTACCATCCATATTCAGGTATAAAAAATCCGTGTAAAGTAAAACATTGCCAATTTATTGATCAACTAGTAACAACAGAGATGCTAAATATGATTTTGAAGAACCCAACTACTATGAACACATTGAATACTCTGAGAAAATTAGTCACAATCTTATTGTTGCAGATGCATCACATACAACATGTTGCTAAAGCCAGACATCACATACAACATGTTTATAAAGCAATACATCTTATTATTGCAGATGCATCACATATCAAACCAAATTCAATCTAATTTCTCAGCCCATAATCTAATTTCTCAGTCCATATCTCAGAACGATGGTTACAGTCCAGAGGGGTGGCAAAAGAACCATAACACAAGCTGCGACTGCATAATCCCAAAAAGCATTCCTCAACAGGTTCTATTAAAGGAAACACTAGATTGAACCAGATACTTCGACATTCTCTTAGACAGGCACAAAACTGATGGGTACATATCTAAGTTCAAGACAAGCCTAGTTCAACATCCTAGAAATACCAAACATACAGCTCACATACCAGCAACCTTGACATCAGAAACCCCAGCAGGGGTAGTAGCCTGCCGGAGGAGGCGGGCGTCGTGCGCCGTCGGAGTAGGCAGGCGCCCTGCGCCGCCGGAGGAGGAGCCCGCCGGAGGAGGCAGGCACCCTGCGCCGCCGGAGGAGGAGCCCGCCGGAGGAGGCGGGCGGCGGCGCCCAGCGCTCTCGGCTCCCGTGGCCATGCGCTGCCTGCTCCCGTCGCAGGGGAGTTGGAGGGGAGTCGTCGGAGGGTGGCGTCAAGGAGTTGACGAAGGGCGGCACCCGGATCTGAGCGGAGCAACGCAAAGGAGGACGGCGCAGCACGATTTGGCCGGAGGGGAGTCGATGGAGGGCGGCGCAGCAGGATCTGGGCGGAGGCAAGCCGATGGAGGGCGGCACCGGGGAGTTCACGGAGGGCACCGGACCGATCTAGGAGTAGGCGAGATTGGGGATGATTAGGATTTTTTTTGCGTGTGTGCGAGAGGATGCGTGCGGTGGGTTCTGGAGGCCGCGAGAGGAGATGAAGGGATAAGGTTGGGGCCTTGCGTGCAGCTACGGACGGTAGGCGGTGACAGTTATTGTGGGACAGGGACCTGTAGCTTCGACGACGGATAATTAGGAACGGAGGGAGTATCTAAGAATCTGGATTCTTAGGCCATGCGCGTAGCGCAGTCGTTGTCTCGCGGTTGTGTGAGCAGCCGCTCGGGAGCTCGACTCCCGGGCGGGCGGCCCTCGTGAGTGCATGTGGAATTTTTCTACAGGTGCTTTGCAAGCTGTCAGTACACATGCGTGCACTTCAACGGTAATGGGCGTCTCCGCACATTGAGGCCTAGTTTGGCAACAAAGGGAGAGAAAACCAGGGGAAGGGAACCCCAATGGGGATTTTCACGGCAGACTCAATTCCACGGGAGAGGAATCCCCACCTGAGATTTATTCCATGCAGCTATTTGGAAGACAAGGGGGAGGAATCCCTAGATAAAAAAAAAACTTCAAAAAAAGGGGAAAAAGTTCTGGCAACACGCAGATGATCACAAGCCCTGCACGGTTACATAATTTAGACGGTACTTGGCACCATTCGTACACTTTTTTTTTTTGAAAAAGATGTAGTTATTATGAGTTACAACGGCTATCAAAAGCATGCAGCTGACAGATTTCTCAAACTTAGCTATATATACAAAGTAACGTATAGATAAAATAAATAACGTCTTACACTCACAAGTTGTCTGACAACATAAGAGGCCAAAACATTGATAAAGACTACGATTTACAGAATTGCTATACATAAAAAGAACACGGATGCAGAGCATCGAGAGGACTGGTGTAACAAGTCCCCATTTGCAGTCAACTGCAATGTTGAGACAGCAGAAATATGAACGCTTCACTTTTCCCAAATCATGCATTGCTTCCACCAAGCACTCCGCAAGTAACACAAAGAAAATTGTGAGACGCCTGCAAAAAAAAAGAAAAGAAAATTGTGAGACGAGCTGCTATATATAGGATACTCCACAGGTTAGTGACAGATAAGAATATCCTGGATAACTATTTAATCGTATGGGTCTTACAAGAAGTGCCTAACCAACCCTGTCACAACTAAATGAACTATCGCACTATCAAAAGCACAAGCACACCATGTGAAATAATTCAGCCAAATCAGCAGCAAAAGATTACGGTACACAAAGCAAGAGTGGAATATCCATCACAAGTTAATTATATCGAGACCACATCATAGATGAATTCACAAATACAAGTACATGCTCCTCAATGTAAAGATCTTACACACTAAATGAACAAGCAAAGTTTGTGCTTCAATCATGATATGCCAACAGAGGCTAAAAGGATTAGCCTTCTGCAGGGACTCTACAATACCAACAGAGGCTATGTTCATGAACCAACAGAGGATTAGCCTTTGACATGTGACTTGCGATGGCCACATAGCCTATGTTCATCTTAGGGATATCAGCAAGAGTATCCGAGGATTATCCTATAGTTGCCACCTTATCAGCCATATCCATGAAATTCTGTATAGAAATCAGACTATCCATGAAATTCTGTATAGAAATCAGACTATCTCCAAGTTACTCTTTGTATGAACTTAGGCACCATGAGCAAGTCGAAATGCACAACACGAATAGCATCGTAAACAAAGATCCCAAACCAAGCCAATCTAAGTGTTCAACACACCAAAACACAACATGGAAGTACCAACGACCACTAAAACTAGGAAACGGAGTCTAGCTACCTAGAAAATAAGATTTTGAAATAGCCAGAAATCCAAATAACTTCAGCATAACTAACAAAACTAATTAATTGATTCTAGATTCAGTATACAGGAGGCAAAATTAATAGTTCTGGTTGACAAGAAAAACAAATGAAATTGCCAAAGTAAGGGCCCGGGGCATTGGCATGAATGGATTTGTAAAACTGAAGCTCCAGGTAGCTCTCTCTAATCCTACGGTGGGTCAAAGATTCATTACGGGCTCTTGCAAGTCCAACGAAAATCAATCCAATGATTGCGGCGGTGATTCTCTCATACACTATTTCCTCTTGCTAAGGGGAAAACCAAGCAAGCATTCAATTTCCAGGGAAACAGGAGGCAAAAGCGATATATCCAAAAGTAAAGGGTTCACATATGACATCAAATAATATATTTTTTCGTAAAGGCAGATTAGTACCTGGAAACTGAAAGTACAAACTCTTCATCGCCGCCACTGGTGAGGTCATGTATGTAGGTGGCCGCTGCTGTCATCGCCATCGTCACTGATGCCATGGAGTCCGCCGCCGCCGCCGCCACTGCATCACAGATGCCATGGAGTCCGGATGGACATTGGGATAGAACTCCACCTCACGAAAGCACCAGTATACCAGCAGGAATCAAGCGACGGTGATGAGAAGAGGTGGCCATGGAACGGAAGGAGTCCTGGATCTGGATCTATGCAGCAGAGGGAGATGGGGAGGGTTGACGTCGTCGCCAACGAGATGCAAGCGGAAGCGGAGGTGAAGGTGCCGCGGTGGCCGGGAAGGCAGCGGGCGTGGAGGTGGAGATGACAGAGGCTGCGGCGGTGGTCTCGTTCGTGAGTCGCAGGCGATGCGGGAGAGCGGGGAGCGAGCAAGACGGGGAATGCTTCCTGACCTCTGGACATGGGGCGTATCTCCCCGTGGAAATCGCGGGAATTGAATCAGAAAATCCCGTCAAAACTGGTTTCCAAATTTGCATATTATTTGACCCGTGGAGATATTCCGCGGGGACGTCCTCCCCATGAAAAGGATGGGGAACCCGGCGGGGTTCCGTGCTTCCAAACAAGACCTGAGTATTTAGAGCCTACCAATTTCTTCCGTGTGCGTAAAGGGCACGCTCGCGTGTGGTGAGTGGTGGTGTGTCTAGGTTGTGTGCATCCTGTATGTATCCTATTAAAAAGAAGAAAAAAAGAGAATAGGGAGAATATATAGGGATCCTTTCAGCGTGGTACCGTGCCGCTGTGATAGATCTGTTCCCTAAGAATTTTGGATTGCTAGCATACTTCGGTATGTTTGTGACGTTTGTCTCATGTTCTGTGCGCAGATGAGCTCCCGGAACAACTGTTGCAACAATCCCTGTAACCTGTGGTAATTGCATTCATTTTTACGAAAGTACGCTGATCTTGGGTTCTTGATTAAGACCCTATTTGGGAAGGGGTGTTAAAGTTTAACACCCCTTTTAACACTTTTTAACACTTTTCTATCCAAACACTTGTGTTAAAAGTGAGGTGTTAAAGTTTAACACCCCATTTTTCATAAATACATGGGGGGGTGTTGAAACTTGCTAAAGGTGTTAAAATTGGTCCCCTAATCCCCTTTTTCCCAGGTTACCCCTCTCTCTCCTTTCCTCTCCTCTCTCTCCTCCCCGCCACCAACGCCAGCCTCCTCTTCCTGCTCATCCTCTCCGCCTGGCCGGATCCGCCACGCCGCCCCTCCTCCTGGCTGGATCCACCGCGCCGCCCCTCCTCCTAGCCGGATCCACCGCGCCGCCCTCCCCCCTCCTCCGCCGCGCCGCCACGAATCCCCCCTCCTCGACGGTGGGTGCGGGAGGCGGCTTCGGCAAGAGTAGGCGCAAGCGTGGAGGGCGGCTCCGAGCGGCGCCGGCGAGCGACCGCACGGGAGAGCTAGTGAGCAGCTTCTCCTCCACCACCATCGACCCCTAAGTGCGGCCCCTCCGTCCCCGGTCCTCTCCTCCACTGTCAAGGCCTGCGCAAGATTTTCATCGTGGGAGAGCATCTAGTTGAGCACGTCCACCACCCCGCTGGCCACCTGCGCCCGCTGATGGAGTGGCCGTGGCCGCGCGCCTAGATGGGGAACCCCCGCGCCGACCCATACGCGGCGCGGACTAGGCCGGCCACGTCGCCGGCACCACGGGGTGGAACACTGCCACGGGCTCGGCGCGGGCGACGCCGCCGAAGTTCCGCGACGCCTCCTAGATGTCGGAGGCATCGATGCTGAGGCAGCCGCCGTCGCTGAAGTCGCCGAGCTGCAGCACCTCCGCGAGCGGCTCGACAGGGAGCCCTACGGTCAAGATGAGCGAGGAGATGAGGAACAGCAAGGAGCCCCACGGTCGAGATGAGCGAGGAGATGAGGAACAGCACGGGAAAGGGTAATGTGCAAGAGGAAGGAAGGGCAATATTGTCATTTCTCATGTAATGTGTTAAAGTTTAACAAACTATCCAAACACCTCAAGATGCTAAAGTTTAACACTCCATTTGAGGGTGTTAAACTTTAACACCTTATTAAACTTTAACTCCCCTTCCCAAACAGGACCTAACACAAATAGATTTTGATTTGATCAGCTGGCTTCAGCTATAGGGGTTAGGGAATGGAATGTTTACTTAACGAATCGAGATAGCATGCCAAACCAAAAGATTCATCATGACACCTGCATGATTACTACTGACGGACACGGACCGTAAGCACAATTCTCAAGGTAAATAGATCTGAGTCTGTTCTCATGGCTTGCATAAACATTTAAATAATTTTTCGTAAGCCCGGTTCAGGCATGATTTCTTATGAGGAATCTAATCAGGTTGCCAAAGGACCGAAACTAGTATACCTCATGAACTAGCAATCTGCGATTTGATATAAGCTTAATTGAAGGTTTGAAAAGTTTTGTGAAGCCTGACATCTGACCATAAAAGTAGAGGATACGTGTTCATATCCATCGTTCGTTGTTGAGAAGCACACATGCATTCCACGAGCCACCACACAATGCTAGGACACTTACAAGTCTGATAAGAATATATTGGACGGAGCTCATTGCCTACACATAAAGGATACAAAAGGGTATACAATGGTGTCTGCTGAGTCAGCTGATGATTAATTAGAGTGATATACCATTTTATCATTCCTTCTCCTAAATTAATTAGGTCGAATATAATTCTAATTCATTTCATCAAGTTTTAAGGTAGACCCAACAATGATAAAAAAAAATTATTAGGATCTGCATCCCTACTACTCCAGGATGCTGCAGAAGGAGGATCTCATAGCGCCGCCCTAGAGATGATATGGGTTCCATTTTGCTAAAGAATATTCTGGGTTCGAATTTTAGCGAAATGTTGGTATGCAAATCCTTTTTTGGGTCAAAGAGTGTTGTTTTTTCTCAAGACTTCTATGTTCCCCATTTGAAAGATTCCCCTTCATGAATCTGAACTTTTTCTTCCAGATTGTCTTATCCGATCTTTTTTATTTGAAAGTTTCTTCTACGGTTCTTTTATAAAATGTTCTTTATTTAAAAAGCCGTTCCAGTTTTGTGTATTTCCTTCTTTCTTTTTGTCAGAGCGTTTCTTCAAAGGAACTTTTCTTTCGCATTTGTTTCTTTGTTGTTCTTTTGAGAAACTTTATATGTAGAAAATTCGCCAGACAGATTTTAAGATAGTGGAAGAATCTGAGGAAGTGCATTTGACCAAAAGGAAAATAGAACGAGCATCTTTCACGCCAAAAAGAAAAAAATATTGACAAAAGTCAAAACTCATGCACGAGCGGCTTGCTCGATCGTGCGATGAACATTTTTTTATGGAGATATCATGTCTCTCATGCGGTCATGCTTCGTTACATATTTACATCACACCAGGACTAGACATTTTTTATAAAAACTTATTTCCACTTAAGATTGACGAGTAGGCTCATAGCCTATGCTCCCTCATTTTGACGGAGAAAATGTAGGATTGAGTCATTCTTTAAGAAGTGCGTAATAGGCTGATAGCTCAATGATCGAGCGCATTTTATACTGAGAATGAATGGGGCTAATCAATCTGCCGAAATTGTAGATGTAAAAGTACATCAGTATGGGGGAGCATTCCGTCTTTTAAATTAAGGGAAGCAAATGTGAAAGTGGGGATACATCGGCTGGGTCTTCATGAAGTGAAAAAGCTCTTTCTATAAAAAGGTATTTTTCATGTGACTTTACATGCTTTGTCTCTAGCAACCACACTCTTTTTCGATAGATTATACACCCAACGAAGGTTGTTTTCTTTTTTAGAAAAAATTGCCAACAATTTAGAGGCATAAAACATAAAGGAAAATTTATGTTTTCTTTCAGCCTCAAACTCTAGATCTTCTTAGCCATGTAGGATCAACTTTACATATCTCTAGACAGTTTTGGCTCAAATAAATGATGTAATAATAATAAATTTGAAAAAAAGAAAAACCTTGACTGCCTCCATCCCATTCTCTCCAACAGTGCACAGCGAAACCAGTCCTCATCCCCTTCTTCGTGGCGTCCCATGATTCCTCCCTGTATCGTAGCCCCAAGATCCATACTAGACATTATCCGGATCGTCGATCTATACTGAGAGGTATATTTTTAGCTCTAGTGCCTGTATTATGATTTGTATTTCAATTTTTCTGAGTTGTATTATGCACCTCTCTACACTCCGAGCAACATTAAGGTCCTTTACGTCAGTTTGATGAGGGCATAAAGTCACTTCATTTCACGTGAAAGCTGCATCCTTTTTTAACTTTTATGAACCTCTTCAATGGCTCATTCCCATTTCCCCATGTGCTCTGCACCCTCATTTCCACTTTCCCACGTGCTCTGCACCCTTTGCTCTTCCGAGTAATTTTTAAACATGAAGATGTACTCATATCACTAGATTAGTACAAATCAGTACATCCATGAATAACGGTGTGCCCATAGTTAAATATCGGGAAAAAAAATTCAGCACTCTCAAACCGTGCATCACTGTACAACACCCTTTAACTCCTGCATTCAGGATTATACCCATCACATCCAAACTCGCAGATGCCACACCTCAACGACCTAGACGCAAACCCTTTAGCTCCCATTCCGCTCTTTCTCTCCTCCCCTCCCCTCCCCTGTAATTCGTAAGCCCTTCATTCGCGTGATTACATTCAAGAATTTCCCTGGATCTTTCGGTTCGTATTTGTTATCCAGGCTCAATTTTGTCTGCGCGCCTTGCTGATTTATCCCCGACGGTTGCGAATTTGCATCTTTATTCGTCTAAATGTGGTGGATAAGTGGATTCACTTATTTGCAGGGACGGGGCGCGCGTGCATACATGGAGGCAGCCTCGAGGAAGAAGGCCCGTGGAGCAGGCAACAGCAGCAGCTCTGCCGAGGACCAGCTGAGCGAGCTGCCGGACATCCTCCTCCACGCCATCCTTTCCTGCCTCAAGGCTCGCTAGGTGGTCCAGACCAGCGTGCTGTCCAAGAGGTGGAGGCATCTCTGGCGCTCCGTGCCCTGCCTTGACATCGACGAGAGAGAGTTCTTGGGCACCATCGGTCTCGGGGTGTTCGCTTCAGCTTATTCAGCCGGCTTATCAGCCACCAAACAGTATTTTCCTCTCACAACAAATCAGCCATTTCAGCTTTTCAGCCGGTTTATAAGCTGAGCAAGTTTGAGGAATTCACTGACAGTCTGCTTCTCCACCGTAATGGCTCACTGCTGGATACATTCCAGCTGCTCGGAATGTACATAAAATTAACAATTATTGTGAAAGAAGACTAGTCCAAAATTTAAAATTCAAACCCAGAAAACTAGTTTAAAATTTAAAATTCAAACCCAACACAGGA
This sequence comes from Setaria italica, assembly GCF_000263155.2. NCBI lineage: Eukaryota > Viridiplantae > Streptophyta > Magnoliopsida > Poales > Poaceae > Setaria > Setaria italica. The sequence continues at coordinate 23,507,413 of NC_028450.1, read as the reverse complement.
GACAATCACACTCACACAACCCATCGTGCAGAATCCTCGGGTACGCTCGCCATTTTGCAGTCGGTCCCATTCCCTCACGGGCCCTACCCTCGTCTCTTCCTCTTCCCGCGTAGGCTTCCACTTCCGCTTCGCCGCCCACTCGCCCTGTCCTCACTCTCAGTCGTCGCTCCTCACCACTAGGCCCCCACCATCGCCCGGCGGCCGCTGTCCGCCGTCGCCATGGCCGCCCCGCCGCCTACCTTCCCTCCCTCCCTCCCTCGCCGGCCTCCTCCGGCGCGGGGCCGCGCCCCATGACCCGGACAACCCTAACCCTAGGCCACGCTCCCCTCCCCGCGGCTTGCCCCAGGACCTCCTCCTCCGCGCCGCCTTCGACGGCAACCTCCGCCTCGTCAAGGGTACGTCGCGGCCGCTCTCCCCTTCTCTGACGCTTCCTGTCCCGGTGTTGATTTCGTTTTGGGTGGTGCTGATCGATCCGTACTTGCAGAGATGGCGAGAGAGCTCGGCGGGGACGAGGGCCGGGCCGCGGAAAAGGTGAGGGCTGTGCGGGACAGCAACGGCCTCGGCGCGCTGCACGCCGCCGCCGCCCGTGGGAAGCTGCCGGTGTGCCGGTACCTGGTCGAGGAGCTCCATCTGGATGTCAATTCAATCAGCGAGGGGGGTGCGTCTCTCTCTTTGTTTCTCAAATTGATTGCTGTCACATACTGGAGTAGAGTGATCTAGTTGTATCCGATGGGCTAGTGCTTGCCCTTTTCTAGTTTGGGAAACTTGTTTCCTCCAGTTTCCAAAATTTGCTGTTAATGTTGGTTCATGGTTTTGGGTTTCCATGACAGGTTTGACCCCCTTGACATATGCTATTGATGGTGGGAGCGTGGATGTGGTGTAGTACCTCCTCGATAATGGTTCTGATACAGAAACACTCATCAGCACTGGGCTTACACCTCTTGTTTGCACTGTTGGAAAAGGTAGTTTATCTCCATGCAGTCTTTTGCACACATTACATCATTAATATTTCCCTTTTTCCTTCATTAGTGCAATGAAGGTAATGAAATTAACCCCAGGAAATGTAGTTTGGACACTGAGAAAGGGTAGTCACAGGTCATATGTTGAAATTTTATCCTCTCATGGGCATCATGCTATTATACTCTGTTTAAGCTTTCAGTAAATCCGGGCATGTGCCTTTGGTCTAAAATGGACATCATGCTATATATATTGAAAGAAAATATAATTAGCTGGCCCTTTCTGTTCCCATTTCATATCTTTCTTATTTGTTTAGTCATACATGCTCATGTGTCCAAATTCCATGCACTCCATCAGTTCAAATGATTATTGATCCAATTTTATGTGGACTGAGTGTATATATTTGTTTACACTTTTTTTCTTATGGTGAGTAAATTGAGTATCAGCAGGTTACCTAACATTAGCAAATATTTGTGAAGACCATGTTACTACGAAGTAGGTATGGTTAATTCTTGATATGTTCTGTGTCATCTACAGGAAATTGTGAAATAGTACAAGCCTTAGTCTGCAAAGGAGCATATATTGATGCATTAACTACTGTTGGGGCAGCACTGCATTTTGCTGCTCATAATGGGCGTGATGATATGGTGAAGATTTTGTTGAATTACCATGCGGATGTAAGTATGGCTTCACTTTATTTTCTCTCTGCTAGGGATTTCTGTTTAGGATGCTAAATATGATAAAGTTTGTTATTGGATAGTTTCTCTATCCATTTTTTTCATTTGGTCGGTGCATTGTGTCTACTCAAATTTGATTTCTTCAAAGTTCAATAAAAATCTTTAACTTTTAATCATCCAAGTCCACCACTTGCTTTGGAAAATTAATTCCTTTCACAATATAAGTTGCACTTCTCACTGTTATTTCCTTTTCATCTTTCTGTGCTGATGCATCAGTCATCGTGGTTATTTCCTTTTGTGCAGTCAGTTTTTTTTTTGGGAAGAGGCAGCTATTTTGTTCTTTCCCCAACCACAATCTTATTATCTGATGTGCATACGTAGTCTTGTTTTTAGTGCCAAAATGTCCAGTTTTGGTGTATACGTGTAATGTATTCCAGCAGTGATCAGGTGGAGTCCCTGCTCGTCAGTGTGCGCTAGCTTTCTAGTGTACACATTCACTGTGTGAACTTGATCAGGTTTCATTTGAAGAGTATAATACTGTCACACCCTGAAACTTTTGGATTTCAGGATGTGATTAGAAATAATAATTAAACAATAATTTTCTCATAATTTTAAAATTTTTCCTAACATTTATTTTCTTGACATTAAATTTAGTATAGGAAAACAATTGCTTGTTTTTCTGAATTAAATAAAATGGTTCTGTGTGCGTTGCATTATTGCCGATGCATTTTGGTGTTTCATGAGTGCAAATGTTTTAAAATGCGTTTAGACGACGATAAGGTTCTTCTGAGAATTTTCCATCTTTTATGGAATTCATTTTTATTTTCCTAGAGCTAAATCTATTTATTAGAAGGCTCTATAATCCTTTTCACGAGCTCCAAACATTTTATTTGGATTCATTGTGTCCCAAACTATCTTCGAGCTGCCACCTTCATCTGGAGTCACCGCAGACCGATCTTGCTGCCAGGGAAAACTACAAGTACCTGGAGCACCTAGGTGTCGCTGCCAACCCTATCCGTTCAACCAAGTCGCTGCCGGCATAGAGACCCTTGATGGAATTGCCTTCATAGCTCGTTCAAATTTGGACGTCGCCTGCCTCATCCTTGCTGGTGTCCATCATAGATCGGTCATGAGCGTTACTGCAGATGATTGCCCTGGTCCTGCGTTGCCTTCAGCCAGTGTCGAGCTCGTCCCCGCCGCCGCTGTCGTTGCTAGCCATCAGGTGCAAAGCACAGGCTATGGAGGCCCGAGCAACAAGATGTTAGCCATGGAAAGGAAGCCATGTACGTACAAAAGCATAGAAGCCATCTGCCATGCAAGGATGACCTCATGTCAAACTCGAGCCTGAGTCAGAAGTTGTTGCGGCCGCATCGATTCCGGGCGTGCACATCTTTGTTTCCGCCTCCCTCTCTATATAAAGTACAGGCTGCCTCATCGTGTCAATTCTATTTCTATTCCTCAACCAAACAGAGCCGCATGTGCCCTACCTCCTTGGCAAGCTGCCACCGCCGCATTGCCGTGAAGCCATCTCCATGGCTCCAGTGAAGTCCACCTCCAGCGTTGCAAGGGCACAAGGAGGCCTCGCTGCTTCCCTGTGCTGGCCGGCAACCCCATCAATGACACACAACGGCAACATTGTACACACTCTCGCTCGTCACCGCAGCCTCTCGAGGAAGCTCCCGCCAACACGAATCCATCGCACGATCAGCCCTCGTCAGTCACCGCCAACGCCGACGGCCGTCCCTGCCCCGAGCGTCATTGAGCCTTCAGGTAGTCCATCCCGAGGTCGCCGTTGCCGAACTGCTGCTTGAGGACAGGAGGAGCACGTCCACGCGAAGGTTGAATCGTAGCGATCCTCAACGAAGTTGGTTCTCCGCCCGTTGCCGTTTCCGTCATTTATCGTTTGCCATAGGTGAGCATGCCATCACGTTCCTCGTTCAGCCTTCTTTCTGTTCTGCATCTCAACCGCATCTCCCTAGTTTCTCGTAGCGCTGCCGGCCATGAATCATCTCTTGGTTTTCTAGCTTGCTTACTTATTCTCTGTGTAACATGCGTTTGCTACTACGTCCACCGCTCCACTGGCCTGCTAAAACAAGGAAGCCAGCCGCGCCATGCCTGCATCATCTCTGCCGCTCTGGCCATGCAACCTACCTTGTCGAGCCGCACGGATCACTGGCCATCACTATGGGACACAGGCAAATTGCCGAGTGCCAGGGGCACTCGGCGAAGGGCAGAATACCCTCGGCGAACCGTTTGTCGAGTGTAACACTCGGCAAACGGCACACGGCAAATATCGAGTCGGCAAACACTAGGTCGCCGAGTGTTTTGTGTCGGGCACTCGGCAAAGACTTGCCGAGTGCCCAGAAAACACTCGGCGAACAATTATGAAAAAATAAAAAAAAATCAGG
>NC_028450.1:23498156-23503271 GCF_000263155.2 Setaria italica | reverse complement strand
TTGTGTAGTTCATGGATGAAGACCCCAGCTAGAACTTTAGCATGAGTAGATTCGATATAGGACAAGACATCTGTGGCTACGTTGTCATCACGAGACACGTGATGGAATTCCAGGCTAGAGAACTTGTTCTCTAGCTTGCGTACTTCCAGGCAGTACGTGTCCATATTATCCTTATGACCATCCCACTCATCATTGACTTGATTTATGACTACCAGTGAATCATCGTAGACCAACAACCACTTGATTCCTAGCAAGACTGCCAGGCAGAGCTCGTGTAGAATCACGCTTCGTATTCAGCTTAATTGTTGGAGACCTCCCAGAAGATTTGCAACACATATTTGAGTTGTTCATCTTTGGGAGAGATTAAGAGTACTCCTGCGTCGGTGCCCTCGAGTTTGAGTGATCCTTCAAAATACATGACCGAATGCTTTGGGCGTTCTGCCGGTGTGGGTACTTGATTTTCCCGCCACTCTGGCATGATATCGACTAGTGCTTGTGACTTAATGGCAGTCCTTGACTTGAATTCCAGGAACAAGGCTCTGAGTTCTACTGCCCACTTAGAAATTCTTCCTATTGCATCTCGATAGTGGAGGATTTCTTCCAAGGGAAAATCCGTGACGACGTAAATGTTATGTTCCTGGAAGTAGTGTTTTACCTTTCGCGAGATGAGTAGTATTGCATATAGAAATTTTGGAACTAGCGGGTACCTGGTTTTGGAGTCTGACAAGACCTCACTAACGACAATACCTCACTAACGAAGTAGATGGGCCTCTGTACTCTGTGTACATGGTCTTGTTCCGGTCTTTCGACCACGATCGCCGTGTTGACGACATTAGTAGTCACAACGATGTAGAGCAGCAAGTCTTCATTGGGAGTAGGCACCGTGAGGACCGGTGGCTTTAATATGAAATCCTTCAACCGTTGAAGGGCTTGATCTGCCTCGGTCCACTAAAATTTATCTTGCCACTTGAGTAGTTTGAAGAAGGGTAATCCCCATTGCAGTTGTCTGTCGGCCACCAACTTCACAGAAACTCTATGTCATGAGATGGGAAAACTTAAATTGGAAATTATTTCCCATGACACCTTAGGTCATGTTTCCATTGAATCTGCCTTGGAAGACCAAATTGGGTCGGCACAGTTAGAAGATGAGGAAATAAAGCTAATTAAGGGGAAAATTGCACAGAAGGATGAGGGATATAAGCATTTCTGATAGGATGAAAATGGGAGAGTGTACTATGAGAATCGACTTGTTGTCCCATCTAACCCTGATCTTAGAAAGCAAATCTTGGAAGAAGCACATCTCTCCAAGTTCTCAATTCATCCTGGCAGCAATAAGATGTATCATGACCTCCGCCAAACATTTTGGTGGAGTGGAATGAAATCGGAAATTGCGCGCTATGTCTCGGAGTGCGACACGTGTCAACGTGTCAAGGCAAGCCATTTGAAGGTAGCAGGTACCTTACAGCCGCTACCTATTCCATCTTGGAAATGGGAAGATATCAGCATGTATTTCATTGTGGGATTACCCGTTACTTCTCAGCGCCATGATTCTATTTAGGTTATAGTGGATCGCCTCACTAAGATGGCACACTTTCTTCCTGTTCGCACTACTTATACAGCCTGGAAGTATGTCGAGTTGTATCTCGATCGTATTGTCTCCTTGCATGGTGTTCCGAAGACGATCATCTCCGATCGAGGTGCTTAGTTTGTGGCACGTTTTTTGGAACAACTGCAATCGTCTCTTGGCACCAAGCTAATTCGTAGCTCTAGTTACCACCCTCAGACTGATGGTCAAACGGAAAGGGTAAATCAAATCCTAGAGGACATGCTACGCGCTTGCGTCATCCACTTTGATAAGAACTAGGACAAATGTTTACCCCCGGCAGAGTTTTCTTACAATAATAGATACCAGTCTAGCTTGAAAATGGCACCGTTTGAAGCCTTGTATGGCTGAAGGTGTCGAACACCATTGAGTTGGTCACAAGCCAGAGAGAGAAGAATTTACAGACCCGACTGGGTGATGAAAGCTGAAGAACAAGTAAGAGTGATTCAAGCACATCTCGAGACCGCTCAGTCACGGCAGAAAAGCTATTCGGACAAAAGGAGGAGACCCTTGTAGTTTGACATTAGTGATCATGTATACCTTCGAGTCTCCCCGACTAAAGGTGTACAACGGTTTGGAGTAAAGGGGAAATTGGCTCCCCGTTATATTAGTCCCTATGTGATTGTGGAAATATGCAGACCCGTTGCATACTGGATCCAACTACTGGAACAGCTCTCAGCTATTCACGACGTCTTCCATATCTCTCAACTAAAGAAATGTGTCTGAGTCCTGATTGAAATCTTGGAGCAGGAACAACTTGAAATCGAGCCCAACTTATCCTATGCAGAATATCCTGCCAAAGTCCTCGATCGTAAGGAGAGGTACACCCGACGGCAAGTTGTAAAGATGTACAAGATTTAATGGAGTAACCACAAGGAAGATGAAGCGACATGAGAAATAGACGAATACCTGAATAAGCACTTCCGAGGTTTTTTCTTTTCAGCCAAGGAGGTAAGACCCACAAACCCCACTAGTTGTCCTTGCACCCGAATCTCAGGATGAGATTCTTTTTAAGGGGGGTAGGCTGTAACAGCCTGGGTGCCTAAACGGTGTTTTAATCTTAAGAGCAGGTCCTTTGTGCTTAAAGAAAAGCTTTGGCAACTTTTAAGCAAAGTCCAAGCTTTGGGACTCTATGTTTAGAGGTTTCCAATGTCATCTTGAGCTAAGCCCTAAACCAAAGTTTTAGAGCTTCGGGACCTTAACAACTTTGCTTTAAGGACCAAGTTCAAAATCTGCCCCGAAAGCCTTCAAAATCCTTGTCAAAGTTTCCTAATTTGGTCAACTCAGCCTTTTTAGCCTCAGACAAAGATTTTCTTTGGATCCATTCTTATATATTAATACATGCAATAATTAAGATGCAACTTGTTCTTGATATCCAAACTAGAAAATTATATAAATGCTTCGTATCCATTATCATAGATATAACATTGAGATAGTCTGCCTTGATATCCAAGACCAGAAAATTATATAAATGCTTTGAATCCATTGTCATAGGTACGACATACACAATAATTAAGATATAGCCTAGGCTCAATATCGAAAACCTAGAAATTTCTGTAAGTGATTTGGATGTTTATCATAAATACAACATATACAATGATTTGTAAATGCTTTGGATCCATTATTAGAGGTACAATACCTACAATTAGAAATACCCACAATTAGAGTAGGATGGTGATGATACGTATGATAAAAAGGGGAAGAGGGAAAGTTGGGCGCTGGGGATGATGTGCGCATGAGCTTTTGCACCCGAACCCCACTTCAAGGTCAGATGTGAGATGAGAAAGCAGTACGTTGATGGGCCATTTCATTCGATACTCCATTTGTTGGAACTTTTTACCGACTGATAATCCATCGATAATTTTCAACCTTTACCAACTGACATCAGTCACTAACAGCCTAACACTACTAGGAACCCAAATTTCCCTGTGGGTATCCAGGGGAAATACATTTTATCCTGCCAGTTTTCGATATAGGCATAGGAAAATATCCAAACACAAAGAAATTAAGCATTATCCTTTGTGTTTTAGAAACATGTGGCAAAAACATATTCTCTGTGAGTTATGAGAAAACGCATAGGGAAATTAAGATATAGGCCTGTCGGTTGTACACAAACTCAGGGGAACATTCAAATGGCTCGCACCAAATATCCGCTCAATTTTCCCTTTTTTCGGTAGGAGCTGCAGTAGAAACATGTTGGCGTGCTCATTTTGTGTGCTTATTTCATGGCTGCGCACTTGAGGGAGCCAGCCATGCTAGCGCACAGGCATATAAATCCCCGCGTGGCATTAAAAAAAGAAAAAAAAAATCATAGGTGCTACTTCCGAACCACATCTTGACTAGAACCCTTCTCCCGACTCGCACCGCAACACCCATCTCGCTCGGCCGCGAAGCCCATCCCGCATGTGCAGCCTCCAATCCACCGCTTCCCTCCCCTCCCCACTTCGCACGCTAACGTGCCGTCACCTCCACCCTAAGCACACCGCTTCCCCAATCCTCCCGGTCCTTTTTTGAACTGTTTTGCTATTTTTATGACCTAAATGAATATTTGGTAGATAAAAAACAATAATAACACCAAAAAGTGGTCCGTAATTTTGTTAATTGGCATGGAGTCCTCTTATATGTGTAACCTTGTCAGAAAAGATTGAAATCATTTTACAAAAATTAGACTATACATTATAAATAAACTTATACATCTCTCATGCTATTTCATACGACTCAAGGCATACTTTGTAGTTTCTACACTCTTTGACCTTATTTTCTTATATACCCTAAACACATTTTTTTACATGTGTTATACTTCAATACAAGCTGAGCGTAAGAGTTTCAGAACTGTTTGAACTATTTTTCTATTTCTAGGGTTTAAATGATTTTTTGATAGCTAAAAGACAATAATAATAAACAATAATAACACCAAAAGTGGTACGTAAATTATGTAAACAGGAATAAAGTCCTCTTATACTCTTTCCGTCCGGAAATAGGTTTGTCCTAAGTCTAGTGGTTTTAAGTTTGACTAAGTTTATAGAAATGACAATAATATTTAAGATGTCAAATGAGCATAATTAAATATATTATGAAATATATTTTTACAATTGACTTATCTCACGTGTTAGATGTTAATACTATTCTCTAAAAATCAAGTCAAACTTCGACTAGTTTGACTTAGGACAAACCAAAATACCTTTTATTTTAGGATGGAGGCAGTAGGTATGTAACCTTTTCGGTAAAGATTCAAGTGATTTTACAAAAATTAGACTATACATTGTTCATGAGCTTATACATCTCTCACGTAGTTTCATACGACTCGAGGCATAATTTGTAGTTTCTTGCTCATATACGCTAAACACATTTTCATGTGTTATACTTCAATATAAGCTGAGTGTAGAAGTTTGGGAATTTTTTTTAACTGTTTTGCTATTTTCTTCAATAAACAAACTAGCAGTGATGTGTCATCACTGCCAGCCTGGTTTATAAACAGGTGGTGATATCTGCCATCACCGCAGGACGAATTT
>NC_028450.1:23460224-23498056 GCF_000263155.2 Setaria italica | reverse complement strand
GGCTATGAGCTCTTGATCCAAGAAGCTCGGCGCGTCACAGTGTCACGGGACATGGTGCTCGGCAAGGCGGCTGCTGGGATTGGGAGTCCAGTGAAGGAGTGATTGGTGGCAGGGGCAGCCACTTCACGGTGGAGTATGAAGAGGTTCTCGCTGGGGTGAAGGAGGAGTGGCAGCGGAAGAGCAAGGAGAAGGATCCCCTGTTCTAGGAGCAAGGGAAGCCTCGCCGCCGCCTTCCTCGACGGGAGGATTCCTTGCGCCAGGAACAGGGGAAGCAGCGTCAACACCTTCACCGGCTTGGCAAGGGACCCCTGCCTCCACAACGTCAAGCTCCGGGTCCTCGGTGCGCTTCGTCTGTCCGCCAGCAAACCTCACCATACATCGATGCTGAGCACGACAAGGAACCGCTTCGATTCAGGCCGATGGATGACATTGTTGGGAACACAAGTCCACCTGGGCGGGCGGCACGTGTGCTGGATGATCTTGAGCTGCACCTGGGCAGCGCTGAGGAGCCGCCAAGCTTTGCGGCGGCGGAGCAAGAAAGGTGCTGGCGGGCAGATATGCTGGAGGAGATGGATTCAATTGAAGAAACCAAGACCTGGGAGCTTGTGGATCCTTCGATTTGGTGCCGCCTGATTGGATTGAAGTGGGTATTCAAGGTGAAGCGTGATGAGTAGGGGAAGATTGTGCGGCACAAGGCGCGGCTCGTCGTGAAGGGGTTCGTGCAGCACGAGGGGATTGATTTCGAGGAGGTCTTTACCTCGGTGGCACGGATGGAGTCGGTGAGGATGCTGCTGGCGCTGGCGGCGGCGAAGAATTGGAGCGTGCATCATCTTGATGTGAAGTCCGTGTTCCTCAACGGGGACCTCGCGGAGGTCTACGTGCGGTAGGCGCTGGGCTTTGCCGTCGCGGGCCAGGAGCACAAGGTGCTCCGCCTGTGCAAGGCCCTGTACGGGCTGCGATAGGAATCGCGCGCGTGGAACACAAAGCTGGATGCCAGCCTCGCGTCGCTCGGCTTCACCAGGTGCGCCAGCGAGCACGCGTTGTACAAGCGATGGTCAGGGCAGGGCCTGCTGATCATCGGCGTGCACGTGGACGACCTCATCATCACCGGAGAAAAGGAGGAGGACACCAAGGAGTTCAAGTGGGAGAAGAAGCGGCTGTTTCACATGAGCGACCTTGGCTTGCTCACCTACTACCTCGGCATCGAGGTGGAGCAGAGCAAGGGCGCAATCACGCTGCGGCAGAGCTCCTACACGCGGAAGCTGCTTGAGCGGGGCGGCCTGACTGACTGCAAGGCGAGTCAGACGCCAATGGAGGAGAAGACCAAGCTCTCCAACGAAAGCACGGCGGCAAAGGTGGACGCGACGCAGTACAAAAACATCATCGACGGGCTGCGCTACCTCACTCACACTTGCCTAGACATCGAGTTTGTGGTAAGCTATCTGAGCCGCTTCATGGAAAGTCCATGTGAAGATCACGCCGCCGCCGTGAAGAGGATCCTCCGCTATGTGGCAGGAACCATTGGATATGGACTGGTCTATCTGAAGGGGAGCGGAGGAGGGAGGCTGGAGCTAATTGGGTTCAGCGATAGCGACATGGCCGGAGATGTTGATGGGCGGAGGAGCACGACAGGCGTGCTGTTCGTCCTCAACTCCTGCCCCATCTCCTGGCAAACACAAAAGCAGCGCGTCGTTGCGCTCTCGACTTGCGAGGCAGAGTACATCGCTGCGGTGACGGCGTGCTGCCAGGGGATTTGGCTGGGTGCAAGAGCTCACTGGAGAGAAGCTCAGCGCGCCGGTCCTGAAGGTGGACAACAAGTCCGCCATTGCTTTGGCAAGGAACCCCGTCCTCCACGACAGAAGCAAGCACATCGACGTCAAATACCACTGCATCAGAGACTGCATCGATGGAGGACGGATCAAGCTCGAGTATGTCGAGACTGCTCGACAGCTCGGGGACATCCTCACCAAGCCTTTGGGATGTCTTCAGCTCCAGGAGTTGAGGAAGGAGATTGGAGTGGAGGAGATCAAGCAAGAGCATCACAATTAGGGGAAGGATTGTTAGTTAATTGTTTAGCTCTTTGCTTAACCTTTCTTTTGCTAAAGTCAATGGAGCAGTTGGTGCTCCTCATTTTGGGCCATGCCCTGTAGCAGGCGACTGGCTGCTGTATAGAGCAGCAGTGCCATCAGTAGGTGGGCAGTATGCCCTGTCACTTTTGCGGTACTAGAGTAGATAGATAGTTGGTAGTTCTACTCATTGTATAGTGTACTCTACATTGACTTTGGGTGCTATAAAGTAGAAGGAGCAGCTGCAGCTCTACTCAGTTCAGCAGCAACAGGTTTGTGTGTGTGTGTGTGTGCTGCGCTCTACATGACTTCAACCTTCAGGCTAGTGTGCGTGTGTGTGCTGTGTGAGGGTGTGAGCTCAGGGAGCTTACCTGCCTGGGCCAACAGTCCATATGTATGGATCCTTCTAAATATTCGTTGTTTGTTTTTTTAATGATTACTGTGTTACTCTAGTTGTCACACCAATACACTGATCGTCCTTGTGCATAATTACCCTTTTCATTGGTTCCTTAGTAATTTTATTTTTATTAATTGCTCATGATAATGCACTATTTTACTTGTTGTATACCTCGAGCATTTATCTTCCATTTTTCTGTAACCACATCAGATCAGCACTTATGGATTTTGTAGCAAAATGTTCTTAATGCTTCAACGGTAATTGATAAAGTGTAGCAGCACTCGTCCTAGGTCTGCCTGGTGTGGTTTAACATTCACATTGGTAATTCATGGGGTAGTAGTATTTTGGCTAATTTATACTGTTTGTTTTGTCATATATCACATGCTTGTGGTCAACACTTGTCTATTTCATATGGGTGCTATCCTGTTATTTTGCTTTGTCCTTGATCAAGTGCGGCAGTTAAGTTAATTATTCCTGTTTCCTGGATAGTTTGGATTCACTCCAGTAGAAAATGCTGCACGTTACAGTAGGAGGGAAGATGTTGAGATACTATTTCCTATCACTTTTCGTATTCCTAGTGTGCGTGATTGGAGTGTTGATGGAATTATCAGTTACGCAAAATCAAAGCCTGCACCCAAGGTATTATCGGAAACACTACAATTATATAAAATCAGAAACTTGAGTCTACCCTCGAATGAATGTTAAGCAATATAGATCCATCATGAATGTTGCGTAGTATTCTAGCTGTGCTGCTGCAAGGATTTTTTTTAGTGATATAAAAATATGACTTTGCATTCATATATGATATTGTGGCCAACCCATTTGTCAGCAATAAAGTCCATTGAGAGAAGTATATACCATTACCTGTCCTATAATCTTTTACAACTCAGTAGTGCTTATGACATTATTTGGTGGCAACACAAGTCAAACAGTTCTAACATTGTTTTCAAAGTGTTGAAGTGAGGCAAATTGAGGAATCACATGAGGTGCTATGTCAGTATTCATAGCCACTTCGCATATGGTTAAATTATGAGTTGAATTCTTGCAGTGATTTAGGTAGGGCTCTACTTAGCATTGTTAAAATGTTGCTAATCAGATCCATTGATTTTTTATCTATGTTTTAGGATGAGCATTTGTACAGATTTATGCTTGATAATTTAAAGTTTCAAGGATGTGAAGCAGTCAAGAACAAGGATTACCTTAGTGCTGAAGAAATTTACACTTAGGTATATTGTTGCATTTCACTTGTTTAATTGCATTTTTTCCCTTTTTTTTCCTTGTTTACCTTCCTCCCTCTCCACATTTCCTACTAAAACAACAGAAAATAAATAAACCAATAATTGCCACTGGCAGTAGCTTAGTAGGGAATTCGACCTTATTGGTTTATAGTTATTGGCGTCAGAACAACAAGGAATATCAATAGTCAGTAAGCATTTTCTCTCCAGCATTATTTCCATTAGTGTGCTTCCCTCTCTGCTCTCAACAATTCTGATTTAAAACCACCAGAAAACAATAAGCCAATGCTGGTACTGGCCACTGATGATAGCCTGGCTGGTAGGGAATTCTGCCTCAAATAGTTTGTGGTTATTAATGTCCTTTTGTATGGAACGTCGATAATCAGGCAGTCAGTCTGAGCATTTTGTTATTATAGCACTAATGTAACAGTAACTATAGGGTTCCACCTCAAGGGCAAAGTTTAAGTGCTATGGGAATCCAACTTGCAAGAACTGTGTTATGGACCTGTCCGCACACGTTGTGGAACACTGAGTTTGATTGATTGAACAATTGCCCTTGAGTGCACAAATGGTAACAATACAAGGCCAACCTCATGAACTGTGCCAAAGACAATAATTCATTGAGCTCATGCAATCACCAATTGAAGCAAATCGCGAGAACAGAGTTAATGAATAATGTCCACTCAAAACATGATGGCTTCAAGTAGATTTGTTACAAAACAATGATAACTGTGTTTCCAAATGGGCATAGCCATCCTATTTATTCCAAAACTTCTTTTAAGAGTTTCCAATTGGGCATAGCCATCCTATTTATTCCTAAATTTCCCTTGTATACTGATTAGCATCCATCCTATCAGTTTTCCTTGCATAGAACGCTTAGCCAGTTCATCATGTTTTCGGTTAGATGGGAATATGGGATCATATCTGAAGAGGATCAATAGCAACAAGGTGAAGGCACCACACTTTCCCTCTTATAAACATCATATTGGATCAAGTTGTGCTTTTCCCCTGTTGGCGTGTTTGCCCACCGCAGAATATGAATGCTGTATATGCTTACTGTGGAGTGATCATTATTTTTGGGGGCACGAAGAGTCGTGGGACCTTATAGCTCATGATAGGGAGCTGTGCAGTGGTTTGATCCGGCGGGAGTGTTTGTGGACTCATTTAGTTAAGTCATGCCGCCATCATGATAGTAATGTACTAGGCCATATCCCTTACGAGAAGATGAGATTTGACAACAAAAACATATTTCCACCTCAAAGTCTTCTTTATGAGTTTTCTTGTTGTGAAACAACCCGTGGTGCTTAGCAGGGGCTAGGGGCTTAGCGCATTTGGAGGTAGCTGTACCTTGATCCTTGAGTCTCCTTTTTGGTGTGGTTCAGGTTGTATCCTTTGTATCTGGCACGATGTAACACTTCCTGTCCTAGGGAGAGGGTGTGTGTGAGAGTTTTTATCCTCTTCTTCTTAATGCAATGGTGTGGGTTTCATTAAATCCATGTTATTATTGTGGCATGCTCCTTGCACCTATACTTCCACCCTGTGCTCTTCCTTTTTTTTGAAGAAGAGGAACTAATCTTGAGCCATTGTTGCAAGATATGTAATCTTTAGCAGTAAAACCTGGTAGCATATTTGATTGGAAGTCTGATGTAAGGACCATGAGGCTTGCCAATGAGTGTGCATAATCACAACTAACTTTGTGGTTTATTTTCACTTAATTCTCTCCTTTTTTTTTTGTAGTTTTATGTCCTTCATGAACTATGTTGTGCTTGAGCTATTCGCCAACATACTAGATTTTGTATTTTTGTATATCCAAGAACTGTGAACTGATCAACTCAGCTGATCAGTTTTCATCTGAGCATGATTATGTCAGTCATGACTATTTGACTAGCATACATTGCACAAAATTTACTAAGTTTTAGTCACATTTATGATGCAAGCAACATGCCAGATTCTGTGGAAATGTGAGAATGACGTGCAGAATTATGCTAATTGCTAGTCCTGTTTACTGGTTGCAGGCACTGAATCTTGATCCTGATGATGCAACCTTGTTCTCAAATAGGAGTCTTTGTTGGCTTCACTTGGGCGATGGGAAGAAGGCTTTGACAGATGCTGCTGCCTGCCAGTCTGTGCGACCTGGCTGGTCGAAAGCCTGCTACCGTGAAGGAGCTGCTCAAATGTTACTGAAGTTTAGGTGAAATAATCAGCATCCCTGCAGTGTCTGACAACTTTTTCATGCACTAATCTTTATATCTTCAGGATTATGAAAAAGCATGTGGTGCGTTCCTTAATGGTCTGAAACTGGAGCCAGAGAATGCAGAGATAGAATCCGCTTTATGGTAACCTACATGCCCCTTTCGTCAATACATATATAGTTCTGCCTCAATAACCTCATGCTGATATTCTTATTGAAATGTATATCCTTGTTGTAATGGATCTCATCCGTCTATACTGTTATTCTGATTGAAATATGCAGGGAGGCTTTGAAATCCTTCAAGATATCTCGGAACAATGAGAGAGAATAGCTGACTTTCAGTGTGGATGTCAGAAAGTTGTACAGAATCTGCACTACGTACTCTCCTTGAAAAGATGGAGCTGTCCTCTTTTGCTGTTGTCCAAGCAGTCAAGCTGTATGTGAATTGAAGTTTGTGAAAGAATCACGGTTTAGGATAACAATTAGATGTCCTTTTGCTAATTATAACCTAGGTTCCAAGGGATTATGAAGTTCCCTTTTGCACCCCTCGCTCACTGGATCGGTCGAGGAAGTGTTCCACAACTTACTTTTGCGGGGGTTAACACACTTCTGTGCCTGTTCGTCTGTCAATGGATTGGAACCTGGCATGGGACTAAATTTTCTAATGATGCCGCATTTGTTGTTTCTGGTTGCTGAACCTAGCAGAATACAAATTAGATTTGAGGTCTTGGTGATGTTCATTCTCGAACTTCCCATTGTATCAACATTTTGAGCACCCTCATACACGACCATGTTCACCTGCCGTGTTACTCGCTGTGGCCATGGCAACAACCCTGCACACATATCTTAGGTCTTTTGTTCTTTTGATGCTCATGCTGTTCAGGAGACCAAGATAGCTAGTTTGATGCACATGAATCCAATCATTAAGAACCTACACCGTAGATATGAGTTTCTATACCTTTCTTTAATTTGCTGATCTTATTATCGACCCCACGTGGAGATTTGCTTGCAGTTAATTTGTAGCAAGCTAGGCATTTGTTGGACCAAGACCTCAAAAGAACTCCCATGTATACATCCTCATGCCCCCTCGAGACCATTTTGTTTGCGACTTCCTTTTTTCTTTTTGTTTGAGAGTGGTTGTAGTTTATGCTACGGCTAGAGCTAGAATTGGGAGGCATTGGGAATGAAATAATCAGACACTCCTTCAAATCTAGCATGCTTTGCTATCATGCTTTTTGGCATGCCGATTGATATGTCAATCAAGGACACAAAGAATAGGCCCTGGTTGGCTTTGGATTATGTAGTCGTACACTCGTACTGAAGAAAGGTTGCAACGTTTGTTTAAAACCTACTATACTACACAGAAAGGTTTCCAAAAATATAATTTGTGGAGGAGCAACGTTGGAAACAAATTTGAACGTCAGGAAAGGGCACCATGATAGCTGTGCACTCGAGCGCACTACGTTTGCTTATTGCTTCTGTACATTTGAACCAAATATGATCTCTCGGTAGGGGAAAAAAGAAATACCCTAGTAAATTAGTCATAGTCTAGGTCTATAATGTGCATTGTCTTTTGTCACTCAAAATTCATATTAAATATACCGAAAGTGTACGTATAATATCTTGTAAAATTATTACTGATACGGGATTATTCCATCAACTCGAGTGCCTCCCTTCTGATTTGTGAGAGTAATCACAGAAATGGGAGGCAACAACAATCGTCAGTGGAACCATAAATTGCTGGTGTGGCAAGGAAGCAAGAGGCCAATTTCTGAACCCCTGGGAACCATAATTCCTTTCTAGAATTATTCCTCCAAACTTCCTTTTCCAGGTGGACGGGAAGCAATCGTGGAACTATATATTCTATGATTAAAATTGGTATTTAACTGATATGAAAATAACCTTTGGTTCCTGTGCTAGATTGCTACATGCCTACATTCCCATAAAGTCCAGTAATGGTACTGAATGCAGAACCATGGGTTCAACAAATATATAAAAGATATGCATGTTTACTACATGTATAAACAGAAAATATTTAACATGTTATTAAATATATGCTAAAATATCTACCAGGACTGTTTTGTGATATTTGGACTTAACAAACATCCTGTAGAAAGAAAGAGAAGAAAGAAACAATCACAATAACGTCACTTTAATATATCTCGCCTTCATTTCCACATAGTTATCCAATTCACCCACGCATCAAGCTATAATAGGTTGCCCGATCTGTGCATCCCTTTTCATGTCAAGCTTTACTTCAATGTTAACTAGGTTTTATTTTCCCTTTTGCTGATATATTTTTCACAATCAACTAATCAATAGGACATTCTGTAGCGCATATATACATGTAGCAATGTATTTGCTTGCACTCCCTAAATCACACTAATACTTCCTCTGCAGCGTCAGTTCTTATAGGTTAGAGAGCAATTGTAGCAAAAAGCATAGGTAGCTTGGGATAGAATTGGAAGGCATCAAGAATAGTTGTTTCAGTTGGTACTGTGGGTACTGGAATTGGACACTATGGGGAGACACACAAGATAGAATTGAGTGCAGCAGGCATTGTGAGTGGGATGCACATAGGAAGCAATGTCGACTGTCATCAATGACGCAGTGGCATGCAACACAAGTCCAGCTGAGCTATCCTAAGCATCAGTGAAAAACCACAGCATTTCTGAACCTTAACAGTGAGCCATCCAAAACAACCTGGAAATCATGAATATAGAAACTCTTGGTTGACATTGGTATAGAAATGATACTCAAAAAGTGCAAAAGACAACGCCTCAATATCTTATCCTGCAGAAGCAGTACAACAAGGACAGATCCTCGACTAATCTGAGACATGTCATAACAAATGACACAGAGCAAACAGAAACAGGAAATACACAGCTCCATCAACGCATAACACGGATAACGTATGCAATGATAACAGTAACACCGGAAGATTCATTAACATAAACGATATGCAGTTAGGCAAACTGAAACTTTATGCAATATTCTAATATGAAAGCTACTGCAATAAAATAAAAGGATCACCACCAGCGCCTCTAGAGTTTCTCGTTCTAACAATTCCATCTGCTGTCATCACTAAATCCTCTGTGGTTTGATGCCCATCATCTCCATTTCCTTAATCTTCCGCTCCATCTCCAGCTCCAGCTGGTCATTTTCCAGCTCCATCATTTCATTGTCCAGCCTCATCTTCTGCAGTTCCTTGTCCTGCTCCTTGTGGGACTTCATCCGCTCCAAATGGCTCTGCCTCATTTCCAGCGTCTCCCTCCTTATCTTCAGACGTTCTCTCTGGATTTGAATTATTTTCATGTTAATGGCAACATCTTGTGACAGATGAGATCCCTCCTCACGATCATGCTTCAGCTTCTTGGTGGCATGAACTCCTTGGTGACGATGTTCTTCAGCACTGACCTCCAGATCATCATTGAATTCCTCGTCCTCCTCCTCGTCATCGGAAAGCAACATCAGATCATCCTCAACATTTCTAATCGTGCACTTCTTTCCCTGTTCAACCGGACTCCCACGCGCCATACGCCGCAGCATCTTTTGAAGGACTGGATCATCAAGCAAGCTTACCCGGTTATGGTTGTGGTAGGAGCACATCTGCTCGTAGTGCAGGTTCTTCGAGCTCAGGTGCTTCCTGGCCTCCTCCTTGAGCTTCTCAGATATGTTCATCTGTTCAAGGAGAGCCGGTTTCTCGACGATCTTGCAAGCCGTTCCCCACCCGAGGATCTCGGTAACCCTCTTGTACCTCTTATTGAGGTCATGGAACTTGTCCGCGCACTGCTGTGGTGACGCAGCGAAGCCCCTCTCGGTCATGGCCGAGGAGACCAGACTCCACTTTCCCATCCTCCTAACCCTGCTGCCGTGCTCTGCATCGTCGATGTCGTCGTCGACGTAGGACACGGCCGAAACGAGCAGCTTGGCCATGTCGGCGCTCCAGTTGACCCGGCACGGCCATTGGGAGGCCGAGGCCGTCGCCTTGCCTCGGGGGTCCTCCTTGGAGATCAGCGAGGCCTTTTCCCCATTCCCGAGCTCCTGCATCTGGTTCTCCACGGGGGCAGCGAATGTGACCTGGTTAGCCTGAACCACCTGGGTCTGGGCCTGGGCGACGAAGTGGAGCGGCTGCTCAAGATCGGAGGAGACTCCGCCAGGGATCAGGGCATGCGGTTGCAGATTCCCCTCCATCCCCGACGGGAAGACACCCTCCCAGCCTGAGCACGTGCAATCTGTAAAACGGAAGAACGGAAGCAACCAAGATTAACCTGAAACCGGATCAGCGCACGAGAAATCTCCCATCATCGAAAGCAAGGAAGGAGACGACAAACTAGGGGAAGAATTGTACCGAGGCGGCCCCGCTGCTACCGACAGAGGTGCTTGCGGGCGACGACAGTAGCACTAGTCGCCGTGCTTCTGCCTTCTTCCCTTCCTCTCTCAGTTGATTTGAGGCGGAAGTGCTCGACGAGGCAGATGCCCAGCGGAGAGAGCAGCGTTGGAAAGACTAGGTCCTAGGCTTCCAATTCACTGGCTGGGTGCCTGGATGTAGAGGAAACTCACGACACTGAATCCTGCTCCTTTCCTCACACCCTGCTTATATAGTACATGAAGGCTGAAAGTGGGTGATGGGGCATTTATTAAGCATAGTGAAAAACTACGACAAAGATTTTCTTTGGATCCATTCTTATATATTAACACATGCAATAATTAAGATACAACTTGTTCTTGACATCCAAACTAGAAAATTATATAAATGCTTCGTATCCATTATCATAGATATAACATTGAGATAGTCTGCCTTGATATCCAAGACTAGAAAAATATATAAATGCTTTGAATCCATTGTCATAGGTACGACATACACAATAATTAAGATATAGCCTAGGCTCAATATCGAAAACCTAGAAATTTCTGTAAGTGATTTGGATGTTTATCATAAATACAACATATACAATGATTTGTAAATGCTTTGGATCCATTGTTAGAGGTACAATACCTACAATTAGAAATACCCACAATTAGAGTAGGATGGTGATGATACGTATGATAAAAAGGGGAAGAGGGAAAGTTGGGCGCTGGGGATGATGTGCGCATGAGCTTTTGCACCCGAACCCCACTTCAAGGTCAGATGTGAGATGAGAAAGCAGTACGTTGATGGGCCATTTCATTTGATACTCCATTCGTTGGAACTTTTTACCGACTGATAATCCATCGATAATTTTCAACCTTTACCAACTGACATCAGTCACTAACAGCCTAACACTACTAGGAACCCAAATTTCCCTGTGGGTATCCAGGGAAATACATTTTATCCTGCCAGTTTTCGATATAGGCATAGGAAAATATCCAAACACAAAGAAATTAAGCATTATCCTTTGTGTTTTAGAAACATGTGGCAAAAACATATTCTCTGTGAGTTATGAGAAAACGCATAGGGAAATTAAGATATAGGCCTGTCGATTGTACACAAACTCAGAGGAACATTCAAATGGTCGCACCAAATATCCGCTCAATTTTCCCTTTTTTCGGTAGGAGCTGCAGTAGAAACATGTTGGCGTGCTCATTTTGTGTGCTTATTTCATGGCTGCGCACTTGAGGGAGCCAGCCATGCTAGCGCACAGGCATATAAATCCCCGTGTGGCATTAAAAAAAGAAAAAAAATCATAGGTGCTGCTTCCGAACCACATCTTGACTGGAACCCTTCTCCTGACTCGCACCGCAACACCCATCTCGCTCGGCCGCGAAGCCCATCCCGCATGTGCAGCCTCCAATCCACCGCTCCCCTCCCCTCCCCACTTCGCACGCTAACCTGCCGTCACCTCCACCCTAAGCACACCGCTTCCCAAATCCTCCCTGTTCTTTTTTGAACTGTTTTGCTATTTTTATGACCTAAATGAATTTTTGGTAGATAAAAAACAATAATAACACCAAAAAGTGGTCCGTAATTTTGTAAATTGGCATGGAGTCCTCTTATATGTGTAACCTTGTCAGAAAAGATTGAAATCATTTTACAAAAATTAGACTATATATTGTTAATAAACTTATACATCTCTCATGCTATTTCATACTACTCAAGGCATACTTTGTAGTTTCTACACTCTTTGACCTTATTTTCTTATATACCCTAAACACATTTTTTTACATGTGTTATACTTCAATACAAGCTGAGCGTAAGAGTTTCAGAACTGTTTGAACTATTTTTCTATTTCTAGGGTTTAAATGATTTTTTGATAGCTAAAAGACAATAATAATAAACAATAATAACACCAAAAGTGGTACGTAAATTATGTAAACAGGAATAAAGTCCTCTTATACTCTTTCCGTCCGGAAATAGGTTTGTCCTAAGTCTAGTGGTTTTAAGTTTGACTAAGTTTATAGAAATGACAATAATATTTAAGATGTCAAATGAGCATAATTAAATATATTATGAAATATATTTTTACAATTGACTTATCTCACGTGTTAGATGTTAATACTATTCTCTAAAAATCAAGTCAAACTTTGACTAGTTTGACTTAGGACAAACCAAAATACCTTTTATTTTAGGATGGAGGCAGTAGGTATGTAACCTTTTCGGTAAAGATTCAAGTGATTTTACAAAAATTAGACTATACATTGTTCATGAGCTTATACATCTCTCACATAGTTTCATACGACTCGAGGCATAATTTGTAGTTTCTTGCTCATATACGCTAAACACATTTTCATGTGTTATACTTCAATATAAGCTGAGTGTAGAAGTTTGGGAATTTTTTTTAACTGTTTTGCTATTTTCTTCAATAAACAAACTAGCAGTGATGTGTCATCACTGCCAGCCTGGTTTACAAACAGGTGGTGATATCTGCCATCACCGCAGGACGAATTTAAAAACTGGCGGTGCTGGTGTCGAACAAAAATACCCCACTTACCCGGTCGTGAAATTTTGCCCTCCCGCCCGCCCCCAACATTGCTTATCCACGATCTCACCCTCGACACCAGCACCCCCGATGCCACCCAAATGTGCCGCTCTGACTCCCAATGCCACTCGGTCGGTCTCCCACCCCTGACGCCAGCTGCGCTCCCACCTCCAACGTCGTGCCCCAACCCTAGGCTTCTGACACCACTCACCCCCGATGCTAGGGCTCATGTACGACATTGCCAACCCGGTGCGACCACTCGATGACATCCTTGACACCGCCAGCCATACCCCTAGCGCCTATGCTGCATGGTCCATGCATCGAGGTAAGCTTGTTATACCCCGTGCTTGCAATGTGTTCGATGAAATGACCATGAGGTGAAGCAATTATGATATTGACTAAATTTTTGAACAATTTAAAAAATAAATTAAGTTTTCATACATCCATATAAAACCTTGGTGAAAATTCATAGATTGCAGTACAACTTTTATATTGTACAAAAGTACAGTGTTAAGTCATCAATTAATTTAATTAACACTTCAATATGGCTTGTTGGCAGCAACTCAACACTTTTGTCAAGCATCACATTTAGCACTGTTGATCGTTGTCGGGAATTTATCTTTACCAATTTTATGCCATTTAAGATTAGATTTTGAACTCTCCTTCATTATACACATAGGTATAATGGGATGATTATCACGATTTATGTCTCGTCATGGGAAACGAATCATGAATGATGCGGATAATGATGGAGGGGCCCATGGCATGGGTGAGGATGGTAACCTGGATCACGAAAGGGAACTCAGAGCATGAGGATGGAAGCCCTTCCACGTACCTAAACCTCGACCAAAACGACAAGATAATTCATGTATACATATCGGTGAGATCGTACACGGGTTCAAATAGTAGGATCTCCATAATATAAGCTATGTGTAGGTGCTTGCTCCAAACGAGACTGAGACAACGACATCAACTACTTGCAGGGGCAAGCGAGGCCCGAACAAGATGCCAATGGGCCGAACTATATCAATGAGCTCAATGCAGCAGGAGATCCCATTGATCCTATATTTCTGTCTTGGGGCCTTACAAGACGTCTATCAGGGTGGTAGTGAAGGAAAATAATTTCCATGAGATATAGGAAATGGTATTCAAAGGATAAGACCTAGGTGGTTCAGGATTTGATCAAGCAAATATGTTGGGAAAAGTTGAAAGCGGGGTTTCAATTTCCCTGAGGGTATTAAGGAACTAGCGATGACGAGGGCACCCCAACTATACAAACCATGTAAAGGAGGGAGCCTAACTAGATTGGAAGAATTATCCTAAATAGAGAGAAAACTTGGCAATGTCGAATACAAGCTGCAGGTGGAGGCAAAATCAAGTAGCACAACTGAGAATTCTAAGAAAAATGTCAATCCCCATGGAACCAGGTCTCGTGGGTACATCAGAAAAAATACCTAAGTGGGATAAGAAGGCTGAAGAGCTGACACAGTGGTGTTATGCTCTAGATAGAAGAGGTGGAAGTCTTGTTCAACCTTTATTAAATTTCAAGAATGATCGTGTTGTGCCTTTATTAAATTTCAAGAGCATTACATCGAGATGATACAGAGTCTTGAAAAATATCCCCGACCTCTGCATAGAAGGATGCACACAGCCTATGAAAGAAATAAAGAAACCCAAAAAATCTAATGACAATCAATCCGTAGACTAGATCGCCACCCATGTGCCTAGGTAAAAAACTCCTTGGCCACCTACGTTAACCGTAGTAATGCCGCAATAACCATATCCTGTGAAGCCAGTTTCTGTAAGATAGCCCACGTATGGACCGATGTATAATTTGGAATATAACTTGCAATGCAGATGAGTTATTTTTTTTACCAAACACTATATCATTTCTGGATAGCCATAGCGACCAATATGTAGCAGCCGCTCCTAGCAGAACTAACGGTTTCAGCTCCTTTTCAATACCCCATAGCCAATTCCCAAATATATTAGGCATGCAATGAGGCTGAGAAAGTCCCGACGCCGCATATATAATGGACCACACCGCACGTGCAAAGCGACACTCAAAGAAAAGGTGTTTAATTGTTTCATTCTTGTGACCCATGTCATATATTTTACTCCCTTGCCAATTGTGTTTTGCTAAGTTATCTTTTGTCAAAACAACACCCCTCCATAACAACCACATAAAGATCTTGAGTTTCAAAGGAGCTTTTAGTTTCCATAGGTTCTTGTTTAAATTGGGAACATCACTATGGACCATTGCCAGATAATGAGACTTCACTGAGAACTGGCTGTTTGGGTGTAGGTTCCATTGAAATTCATCTGGTTCCTGGCTTAGCACAATGTTAGCAATAAGTGGAAATAAATTATTCCAAGCTGTTAACTTGTGTGCAATAAGATCTCTTCACCAACTTATGTTTAATGGTGAGGTCCCAAACACTTCTGCAACAGTGTCCTGTTTGTGATGAGCTATGTTGTACAAACAGGGATATTGTTCTCGCAACATTGAATTTCTCTACCATTTGTCCTCCCAAAACCTAACTTGTGTTCCATCTTTAATTATGAAGGTTCCAAATCGTAGGAATTCCTGCTTTGCCTTCATAAGGCTAGCCCAAAAGTGTGAGTTCCCGTTCCTCCATTGAACTTGCGAAAGTGGCTTAGAACCAAGATATTTATTACGAAGTATTTCTTGCCAAGTTCCATCTGTTGCGAGTAACTTGAAAAGCCACTTACTAAGTAATGCAGTCTTTTTAATATCTAAATCTTGAATTCCTAGATCCCCTTGATCTTTGGGTTGGCACAAGATACTCCATTTGGCTAGGCGGTACTCTAGTCCTCACTTTGCCTAAAGAATCATGAGCGAAAGTAGTCTAGTTTCTTTAGTACCCCTCTGGGGATCGGAAAGAAAGATCATATACATAGGCAAGGTACTATGCACTAAGTTAATCAATGTTACTCAACCCTCTTGGAAAGGTGTTTACCTTTCCAACTACTGATTCTTTTTTCAAAGTGCTCCTCTACCTTCTTCCAATCTACATTTGATAGTTTCCTATAATGTATTGGAATACCCAAATACTTCATCTCCCTCGTTACAGCCAAATAGCAACCAGCCAAATAGTTCAGTATATTGATTGATTGTTTCTTGTGCCTCGCCAGAGCAGAAAATTTCACTTTTATGGAAGTTGATTTTAGGTCTTGATAGTTACTCGAAAGCACAAAGCAATAGCTTCATGTTATGTGCTTTCTCTCATGTTCCATAAAAAGAATTGTATCATCAGACAATCCATCATCAACAAGATGTGGTACAATCCCACTAATCTGACTATCCGCTTTGGCTCTATTTATTAGGACTGCTAGCTTATCGCCCACGATATTAAAGAGTAAGGGTGATAAAGGATCCCCTGCCAAAGGCCTTTCTTTGTTTGGAAATATGACCCGACGTCCTCATTAATATCTACAGCTATACTACCTCCCGAAATGAAAGATTCAACCCAAGAGATTCATCCACTTGGGTGAGAAGCCTTTCGTTCGTAGAGTCTGTATTAGGAATGGCCATCTTACTTTGTCATAGGCTTTTTCGAAGTTAATTTTGAAGATAACCACGTTCTGTTTTTTTCGATGCAGCTCGTGTATGGTTTCATGTAAGATGACGACACCCTCTACGATGTTACATCCTCGCATGAAGGTGGTTTGAGTTGGGCTAATTACATGATCCGCAATTGCGTTGACTCTTATCGTAGCCACTTTCGCAAAAAAATTTAAAGCTTGCATGGAGCAAGCAAATTGGCATGTATTGTTGAATTCGATTTGCATCTTGGATTTTGGGGTTAAGTGTTATGACTCCAAAGTTGAGGTTAAAAGGGGTAGGGTTCCAGCATACAGTTCATGAAACATTTGCATCAAATCACTTTTGATGACATCCCAAAACTTTTGACAAAACTCTACTGGGAAACCATCGGGACCTGGTGCTTTATTATGTTTCATGTCAAATATTGCATCCCAAACCTCCTTTTCTGTGAAGGGCGCTGCAAGAGAATCGTTTTCTACTTGGGTGACCTGAAAAATGTCATCTTTCCTTGATTCATCTAAAGCGAAAGAATTTTCTTCAGGTGCACCAAATAGATCTTTATAGAATTGGGTGATGTAAGCTTTCAAGTTGGCTTGACCAAAAATTTTACGGTTATCATGGTCCAAGGAAAAAATATCCTTTTTTCCTACGTTTCCATTGGCAATCATTTGGAAATATCTAGTATTGTTATCCCCAAGCAGTATATATGTCTGTCACTTTCGCTCGCTGATAATAATTGATCTCCTCTCGGAGGAGTTTAGTCGGCTGTTCTCGTGCCTAAGTGAGTTGATCATGTTCTAGTTCTGTCAAAGCACGGATCTCTGCGGCAATATCTAGTACATTAACTGTATCCTGTAAGGTTGATTTCTGTTGTTTGTAAATTCCGTATGTATGAGATGCCTACCCACGTAGATGTGGACGTAAAGCACACTCATCTTCTTGTTCCATCGCTGGACGGAATTTTTTCAAGGAACAAGCTTATTCCAGATTTCTACAACACGATCGTAGAAGTCCTCATGGGAGGACCAACTAAGTTCTAGTTTGAACTGACATACATTTCCCGTATAAGCAGGAGTTCCGGCCAGTATTTAGTAGTTGAGGCATGTGGTCCGATACACCTCTATCTAGAGCATGTATGGTCACCACCGGATACTTAAATTCCCATTCAGTTGTCATTAAGACTCTATCCAGCTTTTCGTAGGTTGGGTTCGTAAGAGAATTTGCCTAGGTGAATTGGCGTGAGGTTAAATCAATTTCCCTAAGATCAAAACTGTAAATGACAGCATTGAATAGGAATGGCCACCTGTCACTATATCTATTGTTACTTTTCTCATGACATTAAAATCTCCTCCAATAAGAGTTGGTAAAGGATTTTGTTGAAAAGCTCTTGCTAGTTCAGACAAAAGCCCGATTTAAATTCATCTTGAGCTGGGCCATAAACTGCCATCAGAATCCATTTGAAATTATCAGCTTTGTTGCAGAGATGGAATTTGATGTAAAACTACCCTTCTACAATCAATGACAAGTCCAGTAGATCTGCATTACCGCTTGACCTCCCACACGGGGGAAGACAATGCCAAACAAAATCTGCCCCTCCAGAGAGCCCCTCCAGAGAGATGGGCAAGATTCGACTTTGACATGTCTTGTTTCCCGGTCTCCATGACCGCAATAAAGTCTAAACTATGATCTTTGTTGCTTATTTAGCCAAGTCAGATAGACCTCTGCTATTCCAAAAGAAGCCTTTCATGGAGGAACTGACTGGTTAGCTTTTGTTCCCTTTATACGCCCTTTGTTGTTCTTTTTAGATTTAGACTTCGATTTTCGACCGGTTGCCATTAGGTATCAAATTCTCGTGTCCAGGTCCGTGTCATCAAAGCCTACATCTGAGATACCCTTCACCAAGTGGGCGAGTAGGGCACTGTCAGATTCAGTGTCCTCGTCATCACTGGCATGGAAGGGGTTTATGGGATCGTTCTGATCCATGTATTTTGAGTTTGGGTTTATTTTCCTTTTTGTGTTTGGGGTCACAGTCATCCTATCCATGTCTACTCTTAGCTTTTTAATGCATTGATGGACATGTTGACACTCTTGTTGTTGGTACCCAATAAGAATCCCAGTCTGTTCAAATTTGACGCACATCGATCGCTAGGTATAGAAACAAAGTGCAAATGCAGAGCAAGAGTTAGATGTACCCGGCGTCATGTTGTGAGGAGTCGAAGGCGATCGTGGTGGCATGTCTTTGTATACCTCCGTCTTGTTCTCCATCAGTCTATCCAAGTTCCGCACCGCGGCACGCGTCATTGCTCTAACAAGCATGTCCTGATCAGCAGGAGATATT
Source organism: Setaria italica (assembly GCF_000263155.2). Classification (NCBI taxonomy): domain Eukaryota; kingdom Viridiplantae; phylum Streptophyta; class Magnoliopsida; order Poales; family Poaceae; genus Setaria; species Setaria italica. The sequence goes on along the minus strand of NC_028450.1, from coordinate 23,479,362 downwards.
CCGTTAGGGGAGGATACTGCACTAGGGCGTAAGCTGCGACGTTTACCATCCAAATATACAGACCCAACTAATTGTTCTTGAGGTTCTGTACCTGATGTTATCTCGCTTCGGTGCGAAACAAATGGCAGCGGTGTTGTAGCAATATCAGCCGCTGTTATCGTCGGCGAAACCTCATCACCAAAAAGGCATGTGCCTGCCGAAAACTTTGGCCCGCATTTGCAGGTTCCAGCTTGGTTGGCTGCACTACAGGCAATATGCCCCCTCGTCGAGTGTCCTGCTTAATGGTGTTAGGGACACTCCGTACAAACTCGATTCCGGGGGCTGATCTGCTTGGACCAAGTCCCGTCTTGGTGGGGCTGCCAGATCGAGTGTTCGTCGGGGAGGTTCTCGGCATGGTGGTGGTCGTGCATGCTGCAGCGCTCAGCGCAACATCCTTATGTCCTGTGCCCACTTGACGTGAGGCCTTTGGTGAAACAGGAGGTGGCATACGTCGCATGGGTGAAGGGGACATGAGCGATTGGTTCCTCAGCAATTCCTGCATGCAACAATATAGAATCAGTACTGGTATCTGTGCACAAGAAATCACTAGATGACATAAGTAATTTCTCACCAGGTACTGCCCGTATGCACTTCTTTCCCATTGTTATTAGGATTAGTGGGGAGAGGCGTGACTGCAATTTGGGGTAAAGGTAAATTCCCATCAAACAGTAATGGTGAATTTTTGCAATATGCATATATAGGAACAGGTCCTGTGCCCGAAGCACCTAGAGCTGAGTTATTTGCTGAGTGGTTTTTGATTTTTTCCCTGTATTTGTAGAGTCCTCGTCCCCATGTGTTCCATCCTTATCTGCTCCCCTATCATCCCGATCTGAGGGGTACTGGATAGGAGGTGTTGGCAGGGCTGGCTCAAAACTATTGTCTTCCAAAGTAAATGTGACATTGTATCCCTCCTTCCCGAAAACAATGTTTGTGGTATAGGGTAACTGTGCTCTGTTCAGCATCCCTACTAGAACGCGAATTACTCCCTTCCTGCGGTAGGTCAGCATGTGTACCTCCGAAGTTGCACCAACGACTGTGCCCAGCGCCCAGAAAGCAAGATAGTGTCTCCAATCCTCTGCTCAGTGCACACTTGATTTACATTTCCAACAGTAAGGAGGGCGAGGTTTCTTAGCTTTTCCCACACCAGCGTCGCTGGATGATACTTGCTGGTGAACTGCTACTCACTAGTAGAGAACTCAGTATTAGTTCCGGTTGGTAGGGTGCAAATCTTCCAAAAGTCCATCCGAGATAAACCCATCGAGATAAAATGGGGTCTTTAGTCCTGGATCCTTCAACCGGGAGTAAAGTCACCCTTTAGTCCCAGTTAGTTTTACCAACCGTGACTAAAGGACCTGCCACGCCAGGCGCGGGACAGACCCTTTACTCCCGGTTGGTAAAAGCCCCTTTAGTCCCGGTTGGGTTTTCCAACCGCGACTAAAGTCCTGCAGGCGCGCGCCATGCAGGTGCATGTAATTTCATACATCACGTACGTGCCTCGGTCCTTTTGTTAACCTTTAGTAGTTGAGATTTTTTATAATAAAATCAAACTAGTATTTAAACGAATGGAACTAGTAATTATACAATTACTATATACACAATTCTTAGTATATATATACAATTCTTAGCATACTATACAAATCGATCTTAGTGTATTATATATACAAATCAAACTATATATCTACAATCTTCCCGTCGAGATGTTGCTCGGAGCATCTAAATTTCGTCCATCGTAATAAAATTCTCCTTGTGGATTTACCACCTCGTCCATCAGGAATCCAATGAGGCCTTCACATATTGCCGCTACTCTTTCCTTCTTCAAGAGTCCTTGTTGAATATTTAACATCTATAATTTGGAAATATGTGAATGTTACACGAACAATTAAATATAAGGAGCTAGAAATAATTAACTATTAATAGTTTTATTTTATGTACTTTAAAGTTGTGCGGCGTCATCTTTAGTCCCTTGGGTCCCACAAAACTGTGCATGTGCTCACAGATGTAGTAGTCACGTAGATTATTCCTAGGTTCCTGTCTTAAGCACTTTTGTGGGGAAAAAATAAGTTATGAAATATTTGTGTTATAGAATGTACAAAATGTGCAGCTTCATACGTACCGGAAGTCTGTTCCATGTAAGTTTTTTCTTTGAATGGACCTTTGTATGTCCTCATGAATTGTCTCCATACACTTCGGATTAAAATAATGAATGATATAGTATAATCGGGATAAAATTTAGAAAATAAACTTTTGCATAGAGATAAAGGTCCATAATTATTACAAGCCTAGCATGTCTTACATGTCTTGATACTCCACCGGATCTTTCCTAAATGAATTGAAGATAGTGATGTGGCTTGTTTCAGGCTCAATTATAATGAGGATCCAGTGGAAGCTGCATACGTAAATGTTGATACACATTAGAGCTAACTAACATTAATCAGGTAAGGAAAAAGAAAACAAAAATAAACGGTATACACACACTTACTTGAAGTTCTATGGAACTAGTATCAAATCCTTGAATTTTTGTTTGTCTAGGAAATTGTATAATTCCACCAAGATTTTTTCTAGCGATACCTATATCTGTTTTTGTTAACTACGGATGGATCTATGAAGCCAATATGGAGGTACGCTTCTTGTCAGCGCATCTGAATTAGCATCGTACATAAAATGGAAAATGAAGTTAGTACGGTGACTAACGCAAAAAAAATAATGATATGAGCAAAAGTTTCCATGTAGATAAACGGACACTTACAAACCCAGGCGCTAATCAGAGAGACGTCCAGGGCATCATGATGGTACACTTCGTATATATCCTTGAATTCTAGCCATAGAACTTTCTCACCTTCGCCGTAAAAATCTATCGGTTTTACCTTAAGGCCGAACATCTCCCTCGAGTCGGTAGACACCTTCATGTACCATTGATGGAATTTGTACCTCTTTATTGATAGCTTTCGTACCAACTCAAGCCTTATTAGAGACTTGCTTAGCTCAAAGTTCCATCTTGGTTCAACTGGCGGTGCAGGTGACACCTCAACTTGCCCTAGACATTCATCAAGTCTCATTCCTGTTTCTTCCATGAATTTCAATACTTGTGCTTGTTGATCCAAGGGCATTGCTGTTATCTTTTCAGCGTCTTTTTCTGGTAGATGCCTGAGATCAGGACAGCACCACTGGAAGATGACTTTCCTTTCCTTTTCCCTCTCATCAGCCTTGACAAACGCCCGTTCGTAGTTCGATAGTAGTAGTATCCTCTTCTTGGCTCCTTCTTCCATCCTGATTAAAAGAATTTAATTCTCTTCGATTTACTGGTGGTGGCTCCATCTCCCTTACTTTTTTTCTTCGGCCAGTTTCTTGAACCACTCACTGGCTTCTGCTTGGATTTCGGCCCACTGTTTCGCTTGAGTCACTTCAGGCTCCTTTCTTTTCTTCTTTCTCTGTCTTGGCTTGGGAGACGGTGGTCGCGACTTCTTAAGTGATGTTGCAGGTTCCTTCCTCGGGACTGCTTCTGTGCCACAGAAGGAGCTTGCTGTGGCACTGGTGCATTGGGATGTCTTCCATGTAGTGTTGTAACAGGTTGGTACCTCTGCTGTGGTAGTTCCAGTTTTGGGTTACCATGGTCTGATCCATAGACACCACGGCCAGTTCCAGGTCCCCCACCACCAGCGCCCTGTCCTCCTCAGCCTGATCCGCGATCAGGGCGGTAGGGGCGACTCTGTTGCCGATCGTGAGGAAAGTTTCGGCCCGATTGACTCCTATGGTTGCTGGCGGTGGATTACGGGGTGGCACCTGGCGTTTGGGTGGTGGTGGTTGGCGAGCCGCCATGGCGGCGTATGAAGGACGACTGATGTCGGTGATGTGAGCGATGGTGACGTGAGCGATGGCGGTGGCGAGAGACGTAGGGTGGACTAGGTCACGTGTTCAGGCTAGCCCCACAAGATGCTCGAACAGTGGGCCCAGGGGGAGTCCTCTCACTCAAATCCACTCTTGTACGTAGTTTCTTGCCTGCACGATTAGCTCCGATCAGGTCGGACACCGTACCTCGACGGCGTTCAAATTTTGAATCGCCTGATGATCTCGCGAATCTGCCGAACCGGTCGCCAGTGATTGCATGAACGCCGCCAAGGTTATCGTCGTTGCTTTCGGCCGCGGCAAAGGCCCCTTCCAGGGACGAATCATGCAACCACGTCGAACATCGCGTCCTTGCGGTCTTGAACGAGCTTCCTGGCCGGCGACAACACAGGATTTCCCCTGGTCCGTGACGGTAGGAATTGGCTCAGTTGCGTTGAGGATTTCCGTTGATGGTGCAGACGATTGGTTTGCCTCCAATTCATGTTGCTCAGCTCCCACCACCGGGATCCCTTTGGGAAACCAATTTGGTTCCAAAATTCTTCACAGATCTCCTCATCGGATTTGGGATTTTTGCTTACGGGAGAAAGCTTCTCCATGGCATAGGTCTGTGCCTCGCCGGAGCTGAAACCTGCCAGGTGCGCCGCCGCTTCAATGAGATCATCGTAGTCTGTTGATCTCGCTTGTTATTACCGCAACCTTGATGGCTCCCTTTGCTACCGCAATCCTCGCGCCGAGTAAATGCCAATTAGAGCAAGCTAGAAGGAGTTAGAAGATCCTTCTCATGAACATTTACTAATGTATTGTATTTCATGCATGAAAAATAACAATACACAATCTACTTTACCCTTTTCCTTTGAGAAAATTAACTCACATTCAACTTTCAGTCACAACTTATGTCGAGTATGCTTTGCAAGAGGTTTATGCATGGTTGCCGGGCATGAGCTCCAACAGGTTCACTGGCATCTTGTGCCTTCAAATTATTTTCTGCTTGTCTCTAAAACTGCACATGATGCTTACGGATCTATAAAGTGCCAAAATTGAACTACTATGTTTTTTTTCAATTTGAAAGTACAAGTGAGAATTGAAAATTTCAACAAATATGTAGATGAACCCATTGCTTTCAAGTAGAGAATTCACCTTCAATACTCCCATTTTGTCCCGGTTTAAAGTTAGCCCGGGATAAAAGGTTCACCAACCGGGACTAAAGCTCGGTCACTGGTGGGGAGCTCACCAACCGGGACCTTTTATCCCGGTTGCAAAGGCTAGTGGAAAAAAAGACCCTGAGAGGCCTTTTATCCCGATTTGAAACACCAACCGGGATAAAAGACCTCACCTTTTATCCCTAGTTGGTGTTACCAACCAGGGACAAAAGGGTCGAGAGCCTTTTATCCCAGTTTGTAATACCAACCGGGATAAAAGGGGATCTTTTATCCCGGTTGGTGTTTCAAACCGGGATAAAAGGGTCCCCAACGGGGTGGCTGAAAGAAGGCTAAATCCCTAGAACCCTTTTATCCCGGTTTGTAATACCAACCGGGATAAAAGGGGGTCTTTTATCCCGGTTGGTAAAAGGGTCTCCCACGAGTGAAAAATCGCGTGACTTGTGACTTGCGACGTGCGCGTCTGGGAGGCCTCCCGGGATTTCTTTTTTTTTTGCAGCGCTTGGCATGGTGACCTATTTTATCCCGGTTGGTATTACCAACCGGGATAAAAGGGGGTCTTTAGTCCCGGTTAAGTGACCCGGGATAAAAGACCCCCCTCTTTTGTCTCCGTTGGTTTATCCCGAATGGATTTTCGGGAGATTTGCATCCTACCAACCGGGACTAAAGGCCAATTCTCTACCAGTGCGAAGAAGCATGATAAGACTAGCATATGTACAAAGATAGATAGGTTGATGCACATGAGTCCAATCGTTATGAAACTAGATAGGGTTTCTTTACCTTTCATTGCTTGTCTTATTGCCGAACGGGGCGGACCTAGCATGGTTCGCCACTCAAATTTTGCAATTCCTATGAAATTTTCTGGTGGCCATTATTCAGTTTCTAGCCTGAGTCCACCCCTATTGTTGACCCAAATAGAGGTTTGCTTGCAGTTAATTTGTAGCAATCTACAAATGTTTTTTTTTGAAAAAGGTATTTGTGGAGCTAAGACTTCAAATGCCCCACCCCCATACATACATCCCCATGACCCTCGAGCCCCCTATACATCCCTATGACCCTCGAGGCCATTTTATTCGAGAGTGCTTGTAGTTTATGCTATGGCTGAGGTATTGGGAATGAATTCATCAGACACTCCTCTAAATCTGGCATGCTTTGCTACCATAATTGCTACTGATTCGAAGAAGGCAGTATGCGGATTGATATGTCAATCGAGGGCAAAAAGAAAAGGCCCTGGTTGGCTTTGATATTCTGTAGCCGTACTGAAGAAAAGGAGTGCTTAGCATGTGCTGTGCAGACAACAGTGCTCTTAAGCAAGCTGCCTGACATAGCTCGAATCCGATGGCAGCAACGTGTGATTTCTCTTCGATTATCGATTGCACTGGCAAGACTGGCATCCATTAAACAAACTCTGGCGTCACATATTTAGAAGATATCAGATGAGAAAATGAAAGGGTTACAACATTTCTTTAAAACTTGTATTTCACAGAAAGGAAGAAAGAAGTCAATTTCTGAACCCTTGGGAACCATAATTCCTTTCTAGAATTATTCCTGCTAACTTTCCTTTTCCAGGTGGATGGGAAGCAATTGTGGAACTATGTATTATATGATTAAAATTGGTATTTAACTAATATGAAAATAATCTTTAGTTCCTTTGCTGGATTGCTACATTCCCACAAAGTCTAACAAAGTCTAATAATGATAGTGAATGCAGAACCGCGGATTCCACAAATATATAAAAGATATGCATGGTTAAGTTACTATATATATAAACAACAAAGATTTAATATGTTATTAAATAGAGATGCTAAAATATCTACCAGGACTGTTTTGTGACATTTGGATTTACAAAACATCCTGCAGAAAGAAAAAGAAGAAAAATCAATTAAAATAACATCACTTTAATATCTCGCCTTCATTTCCACACAGTTATCGAATTCACCCATCCATCAAGCTATAACAGATTGCCCCATCTGTGCATCCATTTTCATATCAAGCTTTACTTCAAGATTAATTAGGTTTTGTTTTCCCTTTTGCTGATATATTTTTTTCAGAATTAGGAGGACATTCTGGTGGGCATATATAAATGTAGCTATATCTTCTTGCACTCCCCAAATCACACTAATACTTCCTCTGCAATGTAAGTTCTTGTAGGTTAGAAAGCAATTGTGGCAAACAACATAGGTAGCTTGGGATAGAATTGGGAGGCATCAAGAATGTAATTTTTTTCACTTGGTATGGTGGGTGGAATTGGACACAGTGGGGAGACACACAAGATAGAAGCGAGTGCAGCGGGCATGGGGCAAGCTGCATAGGAAGCAACGTGTCGAGTGTCAATGACCACGGTGATGACGCACAATGAGAGAAGCTGTGGGTGCGGGCCGTGCGGCTGGTGATTAGCAAGCGACATAAGACGTACGGCATGAAGGTAAGTTACAATAGGTAAGCAAAAGAAAAATTATAGAGAGGAGTAACAGGTGAATGGAGAAACCCGGTGTCCTGTGCTTGTGCAGCCCTATATTTTCTGATGAGTTTTCTTGACCGACCCTATGATCTGAAGCAATCTTAAACATCAGTGGGAATTGGTTTCTCAATCTTTGTGCAGTACCTTAGATCAAGTGATCAATCAAACTCTGCAGTACCTCAAATGAAGCGATTACAAGCTCTTCATCCCCTTTCGACAAAACTGGGCGCTACGTACAGGAACTATTGTACTGTCACATAATTACATGCAAAGTGTACACTACATAAATCGGCAAAGCATCAGAATAGAGTAAAACCATTAGAATGTATGAGTGTAGTTTTGTAGGCTTGTAGGTTGTAGCCCACCATGTATTTGTCCAAAGAAAGGCAGAACATGCTTTAAAAAAATAGCTTGTAGAGATGAATAGCTGCTAGTAAACTAGTATTGCTCCTGTATAGAAGTCCTGAAAGATGGTCGATATGGCGTGCAAAACATGAGTCCAGCTGAGCAATCCTAAAAATCAGTGAAAAACCACAGCATTTCTGAAACATAACCGTGAGCTGTCTGAAACAACCTGGAAATCATGAAGATACAAGCTCCTGGTTGACATTATAATATAACAATGACTCAAAAAGTGCAAAGACAACACCTCAACACATATTATCCCACAAAAGCAGTACGAACCGGGACAGGTTCTTGAATAATTGGAGACATAGTCATAAACTCATAATAATGACACAGAGCAAGCAGAACAGGAAATACACAGCTCCATCAACGCATAACACAGATAACAGATGCAATGATAACACTAACTCTGGAACAGTCATTAACTTAACCGATATGCATTTGGCCAAACTGAAAATTTATGTAATACTCCAATCTGTAAGCTACGGCAATAATAAAAGGATCACCACCAGCACCTCTAGAGTGTCTCGTTCTACCATTTTTATCTTTTAATCACTAAATCCTCTTTGATTTGATGCCCATCATCTCCATTTCCTTAATCTTTAGCTCCAGCTCGAGCTCCAGCTTGTCATTTTCCAGCTCCATCATTTCATTGTCCAGCCTCATCTTCCGTAGTTCCTTGTCCTGCTCCTTGATGGACCTCATCTGCTTCATATGGCTCTGCCTCATTTCGAGCGTCTCTCTTTTTATCTTCAAACGTTCTCTCTTGATTTGAATTGCTTTCATGTCATTGGCAGCATCTTGTGACAGATGAGATCCCTCCTCTCGATCATGCTTCAGCATCTTGGTGCCATGAACTCTCTGATGATGATGATCTTCAGTACTGCCCTCCGGATCATCATTGAACTCGTCGCCTCCCTCCTCCTTGTCATCGGGAAGCACGATGTGATCATCCTCACCATATCCAGTCGGGCACTCCATTCCCTGTTCAACCGGACTCCCACGTGCCATACTCCACAGCATCCTTTGAAGGGAGGGATCATCAAGAAGGCACTGCCGGTTACGGTTGTGGTAGGAGCACATCTCCTCGTAGTGCAGGTTCTTCGAGCTCAGGAGCTTCCTGGCCTCGTCCTTGAGCTTGTCAGATAGGTTCATCTGTTCAAGGAGAGCCGGTTTCTCAACGATGCCACAAGCCGTTCCCCACCCGAGGATCTCGGTAAGACTCTTGTACTTCTTGTTGAGGTCGTGGAATTTGTCCTCGCACTGCTGTGGCGACGCAGCGAAGCCCCTCTTGGTCATGGCCGAGGAGACCAGCTTCCACTTACCCATCCTCTTCACCCTACTCCTACTGCCATGGTCCGCGTCGATGTCGTCGTCTATGTAGGACACGGCCGACACGAGCAGCTTGGCCATGTCTCCGTTCCACTTGACCCGGCGCTGCCTCTGAGAGGCCGAGGCCGTTGCCCTGCCACGGGGTTCATTATTGAAGCTCAGTGAGGCCTTGATCCCATTCTCAATCTCCTGCATCTGGTTCACTGCGGGAGCAGTGAACGCGACTTGGTTAGCCTGAACCCCGACCTGCTGGGGCAAAGCAGAGCGGTTGTTCCATATTGGAGGGGGCTCCTCCGGGGGTCAGGGCATGCGGTCGCAGATTTCCCTCCATCTTTGACAAGAAGACACGCGCCCCAGCCGCAAACCTTAGCACGAGAAATCTGCTGAAGGCAAGAAACTAAAGAACTAAGGTTAACTTCAAATTAAACGGGATGAGTGCACAACAAATCCCCCATCCTCGAAATCAAGGAAGGGGACGGCCAAGTAGGATGGAGAAGAACCATACCGAGGCGGCCGCACTGCTACCGGCAGAGGTGCTTGCGGGCGGTCGACAGCTACGATGGGGAGAAGGTGGTCTTCTTCCGTTCCTCTCTGAGGCGATTTGAGGCGCGAGAGGCCAATGCCAGCAGAGAGAGCAGCGTTGGAAGAACCAGGTCTTGGTCTTCCAATTCACTGGCTGGGTGCAGAGGAATGTCACGATAATGAATCCTGCTCCGTTCCTCACACCCTGCTTATAAAGGGTGAAGGGGGGTGATGGTGGCATTTATTTATTGTATAAAAGGTGAAATCGGGTGATGGGGCATTTATTAAGCGTGAATCAGACAACCGATTTTCTTTGGATCCATTGTTACTGGTAAAACACATGCAATAATTAAGATACAACCTGTTCTCGATATCCAAAGTAGAAAATTATGTAAATGCTCTGAATCCACTATCATAGATATAACATTGAGATATAGTTTGCTTTAATATCCAAGACTAGAAAATTATATAAATGCTTTGAATCCATTATCATAGATATAACATTTAGATAGTTTCATCAGGGACTTTATTCTTTACGAGCATAGATTATGTCGAAAATTTCACATTTTTTTCGAATACGAACGTGGATTTGGATAGAGAAAAACACTGGAAATCAGATCTTGATACATCCATTTAGGCTTTAGCATCCATATTAAAATCAGATATAAATACGGATATCCATATTTACATATTTGCCGGATACAAATACAACATCAATATCCATCCGTATTTAGCATCCGTTAATGGAGAGGACGCAGCGCGTGGTCCCAGAGGCTAATATAAAAAACTTCCCATCCCGTATTGCTCTTCCACTTACAGACTACTAATTTACAGTTTCTCCCTCCTATCTACAGCATCCTTGGCAGCATGTTCCATCCAAATTGAAAAATAAATCTTGTTTCTGCTGCAAATCGGATGAATAGGTGATCTTATAGCTCGATGCTATTTAGAATCAGATGAAAGAAATATTCCAAAATTAAACAACAACCGTGGCTAGAATGTTTGCAGTTTAATTTTGTTCTTTTACTTATAAAGAAATTAAACTGCAAAAAATTCTAGCCACGAGTTGATAGAAATCCAAATCCATGGTAATGCATTTCGTATTTGCTGCCGTGGATGTTATTGATTTTATTTGACCACCGAATTGCTGCTGTCACTTGGAACTTGGAGGAGGAGGAGGAAAAAGATAGGAAAAATCCTCACCAGAAAAAGGGAAAAGAAACAAAGAAGAGGAAGACCAACGGCTGCACTGGCTGCACCTTCACCTTCAGGTCAGAGGAAGAAGAAGAAATCGAAGAGAAGAAATGAAAGGACCAAGATCAAGCTACGGGGCACTTGTAGCCGCCGGTGGGCATCCGGACAGATCGGACCTACTTTTGACGGTGTTTCGATGGGGACGAGTATGACGCGATAATCCCAGAAGGGGAATATTTATCTCAGATGCGGGACGCTCATATATATATTTCTCCAATTTCAGCGGATGATTGTGTCCAACTTCAACACTGTCACTCCTCTTCATCTCGGGCACTTGAGTGGAACGGGAGCGAGCGCTTGATCTAGCGGCGGGGCACCACGGTCGAGGCGATCGAGCGTGGCGACCACATATTCCAGCGGCCAAGCTTGCGGTGGCAGTAGGAAATCGTGATGGGAGAGGCCGCTAGCCGGAGAAGAATGTAGCATTGGGAGAGGACCAGTGCAAACACACGCATATTGATGCGAAGGACAGCCAGTCCTATCATGTGATGAAAGATGAGTTGAATAACTCGAGAAATATCTGTGCAGTCTTGTGAATACAAGCCACGAGTTGGGTGATAGTACCCGTGGGAGCTGAATAGCTCGGCGATCTTGCTTTTGCAAGTTGTAATCAGACAGAGACTAGTCATTTTACGATAAAAATTAACTCTGCTTTATTGAATTGTAATTATACAGCTGAGGCCGAAGGCCAGTTTAATTACATGAGTATGCAAACTATGGGTAGAATCGTCATAGGTGTTCGATGTTCCATGAGTTGTCGACTTCTTCCCCAGTGAGAGTTTGGAGCCTATACAACCCAGGTCTAGTGACCTTGGAGACGATGAAAGGACCCTCCCATGGTGAATTCAGCTTGTGCAGCCCCTTGGTGTCTTGGATATGCTTGAGGACCATGTCGCCTATGTGGAACGAACATTCTTTGATGTTGCGATCGTGATAGTGGCGAATTTCTTCAAGGTACCTTGCTGACTAGATACGTGATGCCATATGGGATTAAGTTTGCTCGTTAGCTTGCAGCAAAGGCTTGTGGCGTTCACCTCTAACCTCTAGATATTAAATGCCAGTTGGTAGGCCTGAAAAAGGCTCATAGCCCTTCCTAGGCCATAGTAGTGTTCCTAGTGCAAGTACCAATTGATCTGGTGTTTTTGACTCCATCTAATCTTGGTTCCTGAGAAATTTTAGTAAATGCATAGTTTCGGTTAGATTTTGATTACAATATATAGGGTTTTAGTTTCTCCGTGCACTGATGGACCTGGAGGATATCCAATATGCATTATTGACTGGGAAGCCTAACAATGGCAATAGGACTGGTGCTAACAAGTCAATAAGAGCATAATGATAGATTCAAAATTTGTGATATGGTTATCTTAATTTAGAGAGTAGAAGTACAATGACGAACAAAGAGGGTAAATTAAGTAGCATAAATTACCTCTACCAAAGATTTCACTGCTAAAGGAGTATGTCATACAGTACCCTGGTTCCAGATCAGATAGATTCTTACATTTAATTTCACTCTCTCTGTTAGTAATCTGACTAAATGACTCAGAAATTGAATCTATCTGTTTGTAGAACTAGTAAAATTAAATTTAACTGATAGCTTACAACTGTCTCTTAAATAGTCAACCAAAAATCTTCCGAATCTCATGCTAGTAGCAAGCAGTTGTACTTGTTTGACTATGTGGCCGTTCCACCTATTTAGTCACCATGTAAACAATACAAAGTGGTTAGTCGTGTCCATATTTAGTCAACCTTTTGATCGGGGTTAATAACCTTTGGTTTAACCTGTTTAAAGGGCAGTAGAAGACCCCACCTATGAGACAATCTAGTGGGCTCTATGTCCAGGTCTTATTGTGCAATTTCCAAGAGTGCCATGTCATATAATGATGTTTGAATTGATGAATAAAATTAAGTCTCACAATGCAAAGTTTCATTTCATGATTTCCGAGGCTAGCATATAATTTAAATATTGCACTCAGATGATCAATAGGAGTTGATGAAATGTATAGAGTGGAAACCCAACCACTCTCAATGGGAGTTTCAAAAAAATTTCCAAGGCATTGGTAATTAACCATGTTCGATGAGATAATTTCATCCTCCTAGCATCTCTCTCTTCATAAACATTGTGTCTTATCATTCTAATTCACCAATATCTCACATTGTTAAATTCATATGATACTCTCATGAAACTTGCACCGTGAATGGCCTTATCCTTGCCATGTCCTATTAATTTGGTTGGCCTTGCTTTCAATAATAAAGTCTCTCTCCGTCCACCTCTATGTTTCTATTTCACAGTAAATGCCAATTAGCAAGCCAAAAGGAGCTAAAAGCCCCTTCTCATAAACATTTACTATTTCATGCATGAAAAATAATAAACAATCTACTTTACCTTTTTCCTTTGAGAAAATCAACTCAAATCCAACTTTCAGTCACAACATATATATGTCGAGTATGCTTTGCCAGAAGTTTATGCACACTGGTAGAGAATTGACCTTTAGTCCCGGTTGGTAGGGTGCATATCTCTCGGATATCCATCCGGGATAAACCAACCGGGACAAAAGGGGGGGGGTCTTTAGTCCCGGGTATTTTAACCGGGAGTAAAGGACCCCCTTTAGTCCCGGTTGGTGTCACCAACCGGGACTAAAGGGCCTGCCACGCCAGGCGCGGGACAGGCCCTTTAGTCCCGGTTGGATTTCCCAACCGGGACTAAAGGGGTCCCCTTTAGTCCCGGCTCAATTCCAACCGGGACTAAATTGCGCTCGCATGGCACTGGTGACGCCTGAATTTTTCATGCATGCATCACGTATACGTATATAGTAGTACCGCGGCCCTTTTAATTTGTTAACCTTGTAGTTGAGATTTTTTTAGAACGAAATCAACTAGTATTTAAACGAATGGGATTTGTAATTATACAACTACGATATATATACACAATCCTTATACACAATTCATATACACAATTCAACTAGCTTAATTAGTACAAATCGATCATATATACAAATAAATCAAAGTATCTTCCTACGATCTTCCCGTCGTGGTGTTGCTGAGAGGAGTGTCTAATTGTCGTCCATCGTAATAAAATTCTCCTCTTGGATTTACCACCTCGTCCATTATGAATCCAATGAGACCTTCACATATTGCCGCTACTCTTTCTTCCTTCAAGAGTCCTTGTTGAATATTTAACATCTATAATTTGGAAATTTGTCAATGTTACATGAACAAATACATATAAGGAGCTAGAAAATAATTAACTAGTAATATATTTATTTTACGTACTTTAAAGTTGTGCGGCGTCATCTTCGGTCCCTTGGGTCCCAAAAAACTGTGCATGTGCTCACAGATGTAGTAGCCACATAGGTTATTCCCGGGTTCCTGTCTTAAGCACTTCAGTGCGGAAAAAAATAAGTTATGAAATATTCGTGTTATACAATGTAATAAATGTGCAGACTTCATACGTACCGGGAAGTCTGTGTTCCATGTAAGATTTTCTTTGAATGGACCTTTGTGTGTCCTTATGAATTGTTTCCATGCGCTGCGGATTAGAATAATGAATGACATAGTGTAACAGGGATAAAATTTAGGAAATAAATTTTTGCATAGAGATAAAGGTCCAGAATTATTACAAGCCTTGCATGTCTTGCAATTCTTGGTAGTCCACCGGATCTTTCCGTAACGAATCAAAGACAGTGACGTGGCTTCTTTCAGGCTCAATTATAATAAGGATCCAGTGGAAGCTGCGTGCGTAAAATGTTCATGCATATTAGAGCTAACTAACATGTAGAGATAAGGAAAAAGACATCGAAAGTAGACGGTATACACACACTTACTTGAAGTTGTATGGAAGTAGTATGAAATCCTTGAATGTTTGTTTGTGTAGGAAATTGTATATTTCGGCAAAGGTTTTTTCCGGCGCTAATTGTATCTGTTGTTGGTTAACTACAGATGGATCCATGAAGCCTACATGTAGGTACGCCTCTCGGCGGCATGTCTGAATTAGCATCCTACATGAAATGGAAGATGAAGTTAGTACGGTGATGCACGCCAAAATTTACATGTAGAGATAATAAACGGACACTTACAGAATCCAAGCGCTGATCAGAGAGACGTCCAGGGCATCATGATGGTACACTTCGTATATATCCTTGAAGTCTAGCCACAGCACTTTCTCCCCTTCACCGTGAAAATCTATCGGTTTTACCTTCATGCCGATCATCTCCCTCGATTTGGCGGATGCCGTCATGTACCATTGATGGAATTCGTACATCTTTGTTGACAGCTTCCGTACCATTGCCGGCTTCACTAGAGGCTTGCCTAGCTCATAAGGCCATCTCGGCTCAGGGGGCGGTGCAGTTGGCGTCTCGACTTGCCCTATGCATTCATCAAGTCCCAGACCTGTTTCTTCCATGAACTTCAATATATTTTCTTGTTGATCCAAGGGTATTGCTTTTACCCGTTGAGCATCTTTCTTTGATAAATGGCTGAGGTCGGGGACTGAACCTTTGGAGGATGATTTTCCTTTTCTTTTATCCTTTTCATCAGCCTTTACTAGAGCCCGTTCATAGTTTGACAAGAGTGGTATCCTTTTCTTGGCTCCTTCCTCCATCCTGATAAAAAAGTTTAAATCCCGCCGACTTACTGGCGGTGGCTCCATCTCCCTTGCCTTTTTTAATTCGGCTTGTTTCTTGAACCACTCACTGGCCTCTCGTTGGATTTCTGCCCACTGTTCCGCATGAGACATTGCCTCAAAGCGTTCCTTGCGAGCCACTTCAGGGTCGACCTTTGTTTTCTTCTTTCGAGGCTGTCTTTGCTTGGGAGGCGGTGCTCGTGACTTCTTGAGTGGTGCTGCAGGTTCCTTCGAGGGGGCCGCTCTTGGTGCCGGCGACGGTGATCGGGGAGGGGTGTTGTTATTGTCGTCGTCGCTCCCAGCACCAGGATGTGGTGGAGATGGAGACCTTGATATAGATGGAAGCGACGGTCCTGGAGCAGGAGATGCCGGTCTCGAGGTATGAGGAGAAGGTCGCTGCTCGGGATCTACGGGGAGCGGTCTTGAGGTCTGAGGAGATGGCTCCGTGCGGGAAATAATGATGTAGCGTTTCTTCCATAGAATGATCCCATGAAGCGCATCTGCCAATGTCTTTTCCCCGTCGCCTCCCGGGAAGTCGAGCTCTAGACCTTCATACTGGGCATCTACTATTTGCTCGACGCAGACGCTGGCGTAGCCTGTTGGAATGTCCATGCCATGACTGCTCTGCCCTGCCAGCGTTGGTAATGCACTCCCGTACGCTACCTGTACATATAGCAGAAGTAAACAAGTTGAACTCCGATCTCGAGGCCTGGATCAATTGACAAGATTGCATAAATATTATGTATAAGTATACCTTAATAGTGAGGTTGCCGACCGGTGCATGCAGCTCACATGAGGTCCGTTGCGTGATGGCATCCACGGGGAACCGTTGCTCCTCCACGGGTAACCTGGGCGTCTGCGAATCGGGGACCCCTGTAGAAGCACAACTGCTCCCGAGGCGTTGAGAAGGGCTGGCGGTGTGAGGATTCGGCAGTGCTCCAGATTGCGCCAACTCCGCAACTGCGTCGGCCACCCGCCGATTGATTTCATCCATCATTCGTTGTTCTAGCATCTGCCGCCAGCTCTCCTCCATCTTTTCCTTTCTTCGCTTCCGGCTTCTGTAAGAGGCACTGTCGCCTCGGAAAGCGAACTTCCACGGAACCACCCCGAACCCCCGGCAACGTCCTGGGTGCTCTGGATTACCGAGGGCCAATGTGAGCTCATCATTTTCTCGGTCCACCCTCAACCTCCCAGCCTTGGAATCTTCAATGTTCTTCATGAGATGTTCGGCCTTCTCACGTATTCTGTCATTGAAAATCAGCGTCCCATCCTCTTGGCTTAGGGAGCCTCCATGAGCGTAGTACCAGTTCTTTGATCGTTCGGGCCATTCAATAGTTGCAGGTATGATTCCCCGTTCGATCAGATCTTGTTCCATCTTTCTCCACTTGGGAATTGCTGAGCCATACCCACCTCGCCCCAAATGATGGTGGTAGCCCTTCTGACTAGCATTTGCAACGTTGGTCGTGATCTTTTTCACACCTTTTTCACTCCTCTTGTATTCAACAAATGCATCCCAGTGGTCCCTCAACTTGGGCCACGCGTTGAAGTCTGGAGTTTTGCCCTTCTTGATGTAGTGGGTGTCCAGCATCTTCTTGAATGTCTGGAATTGAGTAGCCATCTTCTTAAGTGTCCACGCTTTGACATCCTTCTCGCTATAATCTTCGGGGAATGTGAAATGCCTCTTCACGTCTTCCCACAGCATATTCTTTTCTGTCTCTGGAAGGGCGTACGGATTATCGCTTCTGCCCTTCCATTCTCTGATGCTGATAGGCACGTTGTCCCGGACGATTGCCCCAATTTGACTAATGTACTTCTTTGCGACTTTCTCGGGAGCAACCGGCCTGCCCTCATCTGTAACTTCGGTGATGACAAGCCTCCCTTCCATCACCTTTGTACGACCTCGGGTCTTCTGCCCTTGTGTCGATCCGGAGGGCTAACAGTTTAAGATTCGTTAATTAGTACGTACTAGTAGCGGTGGCGTGAAACAATACAAGAATGGTTGTATATACCTCGCCGGAACCTTCCGCCACGGCAAGTTGTTGCTGCGGCTGTTGCTCTTCATTCCCATCGGCAGACATGTTGAGGAACATGTCCGCCTGGGTGCCCTCTTCATCCGTGTATGATAGTGGAACGTTGTCGCCACTACCATCACCAGCGATTATCTGCTCCATGATATACCTTGCGGTCTCATCGTCTGCCATTTCAACTATTGCTGGAAACATACATGGAATCATACATGACAGTCATAGAAATCGTCTTAATACAAATTTATATATAATCACAGTTCGGAATCATACATGTATATAATGAAATCATAAAATAACATGAATCGTACAAAGTCCGGAATCTTTATACAAATTTCTATGAATTTATACAAATTTCTATGAATTTATACAAATTTCTATGAATTTCTATGAATTTCTATGAATTTCTATGAATTTCTATGAATTTCTATGAATTTATACAAATTTCTACAAATTTCTATGAATTTCTACGAATTTCTATGAATTTCTACGAATTTCTATGAATTTCTATGAATTTATACAAATTTCAACGAATTTCTATGAATTTCTACAAATTTCTACGATTTTCTATGAATTTCTACAAATTTCTACGAATTTCTACGAATTTTGACGAATTTCTACGAATTTTGACGAATTTCTACGGCGGCGATAAGGGCGGCGGAGGCGGGACGACGGCGGTCAGGGCGGCGGAGGCGGGACGGCGGCGGTCAGGGCGGCGGAGGCGGTTCACCGGAACCACGGGCGGTGCCTAAGCTACTACGTTGTGATGGGCGGCAGGACGGCGGCGATCACGGCGGCTACTCGGCGGCGATCACGACGGCTACAAGGCGACTCTCACGGTAGCTACTCGGCGGGACGGCGGCGATCACGACGGCGGGACGGTAGTTAACAAGCTAACTACAAATCTAACTTAACAAACTAACTAGAAATCTAAAAATCTAACTTAACAAAATTAGAAATCTAAAAATCTAACTTAACCAAATTACAATTCCATCTAAAAAAAACAAAATTAAAAATTAAAAGAAAACCCTCTCCCGGCGCACCGGCCGGCGCGGCAGACCTCTCGCGCGCGGGGCGGCGGCCGGGGCGGCGGGACGGCGGCGGCCGGGGCGGCGTGACGGCGGGACGGCGGCGGCCGGGCGGCGTGCGGGACAGCGGCGGCCGGGGCGGCGACGAGGACGAAGACGACGACGGCGGGACGACGGCGGCCGAGGCGAAGACGACGACGGCGGCCGGCGAGGGGCGACGAGGGGCGACGAGGGGCGACGAGGATGGAGCCGGCGACGAGGGGCGATGCAGCCGGCGACGAGGTGGCCGGGCCGGGGGCTAGGCCCGTCGACGGACGAGGAGGGGATCGAGGAGGGCCGGCCGGGGGACGACGATGGCGCAATGCGGGACTTCGACGGCGCAATGGGGGACGACGACGGCGGCGGCCGGCGAGGGAGGCGGACGGGCGGCGAAGGCGGAGAGCGCGGGACTTGCG
>NC_028450.1:23396986-23460069 GCF_000263155.2 Setaria italica | reverse complement strand
TATCCCGGTTGCTGTTAGTGCTGTTAGCACCGGGACAAAGGTCTTTTTTCCTAGTTTTCTCTCTGTTTTTGGAAATGGATTTTATTTAACCTTTTCACTGCATTCCAGGATGAAAAACAAAACCTTCTCAGATTTTGTACATGCAAAAATATATTTAATTAACGAGTAAATTGACAATAAGTATGAAGTAATCATTATTTCTATACCAACTCATGTAGCCTGTAAAATATTTATTTTACTGCATTGCTGTGATCAATAAATTATTCAATTAAATTATTTGAATGCGCAGAAAAATCCATGTTAGTATGTGGTTAACAATGTTCATGTATATCTAAAAAATCTTCACCTAACAAATTTAATAACACATGAAATCATACATAGGGTAAATTACAAATTGTATCAATTAATACACAAAGGTCATGCACATTTAACGCATTACAATACAACGTTGTAAAATTTCTTCTTCACGAAAGTTCCTTGATCATGATCGCGGCGTAAGTACGGAGCCTCTTCTTTGGACAGCAGGATGCTTGGATCAACTTCAACGTCGAATGGAGGCATGCCATCAAACTGATCATAATCATCTGATTGGTCTGTTTTATCCTCGACTCCCACGATTTTTCTTTTACCTGGAAGAACTATGTGGCACTTTGGCTCCCATGTCTCTTCTGGATTCCTCTTGGGTTTGCTGCACATGTCCTTCACATAGAACACCTGATGCACATCATTGGCAAGTACGAATGGGTCATCATTGTATCCAGTCTTGCTCAGATCTACTATTATCATTCCGTACTGATCTTTGGTGACGGCAGTTAGCTTCACCCAATTGCAAAGAAATAGAGGGATGTACAGTGGTCCGTATTCGAGTTCCCATATCTCCTGTATGAAACCATAATACGACTCCTTGCTATTATTTCTGTCCATGGCATCTATGCGGACACCACTATTCTGGTTCGTGCTTTTCTGGTCCTGGGCTCTCGTGTAAAATGTGTAACCATTTATCTCATAGCCTTGGAATTTGACGATTGTGGTAGCAGGTCCCCTAGCTAACCAGGCAAGCTGTGGGTGAATCTCAGAGTTACCCATAAGTTGTTGGCGCAACCAGGAGGGAAAAGTTTCCATGTGATGACGGGTAAGCCAAGCATCGGATTTGGTCGGGTTTTTGGAAGCTACCATCTGCCTGTGCTGCTCAATATACGGAGACACAAAGGATGACTGTTGTAGAACAGTGTAGTGTGCCTTGTCGAACAAATTAGTATCATTGCTCAAACTTGATTTCCTTCCAAGGGTGCCCATTCCTCGGAGCCTCCCCTCGTGGCGTGAAGTTGGAACCCCAATCGAGTCAATTGAATCAATAAAATCAACACAAAACTCGATCACCTCCTCTGTTCCATATCCCCTGGCGATGCTTCCTTCTGGACGGGCACGATTATGAACATAGTTTTTTAGGACTGCCATGAACCTCTCGAAAGGCCACATATTGTGCAGGTATACAGGTCCGAGAATACCAATCTCTTTTACTAGGTGAACCAGTAAGTGCGTCATAATATTGAAGAAGGATGGTGGAAATAACAACTCAAAACTGACAAGACATTGCACCACATCGTTCTGTAGCTTTGATAGCTTGGATGGATTGATTGCCTTCTGCGAAATCGCATTGAGAAACGCGCATAGCTTTACGAGCGGCAACCGGACATTTTCTGGTAGAACACCCCTCAGTGCAACCGGAAGCAACTGGGTCATCAACATGTGGCAGTCATGAGCCTTGAGATTTGTAAACTTCTTTTGTTTCATATTTATTATTCCCTTTATATTCGAGGAGTACCCAGACGGGACCTTCATACTATTCAAGCATTCAAACATGCTATCCTTCTCCTCCTTGCTGAGAGTGTAACTGGCAGGACGTAAGTAGTGCTGTCCATTATCTCTCTTTTCCGGATGTAGGTCATCTCGTTGCCCCATGGCTTTCAGGTCCTGTCGTGCTTCCAATGTATCTTTTGAGGTTCCATAAACACCCATGAAGCCTAGCACGTTCACGCAAAGATTCTTCGTCAGGTGCATCATGTCTATTGCGTTGCGAACCTCTAGGATTTCCCAATAAGGTAGCTCCCAAAATATTGACTTTTTCTTCCACATGGGTGCATGTCCGTTATCATCGTTCGGAACAGGTTGGCTACCAAGTCCCTTTCCGAAGACTACATATACATCCTTCATCATCTCGAACACACGCTTTCCATTACGGTGTGCAGGTTTTTTACGATGGTCTGGCGTCCCTTTGAAATGCATCCCGCTCTTTCTCAGCTGGTGGTGAGCAGGGAGAAATCGACGATGACCCATATAGACGACCTTCTTACAGTGCTTCAAGTACATGCTATCTGTGTCGTCTAAACAGTGGGTGCATGCCCGATATCCCTTATTTGTCTGTCCTGAAAGGTTACTCAATGCAGGCCAATCGTTGATGGTTACGAACAACAGTGCTCGTAGATTAAAGATCTCTTGTCTATCCTCATCCCACACACGTACACCTTCTTCCTTCCAGAGCTGTAAAAGGTCATCAACCAACGGCCTTAGGTACACGTCAATGTCGTTGCCGGGTTGTTTTGGGCCTTGGATAAGCGCCGGCATTATAATGAACTTTCGCTTCATGCACAGCCAAGGAGGAAGGTTGAACATACAAAGGGTCACAGGCCAAGTACTATGACCACTACTCAACTCACCGAATGGATTGAATCCATCAGTGCTTAAACCAAACCTTATGTTCCTTGCTTCACTTTCAAAGTCTAGGAATGTTCTATCAATTGATCTCCACTGTGCCCCATCTGCGGGGTGTCTCAGCATCTCATCTTCCTTACGGTCTTCTTTGTGCCATCGCATCAACTTAGCATTCGCCTTGTTCCTGAACAAGCGCTTCAAGCGTGGTATTATAGGGAAATACCACATCACCTTCGCGGGAACTCTCTTCTTGGGAGACTGCCCCTCGACATCACCAGGATCATCTCGCCTGATCTTATACCGCAGGGCTTCACAGATGGGACAAGCATCCAATTCCTCGTATTCATCACCACGATAGAGGATACAGTCATTAGGGCATGCGTGTATCTTCTGAACATCCAATCCGAGAGGGCAAATAATCTGTTTAGCTTCATATGTTGTGGACGGTAATTCATTATTCTCGGGGAGAATCTTCTTGACAATGTTCAACATCCCCTGAAATGCCTTATCGGACACACCATTTTTTGCCTTCCATTGCACAAATTCTAGTGTCGTACCTAGTTTTTTATGGCCCTGCTGGCAACCTGGGTACAACAATTTTTGGTGATCATCTATCATGCGCTGCAACTTTGCTGCTTCCTTCTCAGTTTCGCAATCTCTGTGTGCATCTCGTATCACCTGACCAAGGTCATCAGTAGGGTCATTTTCTGCAAACTCATCTTCATCAGCCTCGCCCATTGTAGTACCTGCAAAAGCTTGGCCTGCAACCCAGTCCGGAATGGTGTCATCTTCCTCCTCCTCCTCGCTATCTTCCATTACAACCCCTAGTTCACCGTGCTTGGTCCAAACCAAATAGTTAGGCATGAAACCGTATTTAAACAAGTGGCTGTGAATAGTCCCCCAGGAATCCTTTGAATACTCCTTCCTGTTATTGCATTGGAAGCATGGACAACATACGAACCCATTCTCTGGCTTGTTCGCTCTTGCCACTTCGAGAAAATAATGCAAGCCATCAATAAACACCTTGCTCCGCCTGTCTGCATTATACATCCATTGCCGGTCCATCTGCATCGTATTACGCATGAAAATGGATTACACTTGACAATGGATTACGCGTGAAAATCAATTAAAGATCCAAACAACATGGTACAATACAACAACATGAAGATCCAAATACACATATTTAAATTAAAGTCCCAAACAACATTATACAATACAACAAGCCATCCACTGGTTATTATCAAGGAGAGGACTTTAAGCATCCTTGGACGGTGAAGATGAAGGTTCCGCTGACCCAACCTCATCCTTAGGTTTATTTGTGCCGCCTGAAACGGTAGTACTAAGTGGACGTGAAACACCCGGGACTGAGGGTGGAGCATAACGACCACCAAAAGGAGGTTCCTGACCCGCGGCAACAGCTTCTTCATGACGTTGCTGCAAATAACGAAGCATTGCTTTTTCCAACGCGCTCTTTTTCTTCGGCTTATGCTGAGGGCCAACTATGATTGGAACCTTGCCATAATAGGAACCACGATCGCCCCCACCATCGCCACTTCCTCCAGTAGCAGAAGCCATCTATGTACAAAAATTATTATCTTAACACTGCATAAGTTGTTCAACTTGAAGACCGTGATCATCTCGCGAGGATGTCCTCAACTGGGCGGCACCGCACTTCGTCATTAAAGAGGTTAGATGCTACGGAAAAGGGGACACGGTCACGATGTCCGTATCCACTCTTTCTCGTAGAATCGAACCTCCTTCTTGACATACGTTGCTGCTCGGCGGAGAACATCCTCGGCGAGATGAACACGGTATGCAAGTTCAACAAGTAGCAGAAGTCATCTATGTACAAATATTCTTTCCTTACCACTACAGAAGTTGTTGAACTTGAAGACCGTGTTCATTTCGCGAGGATGTCCTCAGCTGGGCGGCACCGCACTTCGTCATGAAAGAGGTTAGATGCTACGGAAAAGGGGACACGGTCACGATGTCCGTATCCACTCTTTCTCGTAGAATCGAACCTCCTTCTTGACATACGTTGCTGCTCGGCGGAGAACATTCTCGCCGAAATGAACACGGTATGCAAGTTCAACAAGTATATGGATTTAAAAAACCATATTGAATTTGATAAGATAAACCATCTAGACAAGGTAGCATATGGATTTAAACCACTGCAATAATGCATACTATATATGACACATCAATCTCCCTCACATTCTAGCTCAAAATACCTCTCCATTTTTCTACTTCATCATCACATTGTAGCAAATAATCTTTCCATCTCCAAAGAATAAATCAAAGCATAACACGAGGATGAAGTAGCAAACCTTCGCATTACTTGTGTTGGCCGAGTGAAATTCCCACAAAAATGAGGGAAAAAACTTCGGGCAGCACCTCCCTTGCTTGGGCACCACCGGAGAGTAGGTGAAACTCAGCTCTCTATCAATGTGCTGGACTGCTCGGGCTGGAGGAAGAAGAAAGTCTCTGTCTCGGGATATAGTGGGGGATGAGTTTTTATCCCGGTTAAAAACTCCAACCGAGACAAAAGGCCCCCCCCTTTTGTCCCGGTTGGAAGTTAGTCCCGGTTGGAGGATCCAACCGGGATAAAAGGGTCCCGCCACCGACGGCCCCCCGCTAGCCGTTGCAACCGGGACTAAAGGGGGGCCTTTAGTCCCGGTTGCAATTACCAACCGGGACTAATGCTCCCCTCCAAATTCCCGCACCCCGGCGCACCCCCTTTTGTCCCGGGCCACTTTTAAACCGGGATAAAAGGGGGCGGATCGAAAGTCAGTTCTCTACTAGTGGCATGGTTGCCGGGCATGAGCTCCAACAGGCTCACTGGCATCTTTTGCCTTCAAATTATTTTCTGCTTGTCTCTAACTGCACACTATACTTAAGGATCTATAAAGTGCCAAATTTGAACTACTCTGGTTTTTTAATTTGCATGTACAAGTGAGAACTGAAAATTTCGACAAATATGTAGATGAACCGAAATGGGTCCAACCATTGATTTCACCTAGCAGAAAGAGATATATCAGACATCAGCTTTTTGGATCAGTGTCGTAAACCTGTGCAGCTATTCCAGATTCCATGTGCTACCGAAGAAGCATGATAACGCTGGCATATGTATGAAGAGCTTAGACAAATAAAGATAGATAGCTTGATGCACATGAGTCCAATCGTTATGAAACTAGATAGGTTTCTTTACCTTTCATTGCCCGTCTTATTGCCGACCTTAGGTGGACCTAGTATATCCCAGTAGCGGCACGGTCCACCACTCAAATTTTGCATTTCCTATAGAATCGGGCCTTCCTTTTCTGG
Source organism: Setaria italica (assembly GCF_000263155.2). Lineage (NCBI taxonomy): Eukaryota > Viridiplantae > Streptophyta > Magnoliopsida > Poales > Poaceae > Setaria > Setaria italica. Next base: position 23,454,036 of record NC_028450.1, on the reverse strand, counting down.
TAGCTGCAAAGGTTCATTATCACTAGCAGGCCGCTACTCAGTTTCTGTCCTAGGTCCGCCCCTATTGTCGACGATTGCTTGCAATTAATTTGTAGCAATCTACAAAGGTTTTTTCTTGGAAAAAGGTATTTGTGGGGCTAAGACCTTAAATACCAACCCCCTATATATACATGCCCATGCCCCCTCGAGGCCATTTTGTTTGACGACATGGAAATATTTTCATGTCAGTGCATGGAAATATATTTTCCTGTTGGTGGGAAAATAATTCCCTGTTGGTCTACCTTGACAGAGAAAAAAGCCCAAAAACCTGTCGAAAAACAATTCCCTCTAGGTTATATACCGTCAGGGAAAGGGTTCCTGTCGGTACACCGTCAGGCAATTTTCGATTTCCTTGTCATTCTACCCCTGTCAGTACTTCCCTGTTGGAAATGCTTTTTCAATTTCCCTATTGGTTTTTTCTATTTCCCTGTGGGTTTCCCACTCATTAGGAAATTCGGGTTTCCAGTAGTGGCAGTTTATGCTTTGGCTCAAGGTAGAAATTGGAGGCATTATTCTCCTCTAAGTCTGGCACGCTTTGCTAGCATAATTGTTACTGATCATAAGAAGAAGGCAGCATGCGTATATGTCAATCGAGGGAAAAAAGAATTGGTCCTGGTTGGCTTTGAGATTCGGTAGCCGAACTGAAGAAAGTGGTCTTCGCATGTGCTGTCCAGACAGCAGTGCTCTTAAGCAGGCTGCCTGGCATAAAACTTGTATCCGATGGCAGCAGTGTGTAATTTCTCTTTGATTGTCGATTGCACTGGCAAGACTGGCATCCATTAAACAAACTCTAGCGTCACATATTCAGAAGATATCAGATGAGAAAATGAAAGGGTTACAACATTTCTTTAAAACTTGTATTTCACAGAAAGGAAGAAATAACTCAATTTCGGAACCCTTGGGAACCATAATTCCTTTCTAGAATTATTCCTGCTAACTTTCCTTTTCCAGGTGGATGGGAAGCAATAAACTTTAGTACCGGTTAGTAAAACAAACCGGTACTTAACTGCCGTCCGCTACAGCACGACGTGGCTCATAGTTTAGTATCAGTTGTTACCAACCGGTACTAAATGGCACATTTAGTACCAGTTGGGCTGACCGGTACTAAATGGCGTGTTGCATTTAGTAGTGAAGCTTCTTTCGCTTAGAATGTTCTATTTTTTTTTAAATTCAAATATGTCAAGTGCATTGGCACCCAAATAGTACTGCAGAATGTGAATTGTTCTAACACAATTCGCTAAGCCAAACCAAATCAGCAAATGCCTGGCTTTCAAATAAACAACCAAAAAGAGACATTCTTAGGTCGCACATTAGTTTGCCAAAAATGATTCACAATCCTTTTTTGTCAGGCTGCTGCTGATGTGCAGGGTGTTGAAAAGGAAACACCTTTGATGATTGCTGCTGCAGATGGCCTAACTGATAACCTGGAGTGCTTAGTTCAGGCTCGGGCAGATCCTAACCCTCTTGACTGTGTAAGTTCTATTTGTTGCTGTCATGTATACCAAACAGCTTCAGTCTTCTAACTGTAGGCCAAATCATTTAATGAGTGCATTTTTACAACTTATTCTAATGATTGTTGCATGTAGTTGCATTAACTACTTTTTTAAGCCCCTCCAATACCAAATATGAACCCTTTAGCCTCCTCTTCTTTGTGCCAAATATAAGTCCTTCAGGATTTTGAGGTGCTTTTTCGTATTCCACTGATTGTTACATGTAGTATTGTTACATGTAGTTGCATTAACAGCTGTTCTACACCCTCCTATTCCAAATATCAGTTCTGTTTCGACATTAATTAAATGCTCTTCCCCTATATCTCTAATCACGGAAATTAGGTCCACTATGGAACAATGTAAATTTAGAATAAATTGATAATATTTAATACGCACAACTTATAATTCCTTTGCTTTCACATTTTTTCTATATTGGATATGAAGATTCAGCTACTATCCTAGCAAATTACTCTCCCTTTTATGGATGATCCATATCTTGGTGGCCGTACCCAGGCTATGATCCCTAGATGATGCATGCGTGGATGCAGGATTGTGTGGGTGTTGTAGAGAGTAGCCAAAACGCTGTTCCTTATCATGAATGATCAATGTTACATCTTTAATTTAGTGCTAGGTTCCTGATTAGTTGAAGGTATGTGTCATGGCTGTATGCTCTCTTTGTTGTACATATGAAGAAGTGGCTGTGGCCTTGGAACTGATTCAATCAAAATTTTAGAGTGAATATATATAGCATAAGAACATTTGGCGCGCTCATCAGCCCTATCATTACCACAGCAATAGAAATGAGTTTTCATTGTGAGTTTGTGACTCTAATCCGTTACGAAGTCACATGTTCTTTCTACTGATTCTATGGTAAGTATAAGATTCTCATTGCTGTTTTTGAAACTTAGTCACATGTTTCTACAGTAAGTATAAGTCATACGTTTTTTCTCATCGCTGTTTAGTACAATCCTTTTCTTCCATTATTATCAGATTTCCTAACGTATTTCAAAATGTATCAGATGCTTGTGTTTAACGCTTCATGTAGCTTGCACATGGCTACTATTCTGCAATTTCCCTTTGTCCTTGAGCAAATACGTCATTGAAGTTAATCCTGCTTATTTTGTTAACAGTTGGGGCAGACTCCTCTAGAAATTGCTGCACGTTTCAGCAGCCGGAAAGATGTTGAAATACTATTTCCTGTCACTTCTCCTATAGTGGGTGTGAGTGATTGGAGTGTTGATGGAATTATCGATTACATGAAATCAGTTCCCCTAGCCAAGGTATTATCTAAAACACCACCATTGTTAGTGCTTTAATTGTTTATGCTGGCTCTTTTCTAGTGCAAATATATACTAGCTCCGTATATAAGATGAATAGTGAAACATTGTGAGGAAAAGTCAACACTGACAAATATTTCGATATGGAGGGAGTACATTTAGTTGCCCTTTATGATATTACCTTTTCTTCATAGATTGTTGAAGTTTTAAGCACTGGAACCAGGATTGTGGTTGGTTCTCTGTCTACTGTCAATATTTCTTACATGATAGTTATATGTTGATTCTTCTACCAGGTTACCACTAGAGTTAATTTCAATCCTGTTTTTTCTATGGATGACCATTAAAAATTAAGATTCAAGATTGTATTGATTACTGTATTATTGTTCTTTTCTATTTTGCATGAGTTTTAAAGCTTTGTTTGTTATTGCGATGACTTTTCAAAAGCCCTTAGCTCTTTTCTTTTCCTAGGTCTTGATGAATAAGTTAATCCCACCCTAACTTGATTGGGACTGAAAGCTCAATTGTTGCTTGATTAATAGTTAGATAGCTAGATTAACTTGATTGGGACCAAAAGCTCAATTTTCGCTTGGTGAATCAGTTATAGCAATTCCATCTCGATGTATCCTCAGCAACTCTATGGATGCAAACCGGAATACGGTGTATGGAGGAGCTGGCGCCATCGACACCGCCTCTGCCTGTCCCAAGTATCCATTAGAATGTTGTAGTGTGATCGCTTTCCTGGTTGCTACTGTGTTACATAGATTACGATCTCTATCTGTATGGCAGACGATTGCGAGAACTCACACCTCGTGTTGTAATGAGCTCATCAATCGTTTACTTCTTATTAATACAAAGATATGCAACTCTCCTAAGTATTTAAAAAAAGTAGCCATACCAGAAAAACAAACTCTACTCAATTCGTAAGGATTCAGGGAGGGTGCTACTTCACATGGGAGCGTATTGTAACTGAATTATTTCATTTGATGTAATTATTAGTTGACACCTTGCAATGATTCAGGGAGGGTCCTACTGCACATAGGGGTGCATAATGTCTGAATTCTTTCATTTGATTTTTATCCATATGTCAGGTTGATGATGTGCATAACGCAAGGCTTGCTGGTGGAAAATTTCAAGGACGCGAGGCGGTCAAGAACAAAGACTATCTTGCTGCAACAATAATTTACACTGAGGTACACCTGTGCTTCTTATTAATAACTAAGGACGAGACTGGCACTAGTGTAGTGATAGCCTAGTACTCTGGGTAGCCTGGTAAGGAAGGCATTGATATCTTAAATTGTTTCTGAAGTTATTAAGGTGGTATGTAGAGTATGGACTGTTAATAGCTTTAAGATTGTGGTAACCACTTGCACTTCAAGGGAAATGTTCAGTTTCTACTGGAATCCAACTTAGGGACAGCATCTCTGGTGTGCTGTCAACGTTGCTGCACAGAGTTGTTTCTATCTTCACAATTTATAGAATGCTCAACCTAACTGGATAATGGCCTTGAAATCTAACACTCCAACTGCTGCTCTCGGATTTTGCCAAACCACACAACCTACAAAGAGATGATAAATCAATAAACCGATCGAGCCAGAGGGGTTCTTATCTCATACAATCTCAATTTAAAGTAAATCGCAAGGGTGGAGTAAGGTCGAAACACCATATGGCCTCAGGTTCGGACCCCTTCAAGTAGGTACATAAGCACGAAACCTCATTTTCTCAGGTTCTAGCTGTCCATCATAACGTACACAGGCCAACTCACCAAGGTTGCTCTCAAAAGATGTTTGGTTTCCTTGCCCATCCTCTGCCCACTAGACTTGCAAAAAAAAAAAAAACACCTGAGGACCTATTACTTAGGTAGTGTTTGGTTCGGTAATTTTGGGACGTTAATGGATCACAGCGCAACCTGTTTACGTTAAATTAGTTTGGTTCAGTTAGTCTGTAATCGGTTACCCTGTAATCGGATCCCAGGCTAGTACAAATTGGACATTAATAGTTGCAGTTGTCGTTGAGGTCCAAGAGCAGCTCGACCACCGGCTGCTTGCTGCCGTACTGCCGTTGCAGCGCACGGAGCCGGAGTGGTCGGCGGAGGTTGCGAGGAGGTCGGGGTGGAGCAATTGGACCAGGTGGCGACGGCAGGAGCGAGTAGGGCGCCGTTGAGGTGCCGTGTGATGGTGGTAGCTGACCAATTACAGAGTTCATCTCCGCTTAAACCAAACAAAACGAGGGATGCTTTATTCTGTAACCATTCCCCCTGCGATCGCATACCGTTTACGTTTGCGATACAGTTTCTTAACAAAACAGCACCTTAGATGTGAACGATACAAGTAGGCGTGAGCCATTCTTAAGAGCTTGCTAAACTGCCCTATTCTTCCTTATTTTGAAATGGTATAGATGCTGTGTTCACATGGGAGCAGATTATGAGCGGAATAGGAATGTCCATGGAGATAGAAAAGTGGAGTGCCTAGCATAGGGAATGTCCAACTTGAAATGGAATGGTGAAATGTAGCTGAGCCCTTCTGGATGTTTCAGATTCATTTGGAAGGTTCATATAAGGGTCATGTGCCTTCCCAACAGACACATAGTTTTAGCCCCAACTGAATTACACTAATTTGTTTGTACTATTTCGTTTCTTTGTTACCAAAATTTGAGCTATATTTACAATGCACTAATCTTTGTACTTATGAATTTGGCGATCAGTTTACTGTTAACATACTTATGCAAATTTGTCATCCAGTGCCTACTCCGGTTAAATTGAAAATTTGAATTTCTGTCTATTTTTAGTGATGCATGCTACTGCACCAAATCCTTATGAGCAAATCTGAGAACAATGTGGAGGCTTTTGCTGATTCCTGATTCTGTTTGCTGGATTTAGGCGATGGATCTTGACCCTGATGATGCAACCTTGTTCTCGAATAGGAGCCTTTGTTGGTTTCACTTGAGTGAAGGGAAGAAAGCTTTACTGGATGCTCAGGCTTGCAGGGCAATGCGATCTGGCTGGGCAGAGGCCTTCTATCGTGAAGGTGCTGCTCTAATGCTACTGAAGGTGGGGTCGAATGGTCGGATTATCACTTATGTATTTTCTATGACAAATGGCTTCCCATACTAAGCTTTATATCTTCAGGACTACGAAAAAGCATGTGGTGCATTTCTTGATGCTCTAAAATTAGAGCCCGGGAATACTAAGACTAAAAACTCATTACGGTATCCTACTTGTCCCTTTTCTCTACATTCAATTATAGTTTGGTCGCTCTAAAATCATTGTCATCATGGATCTCATATGCACTGTAGTACTGAACATCCATCCAGTGAATCTAAGGTGGATTAAATAGGCTAAAGTGAAACTTAATAGCAATGAAGTTGTATTGCAGCTTCCACATGTCCTTTTAGTTGTCAGGCATGTTCTACTTTAGAAGCCAGAAACCACATGCTTATAGTTTTGTTTGGACTGTGCAGGGAGGCCCTGGAATCCTTGAAACTATCCTGTGCTGTGAAAGAATAGGTCTGTATCTCCTTGAAAAGATGGAGCTTCCTTCTTTTGTTACTAGGTCATATCTAAAGTATGAACGAGGTCTATGTATGTGAAAGAACAAATAGTTTCGGATAAACATCAAACGTACTTTTGGCTTTTGCTAATGTCAGCTGGGTACTAAGAAATTCTGAGGCGGCTTTTATCAATTCCTGGCGGAATGTAGCTTGAGAACACAACTGTGATGATTTGCAGTTGTAGGTGAACCACCAAACCACGCCAGCAGAGAGCAGACGCAATCCGGGGATGGCGCCTCTCGTGTCTCGTGACATGGGCGCCCCCGGCTCAAGCGCACCTAGCGCTGGCCCCGCCACACCAACACCTCGCCTCCACCGTAGCTCTCGCTGTCCCCACCTGATGACGCGCACAAGACTGCTGCTCGCATCTGCCGCCGCCATCGAGGAAGATGCCAGGCCAGGAGCCCGTATGCAGGACACGCTCCTTCGCAATTTCCATGTCACCGCTGTCCCAGGTACTCTCCCATCTCCTCCCAGTGCCCATCTCTAGGTTACCCCTCCCTTCCTTGCGCCCCGCTTCACCCCTTCCTACATCTCCTCTATTTTATCCTACCATCCAACGGCTCCTCCAGATTTCATCCGAGCACGCTCCGTAACGATGGGTGTTTTCCACGCTAGGCTAACTAACAGAAATGTTGTTAACTACCTCGTCACACGTGGCATCTTGAGTTCCATTGCTAGTTCTTCGGCTGCACTCTCCGAAGCTCAAGCAGCAACAAAGGTGGCTGCGCTCAAGGAAGAAGGAGCAGTAAATGCTGCCCAACAACCGGCACTCTGGCAGCTACTGCGTCTGACATGCGCATGGCTCGAGAATGTCCCCCTGTAGGCACCAGTTCGACACCCCTAGATAGAGCGGAGCGTCAGCAGCGGATCCGCCGGGATTCGGCCTTTAATCCTCACACAGGCCCTAGCTTGCTCCCCCTGCCGGGACATGACGCGGGGTGCGTTGATAGGAAGCGCCCCCCCCCCCCCCCCCCCCCGGCGCCCAGGTCGCTCCCTTCGCATCGGCGTTCACTGCTCCTACCACCCCCACAAGCAAAACTTACCTACAGGCTGCGCTCTTTCCTGCACGCCCCCCTCCCCTGCCTTCACTCCGCCGACCAGACCCCATCCCACTCCACCACCAGGGCTGCTACCGCTACCTTGCTCGCGATCACTTGGTGCAGGACTGCCGTGATCCCATCTACCGCAGCTCCGGCCATCAAGGAAAAGCCTGCCCGATGGCATTCCCGCGCTAGCAAATGCCCCACCCACGCTCATCGCCACCACCCTCTGCCACGCCAACCCCGTCCCCTACACCGCTAAAACTCCCACCTTTCACCTCCACCTTTGGCCCCTCCGCATGCTCACCTCCTCCAGCAATGGGCCCTCCGTGGGTCAGCAGCTTTTGCCACCAGCCATCATCGATGCAGATGAGGGGCCCTACTTCCTTGGTGACTTGTTCCGCGAACTGATGGACAAGGGGAAAAACATCCTGAAAGGTAGCGCCAAGGCTGCCCCGGTCCATGAGGTCTGTAGTATCCCCAAGGCTCGCGACATAAGGATGGTCGGCAACACCTCGCCACGCCACCAGGAGCGCTCGATGGTGAGCCCTCCCTCCACTGGACGGTCGCCATCATCCCCGCCGTCCCCCCTACCCGGGGCGGCATTTGCGGCGGCTGCCGCACACCAGGAGGAGGTGTCACCCCATGGTGCGTTCGCAAAATCAGACGAGACAAGCGACGACTACGACCTCCAGGAAGATGGCAGCTCCGGCAATGAGGAAATGTCTGTTGAAAGCACTGCACTAGATGATGGCCCAGACTACCTTGAGATCTGGGTCACAGAAGGCAACTGGGAATATGCTGCACATTTCGCCTTTGTGGAGGTTGAGCCTCCTACTGTAGCTGCGAACCCGGCGTCGTTGATCCACACTTCCTTCAACGTCGCTACACCGCAGCTGCATTTCCATATCCTCCCTTCCTCGCGCGGGGTGGCCCTCCTGTACTTCGGGTCCGCTGTGGAGCAGGAGACAGCTATGCTTGCGCAACCCATTCATGTCAACAGGACCACCGTCCGACTAGAGCGCATCGAGGAGAAGGATGACCGCTTCATCCGTGAGCCAGCCTGACTAGCTCATGTCGCGGTCTGGAACTTCCCTGAGGAGCATTGGGAGGAAGAAAAGGTGTGTGACATCTACAAGTGCATTAGCAATGTCGTGGTCGTTGTGTCCCTAGCTTCGACCGCTCCTGTATGCGCTTTGTGATCGAGCTCCAGCACCCGCACATCCCGAGCCGCGTTGGTGTTCATCCTCCTAGTGGCTATGGGATTGCGCTCCAGCAAAGTGGCCTCTCCTTCTAGCTGCGAGCAACAGTTTGATGCAGTTGGAGACTGGATCCCCTTCTTCGGGCCTACTCCACCGCCTCCACCATGGCCTAGCCAGAATCAGGAGCTGAGCCACCTGCCGCCAGCCCCTGCCCCCCCCCCCCCCGCCCCGCCCCCAATTTGGACCGGCGCCACCGATAGCACCACAACAGCCGCCACCATCGCTACACCCCGTCGCCTTCATTGGCGCTACCATCCTATGCCACGGTTTCATCAACAACCTCCCCATGCCTCGCTTGCCCACTCTCCCAATTCTTATCCACCTGCCTCATAGCCCTATCCCCGCCTCCAGCACCTGCCGCGCCCACCCCGTCCTGCTGCTAACCTAGCATGATCCAGAGCACGCCTCTGAGACCCTGCCTAGGCCACCTCTGCCACCCGCTACCGCTACCATGCCGCATGAACACACTAACGCTGGCAGTGGCACTAGCTCCGCACCAGCACCTTGTTGCACCCGAGTGCCCCCTGGTGGACCGAATGCGCGCCTAGCAAAGGTTGGGACCAGGAATAGCGCCAGGCTCGCTGCAAAAGATGATGGTAGGTTCGTTGATGCCCCAGCGAAGGCAACCTAGCTCAAAGCTCTGTAGAACAGCCTCGCCAGTGCTCCAAGGCCGTGTAAGTCCATGTCAACAAGAAGCAGTTGATGAAGAAGACCAAGAAACCGATTGCGACAGTGGATCTCATCAAGCTGGCAGATGCTATTGGGCTTGGGGACGCCACTGCCCAAGCTCTGGATCGTGTACTGGCTATTAGCAACGCTACTTCCTAGAAGCTGGAATTAGTGCTCGCTGGCAAGAATGACTAAGCTCAAGATGGTCCACGCACTGACTACTTTGCCTTACTATGTAAGCAGTAGTGCGCTCGCTAGCTTTCAGGCTGCTTGGTCTTCACCACCCTTAAACCCTGGAGGCACTATGCTTCCCAAATCTTAGATTGTGTTAGATGTTGTTGTCCTTGTGCGTTGTGTCTCTAGTGTCTGGGTTGTTTTCTCTCCTGTGAACTTGTATGAGCTGGTGCTTGCACCATGCGATGCTTTCTCCCTCCTGTGGTCTGTTCCATGGGAGGTGACTTGGTGTTGTTTCTTAACCATGAATGCTAGTTCTGTTTCTTACTCCCTCCTTTCTTGGAATGTCCGGGGGCTTGGTGAAAAGGACAAGTGCATGATTGTTCGTGACACCCTAACTATAGCTCGAGCTAACATTGTGTGTCTCCAGGAGACGAAGCTCAGAGCCACTGACAAGTTGAAATCTTGTGCTTTCCTCCCCATGACCCTCAATGAGTTTCGGTGTGTTGATTCAGCGGACACGCATGGTAGCATGTCACCGCCTGGGACTCTAACTCGTTCACCTTAACCTCCTGCATCACCTGGCAGCACACGCTAACGACGCTGCTCTCCTCCACAGCTTCTAACTACATCTTTGCTGTCACTAATGTCTATGCCTCTGCTGACCACCGTGACTCCCTTCCCTTCCTGGAGGATCTAGAGGAAATCGCCGGCCAGATTCACGGGAGCTGGGTCCTGGCTGGCGATTTCAACCTCACGCGTGTGGGGGAGGACAATAGCAATGGCTCCATAAACTCCACTCTCAGTGCCACCTTCAACGCCACCATTGACAAGCTTAATCTCATCGACCTCCCCCTCTTGGACTGCCTCTTCACCTGGTCCAATCACCGTAGCACCCCTACTCTAGCCCGTCTTGACCATGTCTTCTACAATGTCCCTATGAGACTAGCCATCCCAAACTCCTCCCTCTCCTCCCTGCCAAAACCCACCTCTGATCATATGCCAATTCAGCTCCATATGACCACTACTATCCCAAAAGCAAACCTTTTTCAGATTTGAGAATGCTTGGCTCAAGCATGGAGACTTCCTACCCACGGTGCTCCTGGCCTGGCTTGGAGACTCGCCGCGCGGCGAGGCTGCCGCCATTGTTGGCTCGCTCAAAGCAGTCTGGTGCACATCCAAGGTTTGGGCTCGGCGTAAGCGCGCTCCACCCTCCTTACACTCCAATTGCAAGTTTGTTATCTACCTTTTTGATGTGCTTGAGGAAGGTCGAAGTGTCTCTATAGATGAAACGCTCTTGCGCCGCGACTGCCAGGACCGCCTAGCGCTGGCCCTGCACAAACGCGCGGCCTACTGGAAGCAACGTGGGAAACACCATGCTATCCGCGAGGGTTACGTGAACATGCGCTTCTTCCTTGCACAGGCAACCCAGCGCTTGCACCGCAACAACATCCGAGCCCTGGAGATGGACGGCATCGTGGTCTCCTCCCACCATGACAAGACGGCCGCGCTAAGATCTCACCTCCAAAGTCTCCTGGGCGCGAACACGGTGGCGCCAGGCTCCATCGACGTTGCTGCCCTCTATGCAGTTTCAACGAAGGTGGACACGGCACCCCTGATTGCACCATTCACTGAGCCAGAAGCATGCGTCGCGGTCCGATCGATGAATCTTTAGGTCGGGCTTCTACACAGCGACGTGGGCCACGATGGCGTCGGCGGTCATGAATCTTGCCTGGGCCTTCCAGACGGGTTCTGCTGAGCTTGAGTGGCTCAACTGCTCATACATCGTGATGATACCCAAGCACACCACCACTACAAGGCCGGGGGACTACTGCCCTATCTACCTACAGAACTGCTCCCTCAAGATCATAGACAAGATGTTGACGACAAGGCTGCAGCACCAAATCCCGTGGCTCATTGACCCAGACCAGACAGGTTTCATCAAGGGCCGTGCAATCTTTGAAAACTTCATCTACGCGATGGAGCTCGTCCAGTGCTGCCATCGCCGTAAGCTGCCTACTCTAGTTTTGAAGTTGGATTTTGCCAAGACCTTTGACTCTCTGGTACAATTGGATAGGAGACATGTTGGCAACATCGAAGCTCGCCATCCTGGTAAATGGTGTTCCCAGTCCTTAGTTCACCTTCAAAAGAGGCCTGAGGCAGGGAGACCCGCTCTCCCGCTACCTCTTCTTACTGGTGGCCGATGTTCTCCAATATATGATCAAGTGCGATGGGAGGATTCAACACCCCACTGCGCGAGGATAGCTGTGCCCAGTGCTCCAATACACTAACGACACCCTCATCCTCCTTGAGGCGGATCAAGCTAGACTGCTGGCACTGAAGGAGGTGCTCGATCTCTTCTCTGCAACCACTGGATTCCATATTAACTACAGCAAGAGCACCATGGTGCCAATGAACACTCCCATCTTGATGGTGTTGGCATTGTAAGGTCTCCTTGGGTGTCAGATAGGTAGTTCCCCCCAAACATACCTGGGGCTGCCGCTATCCAACGAGAAGCTCCGCCTCTCTGTGTTCAACCCACTGATAACCGGAGAAGATAGGCATCTCAGATGATGGTGAGCTTCCCTGCTAAACCCAATGGGGCACATGGTACTGATCAATAGTGTCATGGACAGCCAACTAACTTACATCGTGTCGGTGCTCCTCCTGCCACAAGGGACGATCGACGCACTCAACCGCCGGCAGCGAAGCTTCCTGTGGTCTGGGAACAATAATGTTAGTGGTGCTCAATGCCTCATTGCGTGGGAGTTGGCATGCCAACCAAAAGCACAGGGCGGGCTGGGGATCAAGGACCTGGTGACCAGCAACAAAAGCTTCCTACTCAAGCTCCTTCATCGCCTCAATTACCCAGAAGACTCATCTCGGGCACGTTGGGTTCGGAGCCACATCGACCTGGTGACCCTGCATGGTGACATTGTTGGCATGCACGGGAAAGAGCTGGAGGGCTTGCTACCGCTCTACCATGCTATCACCATTTGTGAGGTTTTTGATGGGGTGTCAACCAGCTTCTGGCTCGATCGCTGGCTCTTTGCCGGCAGGCTGTGCGAGCTGTTCCCCCTGCTGCACATGCACGCCACCAGGGGAGATGTCTTGGTAGCCCAGGTCATTGAGGAAGGACTTAACAGACACCTTGTTCCATGACTTTCGCGTGCGGCCAGCGAGGAATTGGTGAAGTTGAACACACTGATTGCTCAAGTGTCACTCCAAGAAGGTTCAGACTGGCACTGTTGCCCTCTGAATGGGAAAGCAGGAGTGCTGCACTCTGGCGAAGTCTATAACAAAATCATGGTGTCCATCGGCTCCTCCCAATGTGCTTTTGCCAAGTTTGTCTGCTGCAATCACTCGCCACCTCGCGTTCAGTTCTTGGCCTGGCTGCTGGTCCAAGAATGCGTTCAATGCCGCACCAACTTGGTGAAGAAGAATGTTCTTGACAATCCATCATGGGAGCTGTGTGCCCAAGAAGAAGATTGCAATCACATCATCTTCCGTTGCCCGTTTGCATCACAGGTTTGGGCGTCGCTTGGCTCTCACACTACCAACTCCTTTGTACAATCCCTATGGATTGTTCCTCACCCGACAACAATCCCAGTGTAGCACTACAACTGCTTTATCCTTCTAATCTCATGGATGTTGTGGAAACACTGCAACAACGTTATCTTCTCAAGAGCTCCGCCATCTCACGCATGCTTTTGGGCGTCCTGCAGGGATGAGGCGCGACTATGGAGCCAAAGATTTCGCACGGCGGATTGAGTGGTCGTTAAAGCCTGGTCTACTGCCTTTTCTTCCATGTAGTACCTTGTAACTGAATGACCCCCCCTATTTTCCTTTTACTCAACCTCAAGATGTAAAGGCTTTTGGCCTTTAAAAGGTCCTATAATGGAATTCAGGTGGGCCCCCGTCCCACCCCCGCCGACCCTCAAAAAAAATTTAAAAAATCAGCCTGAACTGAACTTGCTTACATGTGCCTTGTAATTTCAGATTGCTTACATGGACCATCTTGATTTGCCAACTGATCGAGGAGGCTATCAATTGAATTACAACCTGCCTTGTATCTGCAATGTTTCAAACATATACTTTGATTTTGTCTTGGCAGTTGATAAAAATAGGCTGGCATTAGGCAATACATTTGGAAAACTCCCTGTATGTTCTTTTCATAATCTTTTCTTCATTCCTTTTAATGCTTCTTTTCATTGCTTTTTGCCGTCTAAAAATTTTCATGCTTCTTTTCATGATCAGTTTCGCGACTTCTCCCGTACTCCTTATGGTGATGCCCCAATTGTACAAGATCACCCTGCCCCTACTGTTGAAATTCCTGTCCTGCTGCCACTGAGGAAGTCCTTGCCCCAGCTGCCACTGAGGAAATCCCTGCTGTCAGCTCTTTAGATGAATGGCTGCATCAACTACCATCCAGTAACAATCTTCTACATCAGGTTAAAAAACATGTTACATTTTCAGTGTCTGATTGTGTCATCTTATTATACTCTGTGTTGCAATTCATTCTATGCTCAAACACTTTTAATGTTGTTGTAGTATATCTTTAATGTTGCAACAATACAATATAAGTGTTGCAATAAACTTATGTCTCCTTCAATATGATTAACATGAATTCTAGACTCATAGTTTGGTTTCATTTAAATTTGTGTTGTTGTAGTAGTTCTTTAATGTTTCAGAATGAACAAATAGGTGTTGCAGAAAAATACATCTGTTTCACAAAATATAATATGTTTCAGCATGTTTTCACTAATGTTTCAGTTCACATTCTTATGGTGTTGCATGTTAACTTTCTGTGTTTTTTATTTTTTTAGTTTCATCCCATCATGTTGCAATGTCCCAATACACTTCTTGCTAATACTCTTTTATTTGTTTTATAATTCTATATAATAGATCCCTCTCGAGTATCAGAATATTGCTTCTCATTACTCTAAACTTGTGGAGCAAGATGTTCTCCAACTTGCCAATGCTATCTCTACAACCATCAGTGCAGAAATTAAAGATAAGGTCATGGCTATGTGGAAGAGGCGTCACATTAAAATGTTGGGCAAGATGGCATATCTAGCTAACATGGCGAGGAATGATGGTGTTGAAGTACGGGTTTCCACCTCTAATGTTGATGCAGCAGCTCCTTCCATGTGTAGTGGTTCAGATGGGCAAACCTCTAATGCTGGTGCCACAACAGATGCATCAACTAGCACTTTAGGAGCCCCCACCAGTGCTGCTGGTTCACCTGTTGACATGAGAAGCAACGATTAAAGTTATCTTAATGACATCCCTTCATTTGATCTCTTGTCCAGCCAAGGAATTGAAACAGATTGTTTGACCCCAGCGGCAGCAACAACTACTTTCGGTGACTTTTTTTTTACCTTTTTTTGTCTCCATTTTCAATCCTCTTTTCTTACACGTATTTGAGTATTTTGTTATTCTTGTGTTTGCAGCTGATCTCACCATTGATGAGACTATTGTTAACAAGTCTAGGTCAAGTACATTTGACAAGAAAAATAGGAGGAAGAGGGCTGCCATCCATCTGAACCAAGGAAAGAAATTGAAGAGAATTAAGTTAGATGATAAAATTCTTACTGCATATAACAAGTATCTTAGCAAGAGGATAATGAAGAAAGTGCCAATTAATCCAAATGTGAATAATGATGAACAAGAACAACCGTAAGCAACTCTTTATGTCTAATATCATTAAAATCTGAATAAAATTTTTCCGATGTTCCTTCTGTATGTTTCACATGTTTCAGTAGGTGTCGTTAGATGTTTCAAGTATGTAGTACTCATGTTACAGCAGTTCAATTTTTTTCCCAATGTTCCTTCTGTATGTTTTACATGTTTCATTAGGAGTAGTTAAATGTTTCAAGTATGTAGTACTCATGTTACAACAGTTCAATTTTTTTCCCAATGTTCCTTGTGTATGTTTCACATGTTTCATTAGGAGTAGTTAAATGTTTCAAATCCTAATTTAGTTTTTTTTATCACAACCCTCCATTTGTTCGAATTGATGGCTTCCATGTTCCTTATGATGAATTCTATGGATCCTTCAAGCAAAGGGGGGAAATTAATAACCACGTGATGGCTTTATGGTCCTATGAATTCAACATTGAAGAAGCTGAATTGCGTGAGAAGCACAATAACATCATCAAGAAATTTGCTTTATCTACTGTTCTCACTGTAAGATTTGAATTCTGTTTTGCAAATAATTTTTATTACCATCATATGTGCCTGCATTCATTTTTATAGTTTCTAACTTTTTTTCAAGGATAAGCTAAAAATTGAACCTGATAATTTCATATAAGACAGCTGCAACACGGCTTTGACAAAGTTGAACAAGTCTTGGGATCTCTCAAAAATGGATCTGGTAATGTGTTGCATAATTAAGTTGCCTTTCATTTTCCGTTCTTTTTTCTTATCTACTTTTTTTTGTAGTTATTTTTCCCTATTGTTGAAGAAGGGCATTGGGTACTTATCAGTGTCAACATGTTTCTAAAGGAAATTTGATGGTTCAATTCTCTTGGTGGATCTCATGATACAATATGTTTTGTTTCTGCCAAGAATGTGGTCTGTACTCTCAAACTTGCATCTCTTTTTTATTTATTAATAGCCTCTATTACTTGATGCTTTTCCATTTTATGGTGTGTCAATAATTGAAAATCAATGTTGCATCTGATGATTTGCGATGTTGCAGAACTATAGAGGTTGTAAATTGTAACAGACAATTAACCTTTTAATTTTGCGATGTTTCAATAGTTAATTATAATTGTGGCAGCTGCTGATTTGAAATGTTTCAATAGTATAAGACGAAAAGATGTTGCAAACAAATATATATAACGTACCATTTGGTTCTATTGTTAGGTCACCAATTTTTCAAAAGCATGTATACAAGCTGGGGTGCTAAACAAAGACGTCTCTCTATTTGATTGGAAATATCCCACGGACTACCCGCATCAAAAATCTTTGTAAGTTTTTCATCATTCATGTGCTTACATAAATAATTATTCATGCAGTTTTTTTCATCTTTTTTCATCATGTTTCTTTTGATAACCCAATTCTTTTTGTTTTTAGGCACGATTGCAGGTTATACACAACGCTATATATGGAGTCTTGGAATGGGAAGAAGATGGACACCACATTTGAGCCAGTATGTCTTTTTGCAATGTGGCTACTTAATTCTTTTACCCAAATGCATGATGTTACTTCTGCAATTTAAGGTACCTAATTCTTTTTTCTTTTTCCCTTTTTTAGCACATGATTGCAAACTATAGGAAATTGGCTGCAGGGATTCTCCTACTTTCTCCAAGAAATGATATCCTGACAAGCAAGTTTGTTGAAAAGTATTGCAACCAGAAGTAGTGACATCATGTTTCGTTGTGCAATATAGGAGTTTAGGTCTCTGTATATAGCTAGCAGTTTTATATGATTGACACTGTAACAATTATCTTAGAAATGTGGATGTATGGAGTATTCATGATTGTGGGGTACAATGTTGAGATATTTGTATGTCCTTGTCTCAAACAGTGTATTCAAGTGTTGCAATCCTTTGACTTCATATATCAGTTTATTAAATCAATTTCTTTGTGCAAATGTGGTCAACAATTATTGTACCATAGCTTATTTTTTTATATGTTGTCGTAGTGCACTTTATATGTTGTGAATTCTGGTTTACTATGTTGCAGAAATGTTGGCTTTTATTTTCTTTGTTTGCAACATGCATGGATAACTGATGAAACATCATTAACTTACTTTTACAACATATACTATGAATCTTTTTTTTCATGCCTTCTTCCTTGTTTTATATCTTCAAATGTTGTAGTACAATATTTTTTTTATCAATGTTGCTGTACTATAATTTTAATGTTGCAAACTCTACTGAACCATGTTGCAATAATGTTGTCGCGCCATTTCTATTTTGCAACAAGTGTTCACAACATTTGAAACACCAAACTACTGAACTTGCAACATCAACCGTCACAATGATACATCACATCTTTTTTTTCATGCCACGCAACATGCAGTTTAATTCATCTCCAGCTCATGGTCTTATACCAATACCAAAAGGCTCAATCTCATACATGGGCATAACAACAGCATCAACAAAAAAAATTTAGTATAAATGAGATATAATGTTGCAGTTCATAAAATGAAATATTGCAGTACTTTCTAATACATGTTTCAGCTCATTTTAATTAAAGAATAATTAAAATTCAGAGCTTCAGCTCCGTTTCTTTGAGATCCTTTGCAAGTTCCTCCACCTTGGCCATGTACGTGCAAGTCTGTACACTATGACCATCTTCAAAGCAATATGAGCATGGTGGAATTTTTTGGGCCGTCTTCTTTCCTTTTGCCTTCTTTTTCATTGCTTTTTCCTTAGCTTGTGCCACTATTGACTTGAACCTTTCCACCTTCTCCTTTTGTCTCCCTTTACTTTTTATTCTTGTCGGATTCTTTACCATGACAGTAGGAGTTTTGGACTGTTGACCTGTTGCAACATTGGATGCTTCATCTTGTTGCATTTCTTGTGACCCCCTTACTGTCCTGACTGCTAGTACCAATGTATCTATCCCAGCCGAAGCTACAATATACTTTTCAGGACCCAAACAAGCTTCAGCTGCTAGTGACGTCATTTTTCTGCACGATGCATTGTACCTTAGCTTGTTTGTGGTTGGGACACCGAATGCTGGTTCTGTACCCGAGAGGCGTTCCGGTATCATTATAGTCACTTCCTTTGACCATCTTCTAAGTAGATACTTCTTTGAAATTTTTTCGACATCCCTGTTTGTGAATACTTTTAGTATGTGAGGGCACAAGAGACCATCACAGTCAAACATGTTGCAGGAGCATGTATATGACATTGCATCTTTATCAATGGTGACCATGCGGACTCTAGTTGAATTTGGGTGCACAATTTGAATGGACCAACCCTGGTCATCACTTTCAACAGCCCCTACCTTGTATCTTGTAGAATCACGCAACAACTCTTGAAATTTACCAAAGACTTCACCAGTGTAGAATGCAGCAGCTTGCTTCTCAAAAGCATACCTTCCCCATAGTGGTGGATCTGAAATCTCCCCCTTGCAACGCTCCTTATTTTCTCTTTCTGCCTTAGTGTCCATGATGTAATCATATTGTGTTATAAATTGCAACATTGAGTCCTAAGGGTGAACAACTTTCTTGAACAATGAATTCATGCTTTCTGATCTTCCTGTTGTGCCTTTGAAGGGGAAGAAGTCATTTCTGAAGTACGCAGGCGCCCACATCCTCCTTGTACCAGACATACTTTGAAAGAATTCATTTTCCTGCAAGTGGTATTTGTCCTCTATGCTTGCCCACAACATCTCGAATTCTTCTGGTGTTTCAGTCCTGTTCACACAGTAGTCAAACTCCTTTGCAAAGTCTTCTTCCTCACTAATAAGCCAAGCAAGCTTATCATTAACCTTGCTCAGGACATGCCACTTGCAACATCTGTGTGTTGCATTAGGGAACACTATTGCTACTGCTGCTTTCATTGCTTTATCCCGGTCTGTCATTATGTTGGTTGGTTCATGCCCACCCATCGCTCCCTTCAACCTTTCTAGCACCCAAACAAATGTTTCCGTTGTCTCATCTGGCAACATTGCAAATCCAAGTAGTATGCTATGCAAATGGTTATTTATCCCAACAATTGGTGCAAATGGCATGTCGTATCTGTTGGTGCAATATGTTGTGTCAAAGAAAATGCAATCTCCAAAACTCTTGTACAGCTCTCTAGTCCTCCCATCTACCCAAAACAATCCTCTAACAACATTATTATCATCAATCATCGTTGCATAATAGAAGGAAGGACTTTCAACTTGTTGCTTTTGAAAATACTCTAATGTTGCATCCATATCCCTGTAGGTGAGACCTCCTCTCAAGTGTGTCCTCATGTTTGAAACATCCTTGCTGCTGAAAGTAAGGTTGCCAAGCCCCCCATGGAAATCAGCAAGCACCCCCATGATCTGTGTTGTGCTAATATTTCTATGGTGTAGAGTTTTCCGTAGCTCATAATCAGCCCACGAGATGCTTCGGTGGGACCTCAAGTGTTTCCTAACCCCAATCTCCTTCACCATGGGATGAGTATGGTCAGGTTGCATTACAATCACTCTCCACCTCCCATTTCTCAAGCCAACCGCCATATGAGCTTTGCAGTCCAACTTTTTGATAGTGTTGCGCTTCCTTGTTGCCGTGGTAAGCATAGTTGTTGCTGCTCTTTTTTTTATCCCACTAGTGTTGCAGTGTCATTTGTTAATGTGCTCACTGATGTGTTTTCCTCTCCATCATCTTCCCCATCAAGAGCTAGCTTCCTAGCATGAGAACACTCCCACTCCTTTCTGATCAGCTCCTTTGTGATGTTGCTATTTCGTGAAGAAGCCACTCTTATGCTGAAACCCGACTTCATGGCATACTCATTGGAAACCCGCCTTGCTTCCTGTATCGTCTCAAATTCCATCCCAACTTTCGGCACAATAGGCTGTGAGCATACGACATCTTCATTCTCATGGTAGACCTCTTTATTTGCACCAACTTGTACTTAAACATATTCACTTGAGAGTGTTGATATGCTCGCAACAGGAACCAATGCTCCATCCCCCTACTTATCAATGTTGCAGTTAGTGTTACTAGCGAAATCAATGTTGAGATGTTGCAAAAACTGTAAATGGAAGTAAGATGTAACTTTCAGTTAGCACATACATTTTTTGATGTTTCAATAACTGATTTTCAATGTGGCACATGCTATCATTAGATCTTGCAACACTTATATGTAACATTCAGTTAACCCATGAGCATTTTGAGATGTTACAATAACTGTTTTTCAATGTGCCACATGCTATCATTAGATGTTGCAAAACTGTATAAAATTTTGTCACATCTAGTGTTTCAAACGAATGAGGTTGCAACTTTGAAAATCATACCTGCCATTTTTGGAGACTCGATTCGGATGCCAATCCCCCATGGACGCTGCTCGAAAGACCTGGGGGCAGGTGCTAAAGTGAATTATCACGCTTGTTCGAAGAATTCAATGCAACATTTAGGGGGGTGGATGGTCGGCATACCTGGTAGGGTGTTGAGGTCAATTATCTGTAGATCTAAGGGGTTTCGAGCAACAATTGGGGGTGGGTGGCTGCCATGTGGTTGATTTGGAGGGGGGTTCTATTTTTTGAAGGATATGCGCCATCTTCACTCGGCGCCGGCGGATCTGGGCGGCGGCGCGAAGCTGGGAGCTCGCTCCTATCCCGACCCGTGTGAAGAAGTTGACGCCAGGGTGCGCTCCTTGTGTTTGGTGCGGACTTGACTGGTTGCCCTCCTTGGGTTTCATCTGACGGCTAACACGTCTTTAATCCGACGGTGGAGAGTGCGTCCGATTTTTGCGCCTGGAATGGACGTCCGAGCGCTAGTAGCGTCGAAAAAAATCAGAGCTTATCAATGTATAGGGCAGTGAATTTCACTGTCAAGACAATCAACGCCCAAAATGCCAAATTTCCACATTGTATTAATAGCTCAAACAAGACTTGTCCCTCAAAATGATTTTTTGGCTAATCAAACCGACAACACTCTAGATAAGTTAATAGCTCAAACAAGTTGGGATTTAAGAATATCATGATCATGATCCAGAACATCTACAAAGCTCAAACAAGCATATTAGATGATCCATTCAGATGATTGTTGTGTCTACCAATGAAACAAATCCAATCCATAGTGCTACCCACTAAGAAATCACTTTCCTTGGATCATATGTTCTTACCTTGGAACGGTGAGGTCAACGTCCACATATGCAGGAGCAGGAGCTGTCCTAGCCGCCGGTGGCAGCCTAGGTACACGGCCACCTTGCTGGCGAGTTGAGGAGCCCTGAACCGGACCAGAGCTGGCCCAAACCAGCAGCCGCTCGTCACCCTGTTCGTTGCCTCCAACCTCCTATGAAGCTGTCTCGTTGATGGCCAGCGCCGGAGATCCACTGACGATGCCGAAAGTGCTAGGATCGGCAGTTCCGGCCCTAGAGCCTCCAGCCCACCACTCTGGCCATCCTTGGGAGCATGCTTGTGCCTGCGGCCATGGCGATGCTGGGCCATGCGCCAGAGGCCAGGCCCGCCGCTGCTGGGGCCATGCCGCCGGAGGCTGGCGGGCGCTGATGCGCCCACGCCGGAGACGTCAGGCCATGCGCTCGTGCACCCTCCTAGGGGAACTCCGGTGGCGGCCAGCAGTGCACCCAAGGGACCCGTCGACGGGCCTCCGTGCCATGAGAACGGGATAGGACGCCACCACTGCCTCCGCTGGCCGCATCTTGCAGACCACCACTGGATCCGCCCCTTTCAGTCACCAAGGGTCCTCTTCCGGTCGGTGCCGCCGCCCCATCCTCCATTTTGGCGCCGCCACCACCGACCGTGAGGAGAGGGAGAGATCGTGAGGAATCGAGCGATTAGGGGGAGAGACCGTGCGGTTTGGTGTGTGGATGAGAATGGGGCGGTGGCATCCGGGCTGTAATTTCAGCGAAGTCCAGGGGCAATTTCATACCGAGTGGGGCGTGGACGGAGAGGAAGCCGCAGGGAGCTGATTTTTTCGGCTTCTCCTCGCTAGTACAAATTGAAGAATGGCTTCACGGGTGCTTCACGAGAGAAGCCATTTTTTGGAAGGGTGTTTGGTACAGCCTCTCCAGAAGCCACCCGAGAAGCTGTCCAATAAACCCTACTAAAGGACCCTAAGTAGAAAAAGAAACGGAGAAAGCCTCGCAGGCTTGAACGCACGCGGAGAGATTCGTCAATGACAGAAGGAGATGAGTAGTACAATGAGGATGTCGACGAACAACGAGATTTGACGCGAGGCGGTAGAATTTTTCTATTTGCTTATACTTGCTGCTCTGCTCCCCATCAAGGGCTCTTCGTCGTAGCTCGCTGCTCGCGGCCTTTTTTGCTAGATGTGCACCGCTTACCGCTGACCCCGCTGCGCCGGCACGCTCATCGTTGGGGCCTCCCGCTGCGCCAGCACGCTCACCCCAGCTCCGCGCAGGCATACCTCACGCTCGCCGCTCACCACGCTGCGCGCGTCGCGAACATTTTTTTATTTTGAACCCTTTTTTTTATTTATTTTTAAAAATAACCTCACCCGGGCTTTATTTGCGTGGTGTAACCCTTTTGGCCGTGCCAGACCACCTGGCGCGGCAGTAACACGCTGTCGCGCCGCATGCACTGGCGCGGTGGCCCCTGCCACGCTGGCGCGGTGAGTCGCGGCGCCAGGTGGGCGATGACGTGGGCGGGCGTTCACCGCGCCAGCCCGCCTGGCATGGCAGCGTTGACGCGCCAGCCCGCTTGGCGCGGCAGGGCCAGCACTAAATCTGCGCGCCGGCTCCCTTCCTCCTCCCTCCCTCCTTTCTTCCTCCTCCAGACACCCGAGACCGAGCTCCTTGCGCTGCCCCCCGCCGCCCCACCCAAAATCCGGTGTTTTCGGTGGGGGAAAGTAGTGGAAATCGATCCCTGCTTTGTGTGGAAGGTATTCCCCTACTTATTCTCGTGTTTTACCATTGCATTTGGTAGATCGAAGGATGTTTAGGTGACTTAGGGTTAGGTTAGTGATTTGAATTTTGAATGAAATGCAATGGTGTTTTGTGTTAGATGATACGTAGTTCATACGCAATTGAGTCTCTGTCCGCGATATTGACGTGTAGAACTTGTTGATTTAGGTATATATTCATTGAATCGTATAGTGCAATGTATATGTGTATTTTTTGTTTGCAATTTGTCCAATATATGTAATGTGTGTAGTTGATATGTCGAATATGTGCAATGTGTAGTGTATATGACATGGTGAAATGTTTGTATTTTGTAGATGGATCGTTTAGTTCGATTTTTTGATGGTGGTGTTGTGAAACAAAATGGGGAGTTAGAGAATATGAATGAGTCAATTGAATTCTTCGATGGTCCTCCAAGTTTTAGTGATTTAGTTGACCGTGTAACGAGGAAATATGGATGTAGAGTGGATGAGATCAGTTTGAGAGGTCGTTTTGATTGTGGGAAAGCTAGAGCTCATTATGTTCTCATGAAGTTAGCATCCGATGCGAATTGGAAGCACTATAAGGATGTTGTGCATGAAGCTAATGTTGCATGTTTGGAGGTTATAGTCGAAATTGTTCGTATGCCTGGTCCAAATGTTGTCATGAGGGAGGAAGTGGCGGTAGTGAACCATAATGGTACCCAGGAGTCAGAAATGTTGCATCACGTGTTAGGTGAAACAGAACATGATTTTGACTTGGGCTATTGCCAATGATGATTTTCCCAATAACATTTTTGAGAGGGATGAAGCAAATATAGAAGTTGATAATGTCTCTATGGGTTCCGAAGATTGTGAATTGGAGGAAGATGGGGTAGTAGGTGTGCAGGTAGAGGAGGAATCACTATTTGAGAGTGGTGGGCATGAATATGAGAACGTCGGGGTAGAAAATGAAGAGGATGGACCGCAATTTGACACCGCAACCGTGCATGATGTAGAAGGCATTCGTCGTATGGACGATTGTTTTTCTTACACCCAGTATGAGTTGCGGTTGTTAAAAGAACGTGATGTCGAACTGTCATCCGTTCCCAATGATAAGGACATAAGTATGGTTCACAAAGCAATATGTGAATCTAGTATGGTGAATGCCGAAGGGACGTCCATTGGTGAGAGTCCAGTGATTAAGAAGGGGATGAAGTTCAATAGTCTTGAGGAGCTGAAGTTTTTCTTGGCTGACTACGCGGTGAGGTTACATAGACCTTTTAGCGTAGTTCACTCTGACAAGAACTTAAGATACAATGTGATGTGCAAGCAAGGATGCCATTGGCGTGTATGGTCTCGGCTAATATCAAGCACCGGACAATGGAGAATTTCAAATGTTGTGCAACCGCATACTTGTCGGTCATCACAGCCGAAGCGAGAGCATGTACAATGCACAGCAAAGTACCTTGGATGGCGTATCCTAGAAATTATCCGTAAAGATAGCGAGACATCGGTGCCATCACTCGTGGAGTCCATCTTCATCTTTAGTGGGTACTGTGTGAAGTATTCGAAGGCTTGGCGGGCGAAGCAACATGCTGTTGCCCTGCTTTGGGGCGACTGGAAGGAGTCGTACGGCATGGTTCCTAGGGTACTCTCAGCTATAACCTACTACAATCCCGGAGTTAAATGGTGCATCGACTCATGTGGCATGATGCTTCCTGACAATGGAGTTTTGAAGCATATACTGCAAAGGGTATTTTGGTGCTTCCCTCAATGTAGTGAGGCATTTCAACATTGCCGTCCTGTGATACTTGTGGACGGTACATTCTTGACTGGCAAGTACAATGGTACATTAATGATGGCAGTTGCTGTAGATCCAGAACAATTGCTTGTGCCTCTTGCTTTTGCCTTGGTCGAGAGTGAGAATAATGAGAGTTGGTCATGGTTTATGAAACTTGTTCGGCTACATGTTCTTGGACCTTCACGGATAGTGTGTATGATATCAGATAGGCATCATGGGCTCCTAAATTGTGCGAAGGACCACATTGATGGTTTTTCACCGCTTGTGCATAGGTGGTGCACGAGGCACTTTGCTGCCAACATGTCGCGTCGGCAGAAGAGCAATCGTGTGATTGGAAAATTGAAATTATTATGCAAGGTTCATACAGAGAGAGAATTTTGTGAGAAGTTAGAAGATCTAGTGAAGGACTTGAACGACGACGCAAAAGAATGGTTGAAGGGTGAAATGGAGGACAAGGATAAATGGGCGCAGGCTTTCGATGAGGGAGGGATGCGTTGGGGTATTATGACCACGAACTACTCGGAATCACTCAACGGAGTTTTCAAAGGCATCCGAAGTAGGCCCGTCGCTGGAATTATTGAATACACATTCGAAAAATGCAACACCTACTTTGTGAACCGATGGCGAAAGGCACGTGAAATGTTAGATCAAGGCTATAGAATTGGGCAAGTTGCAGATAATTATTTATCAAAGGCTGAGCTTAGATCCGTGCACCACTTAGCAGAACCGTACGGGCCAGAAAGGATGGTGTATTCTATAAGAAGTTACGGTACGACTAACATTGGGGGTGAGAGTTATGGAGGCCGACACTACAGAGTGGATCTGAACGAAGTTTCGTGCACCTGCAATGTTCCTCAATTGTTGCACCTTCCATGTTCACACTTCATTACAGCTTGCAAGGCAAGAGGTCTTAACTATGAAAGCCCCTTGTACATGTCACCGTTGTACTCTAGGGAGCACACCATCAAAATATGGGAATCAAGCTTTCAACCTTACCTAGATCCGTCACAATGGCCGGCATATGAAGGGGCAGGGTACGTGCCTAACCCCAGTTTAATGAGAAATAAATTAGGAAAGGAGGCAGAAGAAGCGTTTCACAGGCGACATGGACGTGTCGGAAGGGAGGCTTTCTGCAGATTATGATACTGGTGATTTTGATATTGACAAGTCAGAAATCGTTGCTCCCAAGTGCCACAAGATCATTAGGAATTGCACGTGCCGCAGTAGAAAATCTAAAGGCACTAAATCTAGAGCGAGCAGTAATAGGCCGCGTACTTCGAACAATTGGGTATGCGCGTTGATTGTATTTTGCATGGCTATTATTTTATCTTTTTTATAGTAGTACATTATCATAGTTACCGTACTTATCATATAATGAAGCTTTTTACTAACGATCATTTTTGTTGTTTCTTTAGGATGGCGGCCCCGGTGTACCCTCTTATTGAGGCTGCTTACGACTTGCAGCACCGTGCCCACCACCTCGTGGACCTAAATGAGGTATAACAATGGTTGCTAATTTTTGCTGATTAATGCCTACCTTAGGATGAGAATTGCAAGATTTTCGTATGAAATGTTCTTATAAATTGAGGATGTGCCTATCGTTACTATTCGCTTGTGTACAGTGTAAACAATTTCATACTCCAAATGTCATTTGTATCATATTTGTGTTACTTGCCACTTTAGTAGCCCATTATTCACAATTGGATTGACTTCTCATTTTTTAATAATCTTATAATGTTTTGCAGAATTTGACACCACTCAGGGCTAGGGTGCAGTCACCACTTAGGTGGGATGAGCGGTACGCCCAGTACCTGCAGAGAGCAGGTTTTTTGGATATCGTTGTTCAGGTCGTGGGGGATCTCCCTCCAATGGACGGACCGCTGTTGACCGCTATGGTCGACAGGTGGCATCCGGAGACTCACACGTTCCACCTGCCCTTCGGAGAAATGACCATCACAATGCAGGATGTGGCTATGATACTCGGCCTTCCACTGGATGGGCAGCCAGTGACAGGTATTATACAGAATGAGAATTGGCGTGATATGGTCGAGATGCATATTGGGATTAGGCCGCCAGAGCCAGAGGGCGGAGACAACTCGAAGAAGACGTCCGGTGTCAGCTCGGCATGGTTGAGGGAGCACTTCGATGTGTGTCCTCCGGGAGCAAATGACGAGGTCGTGCAGCGCTATGCTCGAGTGTGGCTATGGCACTTTGTCAGTACATTCCTCCTTCCAGATGCAGCTGGGAACACAGTATCGTGGATGGTTCTCCCCATTCTAGGTCAGGTTTGGGAAAACATAGCTATTTACAGTTGGGGCTCAGCGGCTCTTGCCTGGCTGTACAGACAGCTATGTGAGGCTTGCAGGCGCACAGCGAGGGATTCCAATGTTGGAGGGTGCACTTATATGCTCCAGATTTGGATTTGGGAGCGAATGCCCGTGGGTCGACCTTCCCGCCTCCGTGTCGATGTAAGTCACAACGGCTAATTCCTTTTTCTATTTTAATATTCGAAAAACTATTGTATCATGTGACCAATTGGACTTACTTGCAATTTCAGCCATGGCATTGAGACGATGCTCGTCCCACATTCTATCATGTGTGGAAGCATGTGCGGCCCGTTCGTGGCAATCCGGATAGGCGCTACAGGGCCTACACAAACGAGTTTGATGTTCTCACGCAGCACCAGGTAATTTACTCACCATAGTTTTTTAAGCTAACTTCCGTATAATGATAGATGAAATAAGTATTGCGTGAAAATTTTTGAAGGTGGAATGAAAACCGTATGACCGTGAGCAGCTTAACCATATCGTATTTTCACCGACGTGCTACAGAGATAGAGAGTTGTGGAGGTGCACGACCCCACTGATATTGTACTACGTGGTAGAGTTTCATATGCCGCATAGGGTGATGCGGCAGTTTGGGAGGATGCAACCGTGCCCTCCTTTGGAATTATCGACTTCGCAGCAGCTGCACAGGTACGCAGGAATAAATAACTATTGGAGGCTATTCAA
Organism: Setaria italica; assembly: GCF_000263155.2. Taxonomy (NCBI): domain Eukaryota; kingdom Viridiplantae; phylum Streptophyta; class Magnoliopsida; order Poales; family Poaceae; genus Setaria; species Setaria italica. Next base: position 23,426,230 of record NC_028450.1, on the reverse strand, counting down.
TTAACGCACTTAACATGTTATACTAATACTTAACTAATTTCTGATGCAGTATCGACCGCAGAAAGCGGTACAAGGAGAATGATTGGAGGTTGAAGCATGCTCAGTACCTCCTCCTGTGGCAGAACAAGCAAGGATGCGATCCTGAAGGTGGACCGTACTGGCGACCAAACAATGAGTACATACGATGGTACTGTACTTCGACGAGAACCAAAGTGAAACCATCTTGGACTAATGTGCCCATTGAGGATGCACCGTCTGAGGATGACGCTGACATAGCTGACACGTACGACACGGTGACACGCTATGGGACACAGCCTGAGCGTGCACCTCTCCACGACTACATGGTAAGATTTCGGTTTGTAATTATAGTATCGTAACATTGATCACTCATGGAATGAAAACTCCTGCGTACAGGGACAGCAGCTTGCAAGGCTCTCAAACAAGGCGGGCGTGATTATGGAGCATGCCGTCGGGGAAGGTGATGGTCTGCTTCATCAGTTTGCAGAGGTAGAAGCCCAAACTAATTTCCACTTATACTCGTACTACCTTTGTAACCATCAGTAACATAGTCGTGAATATATGCTGCTTACATGTGGCAGAGGGTTCGAAAAAGCTGCAGGTGAATGGCCATGAGGATGAAACTGCATGACGTCCTCAGATGTGCACCACAGGGGCAATGGCCAGGGTACTTCTTCGGGATCACGTCGGACTGCATTGGCGACTACCCCCAGGGCTGCAACACCGTCCACTGCTGCAGGTCCTAGCAGGAGATCACGAGGCAAGGAACCCGCATCCCCTCAGGAAAGCGAGGACTCTGAAGGTGAGCAGTCTGAGGATGACGACCCTACATATGGTGAGGAACTGGAGATTTCTCACGATGCTCCACCTGTGACTCAGACGCAGGGAGAGTCCAGCCAGGTATATTCACAAGTTTCTCCAAATTCAATTATAGATTTTAATGTTCACTCCCGACGTGTCATACAAATTTTATGCTTTGTGCCCAATTATTACATAGGAACCTGCACCTCGTACCCGGTTGCCATGCCGGTGTCGTCTTTCCCGGCACCACACCGACGTTGGCAGCGCCAATGTGCTGCCCACGCATCCAAGGAGGGAGCGTCGCCCAAGAGATCCTTTTAGCCCTCCGGATGAGCGGTGGTCACGACACTGAACCTAGCATGTCTCAAGACTTTTGGAACCGTCACGTGTGTAAAAGACTAAGTTGGTTGTTAGGTTTATTCATGTCACGTTTGTAAAAGACTAAGTGTGACGACCGACCCCTAAATCTCCCGAGTTAATCTTAACCGGAACCCTGGATCCCAGTCATCCGTCTTGTTTACCGTGCCTGAGTGCTCAGCCTTCCGCCCGGTTCCGACCCCTGGAGACCCGACCCCTTCCCGTTTCGCCCCGCTCCCGACCCCGGCAACACAGCCCACCGTCGGATCCTTCTAAATCTTCCTCAAACACCGTTCTATCCGCCCGGTGGACCCGCGAGATCTTTTTCCCAGATCCTCCGCGACAGGCGCACTCGAGTTGCATGCCCGCTTCAGAGTCTTCCTGCCGCGTGGCTCGTCTTCTCCGACGCCCGCCGCTCAGTTTTGTCTCTGGCAAGCGACCAAGTGGGTTCTCGCGCCCCCTTCCCGAATGGCAGCGGAAGCCCTCTGCAACCTTTCTGCAGAACCTCGCCTCCCGCGCCCATCATCACGCCGCCAGATCCCGGCCCCAGAGCCCGATGTCGCCCATCTTTTCCGTCACTTCGGCCGCAGTCGCGCCATCTGGTCTCCGCTACATGATGATTCCTCCATCGCCAACCCCGACCGCGGCCGCGACAGCTCCTTTTCCCCGCCCTGTCAGAAGCCGCCCGACAATCTGTTGCTCCGCGCTCGCCCGCGCGCCCGCGGCTGCCTGTCTTCTCACCTGTGCGCCCTCGATTCTAGCGCCGTTAAACCGGTCGCTTCTATCAAATCTTCCGCACGGCGACGCCCGCTTTCCGTCAAATCTCAACCACCGGTCTACCCGCTCCTACGCCGCCCTGACGGCAGAACGCAATGATCGCTGGCGTCACCCCCGGAGCCCTGCACCACCGCCCTCTTCGCTCAATCGCCGCCCCGGCAGAGCACTCCATTGCCACTCCCCGGCCTTCGCGCCGCTTCCCTTCTCTCTCTCCCGCGCCGCTTCCCTTCTCTCTCTCCAGCAGCTATAAAAGGAATGCACCAGCCGCCGGAGTTCCCTCCGCCATTGTTGCCTTCAGCCATTCTCTCGCTACCTGCTCAAGCTCCTAGCGCCGCACACCAATTCCTGAGGAGCTCTGCTCTCAAATTCTCTACGTTTTCTCCAAGTCACCCGGCAGCTTGCTCCTCCGTGCTGAGTAAAAGCTCTCTTGTGATCAGCAAGAAGCGCCGCCACCGCCGTAGCTTTCCCGGTCTCAGCCCTTGTTCAAAGCTTTAGTCCCTCCGCCCAAGTCTGCTTCTTCCCGACCCCAAGCTTTCCTTTCAGGAAGAAGGTGAGTTGCCGACCCCAGTCCGCCTCGCCCGACCCCTCCTATCCGCCCGACCCCGGTTCCGTCTCGCCCGACCCTATCTGTTCCGCCGACCCTTATCCGCCTCGCCCGAGGGCTTGGCTGTGATCTTTTTCTTCAACCCGAGGGTGTATGTGTAAAACTTAGGAACCCTTCAGCGCTTGCGTCTGAGGATCCCTAGTTTTCCCACATCCTCTAAGTTCAAGGATCGGATCATAAGTTCCTTTCCGACCCTTACCTCTTGATCTTCACCAGCTCTCTTGAACCTCCCCACCCTCCTGCTCTTTGTCGCAAGTTTCTGGGCTCAGGCGAGCCAGTGTTGCTGTTGAAATAACTGTCTATGCTAACTCTTGCATTGCATTCGTGTAGAGCTGCACCTCGCCGACGGCTTCTACGAGCTTCACCTGGCGCCAGAAGAAGAAGTTGTAGCTGAGTTCCTGCCCGCTGAAGCCGAAGTCGCCCCCGAAGTCGAGCAGTTTCCGTCCTCTTTGCTTGAAGGCAAGCCCCGATTGCATGAAAACCTTGAGTGTTTTACCAGACTTGCGCATGCCTTCTGTATCATGCTTGTGCATTTACGTATAGGAGTTGTGTGAAACCCTAGATGCATGACTTAGTTGTCCCCATGATCTGAGCACTAGCTGTTGGAACGAGTAGTTGCCTTGCTTAACTAGGAGACGGTAAAAGTCGAGTGATCTCCTGTCACTCGCTGAGTTGTAGGAGTTGGATGTCTATCTTTCTGTTACAACTATAAGGACGATGGACGGGGCAGGGTTTTGGTAACTCTTTGGTGGATGGATGGTCGCCCCGTCTGTCTATGAAATCTTGCTAAGGCCCGACAGTGGTGGTGTTTGTGATCAAGTGTTTGAAATTACTAGCCTCATACTTAGTATGGGATGAGGAAGCCTAGTACCTGATTGAACCTAGACGTGAGCGGTCGCCCCATTGTTCTTGGAACGGAGTTTCCCCTGCTGGTTGTCGCACGTGGTGGCAAGCGTGGTCACAGGATGGCAGAGGCCGGGTCTGTGGAACCTTGCACCAAAGGAAATGGGCCCGACACGGGTTAGGGGATTGATGGGGAAGGCCGACACAGGAAGCGACCTCCGGGTGCGCGGATGTCGTGAGGCTAGGTTCACCATGCATGGTTAAAGAACTCGAATCGATTCGTCTGCCTCTCACAGTTTGAGATTGCTTGATCGCTATGTCACCCTGAGTAAATGAGGAATCTGATGATGACATGTTTGTTGATATATCTATACCTCTTGTTTGGTTCTATGAATGCTTAGAATAGGTTGCACAACCTAGACTGGTAAATGAACCTAGAACCGGAGCTAAAACTTGAAAATAGGGTACTAAGCGCTTTTGGCAAACAAACCCCTCAGCCAAACAGCCCTGCATGTCTAGAAGGAGGAGTAGTTTTTACTCCTATCGGTTAAGTCTTGTTGAGCTTAGTAGCTCAGCCTTGTTGTGGCTCCTGTTTTTCAGGTGAGGTTGCTGCTTCTGACCCCTCTCTTGCTGGTGCTTGGCCGCCCCAGCTTCCGCTAGGCTGGACGGTCGAGTGGGATCCTTCCTCGGACGGCGAGGAGAGGAACCAGTGATGTCCCGGTTGGCCTCACCAGGGATGTCCGACCCCGACGAAGTCTTCCGCTAGTGTTTTTATCTGTTGTTCTTTTGAATCTTGTAAAACTCTGATGTTGGATTTTATGGTCGAACCAAATAGGTAAATTTGTCTAACTCAGTGGACTTGTTGTATTCTCTAGAACGACTCACCTTCGTGTGAGTTGCTAAACTCGATCCTGTTCAAGTGGTTAAATCGGATGAAATCCAACGGCACTTCGTGTTAACTTGGTTAGGGCAGGAGTGTCGCATGTTAGGCGGCTTAACCCTGTTTAATCAAGCTAATTCGAAGTGGATCCGCCACACTAAGTTGGTTGTTAGTTTTTTTTCTGTCCGTACAATGTTATATGTTTGCTCCATGATATACTTGTATTTCGTGTATTTTTTCGTAAATATTCAGAACAAAAATACGTTTCGGATTGTGCAACGCGCTCCTGACACCCCACCCCCCTGGGCCGAAACCTACTAAAAGTTTACTAAAATTGGCGTGGCAGTGCACCCCTGCCGCGCCAGGCGGCCTGGCGCGGCAAGGCCCGCCACCACCCCCCAGGCGAAACCTACTGGAAGCGTGTTTAACTTGGCGCGGCAGCGCACCCCTGCCGCGCCAGGCCGCCTGGTCGGCAAGACCGGCCACCCCCCGGCAAAACCTACTGAATCTCTTTAACTTGGTGCGGAGCGCACCCTGTCGCGCCAGGCGCCTGGACGCAGGCCCTCCCCCAGGGAAGAAAAAGGCCCCCCCCCCCGGGGGGGAACCTTGGAAGAGATTTTTTTATTTGGGGGGGGGAATTTTTTTTTTCCCCCCCACGGCCCCCGGGGCCGGAGAGCCCCCCCCCCCGCGAAAAACCTTAAACCCCCCCCCCCCCCCCCCCCCCGCGCGAACCATACTGAAAGTTCTGTTCGTTTGGCGCGGCAAGCCCCCTCCCCTACCACCATCGCATTTCTGCTTCACCAGGCGGGGTGGTGCAGCAAGCCCGTGGATAGGATAGAGAATAATGTTTATTAGTAGGCCTGGTAATTCTAACTACATTTAACACAAGGCAGAGGGTACTAACAAGACGCCCACAGAGTGTTCTGCAATAGGATTAGATCAGACCGGTGCGCAATCATGGATAAGAAGAACACACACGTGCATTAAATGTTAGGGGTACGTATTGCCCCATTCGTACTTCGTCTTCTACTATTATTGCATCACAAATACCTTCATTTTCTTGCCTTTCTGACACAAGAAGTACTCACTGCAAAGGGTGGATCTAGAAGAGAGTAAAAATGGGGCTGAACTAGCATCCCAATTTGCTTGCACTTGTGGTCCATCATGCACACGTGCCTCAAATAGCTTTCTTCAACTTTGGCAAATGAAACGATTGGTCACTTTGGTAGTGTACTTCTCCGGCCCACTGCAAGTACACTGCAAGTACACCCGCTCTATCAGCGCTATGCCTTCCTCCTCCTCCACCGCCCACTCCTCCTCGTCCTCCATCCAAATCATCGATCCCATCGAAGCTACTACTATTTCTTTCACACTCTAGCGCTGACTACTAGCTCGGAGAGGAAACTTTGATGCGTTTGGACATAGTTCTCTCGAAAATGAAAATAGTTTTTGACAACTAATTGTAGTTCCCAGAATAAACATAAACATAGTTTTCTCATAAAAGAACATAGTTTTCACAGCTACAGAGAAACATGATCCAGCTACATCAACACGTTCATCTAGTCCGAGTCACCTTCATATAGTAACTCATCATCATCATCATCATCTCCGGCAACAACAACTCCCTTGCCTTTCTTATCGACATTAACCTTACCAACAGGTAAATCGGCAACAAGAGCCTTCATCATCTCCATCTGTGCCTCTTCCGCTTTTTGTTGTAACTCTTCCATTTCAATCCTTCTCTTTCTTGCCCTAACTTGCTGCAAATATTCTTCCCATGAACCCTTAGGGTATTTCACATTCGGATCAACCACATAACCTAAGCGATCTCTTTCCTCCCTCAACCTTTGTTTCTCCAACTCCCTCTCCTCCTGCAACTTCCTCCTATTTTCTCTCTTCTCATTTTCAGTTAGAGGTCGTGGATACTTGGATCTATTTTGCCTCCAATACTTAATAATAGTTTCCCTTGCATAAAGTCCTTCAGGTTCCACTCCAGTCTCATGCACCATATCTTGATATATTTTCCCTCAAAGCAAGTCGTCGTCAGGAATAGGCACATCATACTCCTTCCTAATCTTTTCTTTAATTTCTTGTGTTTCCTTGACTTCCATGGTTCCAATGTATTTCCAACCTTTAATAACAAATCATATCGACTACAAAAATCTTCCCAATCACATGTCCTTCCCTCCTACAACAACAATTCAATATTCTTACAAATTTGAAACAAGTTACAACCTTCATAACACATAAGAGACAAGTAGTTACTAACCCAGTAATCGCCATGTGCATTTCCACAGAACGAACCATATCCAAGTTCAGAAGGCACCACACCTTCTGTTGCTAATATACCACACTTGCATCTATCACTAGGAGAGGACACACATGGCCACGGTGCCTTTCCACTTTCGAACTCCTGTACTTGCTCCTCTGTTGGCCACATTGCCATTGGGCCGTATATATACTCATTGAAATCACACAACGGCCACCCATCCTGCAAAAAACCCGTGACGTGAACTACTCATACGTAAAGTAACTACAAAACGCTGCTCCAACTTCCAAGCAATAACATCAAGTAAAAGTATGAACAATATACTGCAAAATTATAACTGCTAGCTAAACGACATACTAATATTCTCGTAATATACTTACATGAGTCTTTAGGGAGCATCGAAAGAATGGAGTAAACTTAGGTGGATCCCCTAAGTAAGGACGCATAAGCTTAGCAGGAACACCACACTTGCACATGGGAGGATCCCTCACACGCCTACAAGCAGCCTCCTGCTTCTCCTCCTCGGTCATCCTAGGTGGGTTTGGTGGAGGAGGAACCCAACGCCTAAACTGATGGTATGGTTTAAGCTCTGTGCTATGATATGGGAATAGGCGGATCCTAGGATCATATTTGTCAGGTCCATCGATCCACTGAAAGAAATCACAAGGTGCGGCAGGCATTGGATCAAAAGTCCATTTGCATACATAGAAGGCTCTTCCGGCTGTCTTTGGATGCCTTGATTGTTTCACCTCTGCTTGCGCGCCACATCTACAAAGAGGTACCGGAAGGGCAGGAGGTACGGGACCATCACCATTGGACTCGCCCACATAACGCACATACCACCTACACCGTTTGTATTCACAACCAAACGACGCCATCTCACCTGGAAATCAAGTGCAACAAATTTAATACACAAATAAACTTTACACACGTAATCCATACGAGCTATATACATCATTTTGATAAAATGTAAACACTCGATCTACAAAATACAAACACTGAAACATATCAACTATAGCAACTATATTAAGGAACAAAAATATGAGACTAATTAATTGAAGATATAAAAAAAATACATGTCATGTCATGTAAACCACACAATTGGATGAATATATACTTAAATCGAAGCATTCAACAAGTTCTACACGTCAATATCGCGGGCAGAGACTTAATTGCGTATGAACTACGTATCATCTAACACAAAACACCATTGCATTTCATTCAAAATTCAAATCACTAACCTAACCCTAAGTCACCTAAACATCCTCCGATCTACCAAATGCAACGGTAAAATACGAGAAAAAGTAGAGGAATACCTTCCATACGAAGCAGGGTTAGATTTTCACTACTTTTCCCCACCCAAATCGTCGGATTTTGGGTGGATTTGGGGGTGGGGCGGTGGGGGCCGGCGCTACAAGGTGCTGCTGTGTGGTGTGTCTGGAGGAGGAAGAAAGGAGGGAGGGAGGAGGAAGGGAGCCGGCGCGCGGATTTAGTGCTGGCCCTGCCGCGCCAAGCGGGCTGGTGCGTCAACGCTGCCGCGCCAGGCGAGCTGGCGCGGCAAACGCCCGCCCACATCAGCGCCCACCTGGCGCCGCAGCGGCGTGGCAGGGGCCGCCGCGCCAGTGCATGCGGCGCGCCAGTGCATGCGGAGAGAAGGGGATCGGTTGGTGGGTTATTGGGTTGGTGTGGGATGCGGCCCAACCAGCGCTGTTCTACACCCTAGTGTAGAATAGTATTTCACACCCAACCAACCTAACACCCCCACCTCAACCAGCAACCTGGCTAAACCAGACCGGATCCCACTCCCTCCCCATCCCAACCCGATAACCCTCCATGTCGCCCCGCCCGATCCCCTCCTACGTTGGTTCTCCACCGCGAGCGCGAGCCACGACACGTGCGGAGCGCGGCGAGTGGCGAGCGCGAGCCGTGCCGGCGCGGGGTCTGCGCGAAGCTGATTCGGCGGGAGCTAGCGGCGCAGGCGGCGCTGCAGGCCCCATCGGCACGGCGGAGTATACCGCGTGCGACGAGACCGGAGCAAGCGCGTGCGGCGAGCGGGGGCAGAGCCGCTGGCACCAGCGATTCAATGACAGGATCTGAACTCGATTTGCATCCTGCACACCATGACCATCGAAGCTCTGCTTCCCCCGTGCGTACGCAGCTGAGGCTCAAATGCAAAAAAAAAAATAGTGAGAAAGGAATCCTATACCTCGCAGGAGGAAAACTCCCTTTTTTGTGTTGATTTGCTTTGATTTAGATGCAAATTGTGCTTTCTTCTATTCATCAATGAGCACGTCAGGCGTGGCCCAGGCATGAATCCAGCAAGCGGCAGTGCGCGACAAACAGGAGCAGAGCGGTGGACGCGAGCAAAATCGATGAATCCTGCAACTCGGCATCCAATCCTACCTTTCCGCTCATTCGCTGCTGTCAAATCAGCGTATCACGGCGGCGTGTGAAGCTTCCAATTTTCTCCGTCAGAGCTTGATGTGATTGAAGCCTTTAAATTCCTTCGTAATTATCCTACACTACTGTCAGTTAAAAAATAAACCTACCTCCTTACAGAATGATTCAATGCTTTGAGAGCAACATGCGCAGATTCTGCTCTCCCAATTCCTCCACATGTGCTTGTGCTGAAAATTGCGGATTACTAAATTACTGGTGCCGTGCGTGTGTGCTGTTTAATTAGTGCCATGTACTATGGGATTTACTGAACTAAATGAGTGTCAACGAGTGCTGTTGGTTACTGAATTACTATGATTGCTGGGCGAGAATCGTAACTCAAAAAGTTAGGGACTAACAAGGTAATAATAATGAGAATATGTAAAAATTACTGAACCATCAATTATGGAGAGTACAATAAAAAAGTACCAACAAAGCATTAGGACTCGTGAAAATACTGACACCTATGACCTGAGAGTACTACTGAACACATGATGAAAATTACTGGCACATAAATTACTAAGCTACTATGGAATCATTTAACTTTGGATTTACTGAATGATGGGTAAATGTTGAACCCAAATTATTGATATGCAATTTTCTACCACTTAAATTACTGAACCATTTACCTTTGGACTAATGGATGAAAAGAAAATTACTGAAGAGAAAAGCATAACAAAAGTATTGAGTAATTAAGAAAAACACTATGAAGAAATATGTGAAATTACTGAACCATCAATTACTGAAGGTATGGATAAATTGCGAAAGAAAAACAAAAATACTAAAGAGAAAAGAAACAATGAAGGTACTGAAGAACAATGAACATTCTGCTATGCTCCAAAAAGCTACTAACAAACATAGGGATTCATGAAATTACTGAACCATCACAAACTGATGACAAGAAAAAGCAAAGGAGATAAAGGGAGAAAAGGGGGAGGATACCGAATGACTAAACCATAACCATGATGCTCACTGATGCAGTGGTGGTTTCAACGACACAATTTTACAATTGCTTCTTTACCTCCCATTCCTGCTCTCACCGATGGTATAGTACAATGGTGACATGTAGTTTCAAGTGAGAGAAAAGGAGATTAAGAGAAGGGCCTCCACTGCCTGCTAGTGATTTGGATGAAAGAACAAATAAGTTTGAATTACTAAAGAATTGGATACAAAATGGTACAAGTAGCAGAGTCTGACAGGAACTGACAAAGTAGAAAATTTTATTGTTAGTAATTTCTTACAATTACTAAAGAATAGGATACAAAATGGTACAGTAGCGAAGTTTGAAAATTTTATTGTACCAGGGAATGGATTACCGTACAGATTCACTTGGCTAAGCACCAACTACGCTCCTGCATTTGACCACAACCACACATCAGTGATAAGCATTCTTCAATCATGAATGTGCAGTGGAGCAATGCATATAGGAGAGAAAAATCATGGATGATTACTGAATTGTAAGGGAACTCTCCAGCCTCGGTAATGCTCTGAAAATTACTGAACCAAAAAAGGATGTACTACTGAACACAAGATATTACTGAATAAAAAAAGATATTACTGAACCCAAAGGATAGATTAATGAAGCTGATAGGCTGCACTACGAAGGAACACCAAATTTAAACTGCATATTGAAAAGGACAAAAATTGCTATCATTTAGGATTACTAACACATACACACGTAACTTTTCATACTTTTGCTATGAGATTACTGACTTGGAATCTTACTGAAGAAAAAGAAAACACTAATAAGCACTAGAAATTACTGAAGCCAAAGGATAGATAAATGAAGCTGATAGGTTGCACTACGATGGAACACCAAATTTATCCTGCATATTGAAAAGGACAAAAATTGCTATCATTTAGGATTATTAACACATACACACATAACTTTTCATACTTTTGCTATGAGATTACCGACTTGGAATCTTACTGAAACAAAAACACTAATAAGCACTAGAAATTACTGAAGCACTATAAAAATCATTTAATTGTAGATTAATGAATGATGGAAAAGAATTAAGAAGAATACTATCAAGCAATAAAAGTTAAGGAGAATATGTGAAATTACTGAACCATCAATTACTGAATGTATGCTAAAAAATAAATACTAAAAGAAAAGGAAAAATACTAATGAAAAGAAAATTACTGAAGAGAAAATAAATGACCAAGGTACTGAAGAACAATGAACATGTTGCCATGCTCTGAAAAAGTAGCAACAAACATAGGGATTCATGAAATTACTGAACCATCAAAATTGATGACGAGAAAAAAATTACTGAAGAGAAGAATAATGACATTCAATTTTTTTGGTATTTCTTAATGCTAAAAGGATGAACTACTACTGAACTTCAAGTCAGTAAAATTAAAAAGGTGGTCCCTGTTTTATTGGTAGCGCGATCCACATGGGTCAATGGAGTTTTGAGTCAGTAACTTTCATTAAGTCAGTAAAAAGAAAGGGTGATTACTGAAGGCTTATTGTGTTTAGTAGTTCAAGATGATTACTGAAGAAAAAATTACTGACTAGAAAAGAATAATGAAAGTCAAATTTTTGGTATTTCTCGCTATTAAAGGATGAACGGTAAAATTACTGAAGAGAAGAATAATGAAAGTAAAGATAAATGACATCAATTACTGATGAAAAGAAAATTACTAAAGAGAAGAACAATGAAAGTATCAAAGAGAATCCAATCTGCAGGCAAGGATTGTGCAATTACTGAACATCAAATACTAATGACCAGAAAGAGATTACTCAGTGGTTCCTAGTAATTGCAGAGTGAAAGGCAATAAGTCAACTCGTCCATTACTGAAGATGAATTATCATGATTACTGCTGAAGGTAATTAATCAACTGCTGCCACTAATTAACGGATCAACTTCTAATACAACAGGATGGGCCAACTATGGACACGATGGCTACTGAACGCAGTGGATCAATTATTGGAACAAATCAGACAGATTACTAAAAATAATAATCGGTGGACATTCTCTGTAGTTGCTTAAAAATTACTGAAAAGAAACATTGACAACATAAAAAGACTACTGAAGCATATAAGCGGGATACTAAAAATCCAAGTTATAGGAAATTCTTAGACTTCCCAAATATGTAGGTTTCTAGAACATGACAGACATCAACAAACCAATTTAATTTTTACAGAGAAAACACATGTAGACATCTCTCTTTCTTCATGACGGTAGACCTCTTCTGACATATTTGAGCAAGCCTGCTTGAGGGACGAAAAGATTGAGATTGCTGGAGCAAATTACCATGGAGGACACCAGAGCAGGGAGCTTATGGAGAGTTTCGTCGCTGGGAATTACATAAGTTGCTGTAGCTTGCAACCATAGGGAATTTTTTATTTTTATTTTTTTTTTACGAATTTGTAGAATAAATAGTTAAACAAAAAATTTGCAGAAATAGATCTATGTTGTCGGGAAATGTCTATAGGCCTGTATTGCCGGTTGAAACAGCGGTAAGGGTTCTTACCACCCCCGTCCGGCGGGCCACCCACTAGTTGCAACGGCGTAGGTTTCAAGACGCTGTCGCTGTTTCGACTGGCGGAACTGGTGCCCCGCCAATTCAAATGGTGGAAGCCACCCCTTTCCGCCGAATGAGCCGGCGGGGCTGCGCTTATATAAGCGCAGCGCGCAGGTGCCGGGGCGCTTGCCCCTTTCATTTGTTGTGCGCCCGCCCGAGAGCTAGACAGAGAAGAGGAAGGGAGGGGAGGAGAGGGAGAAGAGAAGAAAGGAAGGGAAAGGAAGGGAGGGAGAAGGAAAGAAAGAAAAAAAAGAAAGGGAGGGAGGTGAGATTGAAGGCCCATTCCTCGCGTCGTTACATGTATTTTTTGTAATCCCCTAGTTTAGTTAGTTTAGTGAATAGATCTAGAAGTAGATAAATTTAGTAGTTTAGATAAATGTAGTAGTTAGTTTAATTAGTCTAGTGGATTTGAGACATAAGAAAATGTTGGTTAGATAGTTTAGTGAATTTAGCTTAGGGATTTAGTTGACAGTTAAATTAGGTTGTTGATTTAGGTATATTAAATTTAGATGAATTTTATTTAAAATGCTATGGTTATATTATTAGATTTAGTTAGAACTTTTATGCTTGTCGCGTATATTGATCGGGTAATTGCTTATGGTAGTATCACGTATATTTTGTAAATGACTATGATAGTATCATGTATATTGACCGAGTAAAATGAAATGAATTAGTTCTTAAGGTTGGTTTACTCTTAAATAGTTGTTAGTGTCGATGATAAAAATAAATGATTCCACCGTTTATTGAAATGAAAGTGTCGTTCTAGTTCACTGATTTAAGTTATTGAGAGTAATTTGGACACCTTGTTTCATGTATGTTGGCAGGCATGTCGGATAGTTTATATTTCCAAGTGTTCTATGGTCTGGGGGAGGTTAGATATGGTCCAGAAGGGGTAGATTTGAGTGGATTTCAGTATTTGTGCAGGTATTTACCAAGAGCAAGAGAGAGGACTTGGGGGCATATGCAGGTGGCTTTGTAAGAATTTCGGTGTTGATAGAAATCAAGTCGATGTGTCTGTGAGGGTTGTAGTGAAGAGACAGCCTGATATAAACTTTTGGGAGTGGCTCCGGCTTGAAGGAACCCCGAGTTACTGGGCTTACGTAAAAGCTTGCACGAGACGCGATTTACCGCTCATATGGTATGTTCAACTGTTCACGAAGGCTGGGTCTAACAGTCAGATGGAAGAAGAAGTGGGAGGTGCTAAAGTTGAAGCCGAGGAAGATGTGGAGAGTACTGATGGGGCAAATGAAGAAGGTGATGATGATGGAGCAGAAGGGGGAGATGTAGAGTATGATGTTGCAGCCCGTGAGCCAAATGGGGAGGCTGATGAAGGGGAAGAAATTGCTGAGTTAGTTGAGCAGGTGGAGAGGGAAGGAGAGGAGGCCAATAGTACCATGGATGATGACTCGTCGGATGAGAAAGATGCTTACCCTATTCTGCGGAACTGGTCAACTTATGTCCATTGGGTGCTTTGTACCCTAGTGGGGATGAGGTGAAGGCAGCTATGAAGCGATGGTCCACTTTATCTTTGCAGCATCAGTTCAGGGTGGAGAAGAGCAACCTAACAGTGTATGATGTTCGTTGTGTGAGAAATGATTATCCGTTTAGGGTGCACGCATACAAGGGGAAGTGGAAGGATTACTGGGAGGTGGCTAGAGTGGTTGAGCACCAATGCTTACTGACTGAATTGGAAGGAACACATCGCAACCTCATTGCTAATTTTGTTGCTCAATATATGTATCCTCAGATAGTGGAGAATCTCAGCTTTGAGTCCAAGTCAATTGTTTGTGCCATAAAGGAGAAGTTCTAGCTATTGAAAAGCTTACCGAGCAAAGCAGGAGACGCTGGAGATGAAGTGGGGTATGTTCGAAGCATCCTATGACAACATCCCTATCTTGTTGCACACCATATGCTAAAGGAACCCAGGAAGATTCAACAACGTGAAAGCCTATCCATATGCTCAATTTTCAAGCAAACAGATCATGCAGCGGTCATTCCTAGCCTTGGGTCCTTGCATTGTGGCTTTCCAGCGATGTTGACAAGTCATTGCATTGATGGCACATTTCTGACTGGAAGGTATAAAGGAAGAATATTGACAGCTATTGGGTCCGACGGCAACAATCAGGTGTTTCCGCCTATGATCGCATTTGTGGAGGATTCTGAAGATGGTTGATATTGTGTGGCGGATCCACCTCAGATTAGCTTGATGAAACATGATTAAGTCACCTAATATGCGACACTCATGCCTTAGCCAAGTTAACACGAAGTGCCATCGGATTTCATCCGATTTAACCACTTGAACAGGACTGAGTTAGCAAACTCACACGAAGGTGAGCGGTTCCAGAGAATACAACAAGTCCACCAAGTTAACCAACTTAACCATTTAGTTCGGCCATAAAACAAACATCAGAGTTTTACAAGGTTCAAAAGAAAACAACAGAAGGTAAAAACGAGCGGAAGCTACTTCGTCGGGGTCGGACGTCACTGGTGAGGCCAACCAAGACATCAGTGATCCCTCTCCTCACCGTCCGAGGAGGGATCCCACTCGACCGTCCAACCCAGAGGGAGTTGGGGGGGGGGCAAGTGCCAACAGAAGAAGGCTCGGGAGCAGCAACTTCACCTGAAAAGAAAAGCCACAACCAGGCTGAGCTACTAAGCTCAACAAGACTTAACCGACCAGGAGTAAGGCTACTCCACCACTCTAGACATGCAAGGCTCTTTGGCTGAGGGGTTTGTTTGCCAAAAGCACTACGTGGATCCTTATTTTCAAAGTTTTAGCTCCGGTTCTAAGTTCATTATCTGGTCTAGGTTAGCAACTTACTCTAAGCAAACATAGAACCAACCAAAAGGTATATATATCATCATCAAGACCATGTCATCATCAGATTCCTTTATTACTCAGGGTAGCATAGCGATCAAGCAGTCTCAAACTGTGAGAGGCAGACGAATCGATTCGAGTTCTTTAACCATGCATGGTGAACCTAACCTCATGACATCTGCGCACCATCGAGGGTCGCTTCCTGTGTCGGCCTTCCCCATCAATCCCCTAACCCGTGTCAGGCCCATTTCCTTTGGTGCAAGGTTCCACAGACCCGGCCTCTGCCGTTCTGTGACCACGCTTGCCACTATGTGCAACAGCTAGCAGGGGAAACTCCGTTCCAAGGACAATGGGGCGACCGCTCACGTCTAGGTTCAATCCGGTACTAGGCTTCCTCATCCCATAATAAGTATGAGGTTAGTACTTTCAAACACTTGATCATGAACACCACCACTGTCAGGCCTTAGCAAGTTTCATAGACAGACAGGGTGATCAGCCAACCACCAAAGAGTTACCCAAAACCCTGCCCCGTCCATCGTCCTTATAGTTGTAACAGAAGGAGAAACAACCAACTCCTACAACTCGTGAGTGATAGGAAATCACTCGACTTTTACCGCTTCCTATTTAAGCACAGCAACTACTTGGTCCAACAGCTAGTGTTTAGATCAGGGAGCTAAGTCATGCATCTATGGTTCCAAACAACTCCTATACATAAATGCACAAGCATGATAAAGAAGGCATGCGCAAGTTTGGTAAAACATAGGGGGTTCATGCATCCAGGGCTTGCCTTCAAGCGACAAGGAAGGGAAGGGGTCTTCTGCTGGGGCAGCTTCGGCTTCGGCTTCTGGAGGCAGGAGCTCTGCTGCAGCTTCGTCTTCTGGCGCTGGGTACAACTCATAGAAGCCGTCGGCGAGACGCAGCTCTACACGAATGCAATGCAAGGATTAGCACTTAGACGGTTATTTCAACAGCAACACTCACAAGGTGTTAGCCCAAGGATCTTGTAGCAAAGCTACGGAAAAAGGTGGGGAAAGTATACTTGGGTGGGTGGAGATCAAGATACAAGGGTCGGATGGGAAGGAACTTGTGATCAGACCCTTAAACTTAGAGGAGTAGATGTGCTAGAGGTCCTCAGACTTAACGCAGAGAAGTCCCCGAGTTTTACACATATACCCTCGGTTCAAGGAAAAAGATACAGCCGAGCCCTCGGGCGAGGCGGAGAAAGGGTCGGCGAAACAGACAGGGTCGGGCGAGACGGAACAGGGGTCGGGCGGACAGAAGGGGTCGGACGAGGCGGAAAAAGGGTCGGACGAACAGAAGGGGTCGGACGAGATGGACAAAGGGTCGGACGAACAAAAGGGGTCGGACGAGACGGACAAAGGGTCGGCAGCTTACCTTCGGCTCACAGGTGAAGTTTGGGGTCAGGAAGGAGCAGACTTGAGCGGAAGGACTGAAGCACTAAGACTTGGGAGGGGGCGACGTCCGGCGGTGCTCCGGCGGCGGCGGTGCTTCTTGTGGACAACAAGCAAGCTTTAGCACAGCGCGGAGGAGCAAGCGGCTGGGTGGATTGGGAAGGGCGGAAGTGGAGCGGAGAGTAGAGTTCCTCAGGGACTTAGGCGGTGGCGCTTTGAGCATGAACAGAGAGCAAGGCGGGAGGGCAGCGATAGCGAAGGGGAACTCTGGCGGGGCTTCGGCATTCCCTTTTATACCCGTGCGGACGAGAGAGAGAGTTGGGGTGGCGCGAAGACCGGGAAGAAACGATGGAGTGCGCTGCCGGGGCAGCGATTGAGCAACGAGGGCGGTGGAGCAGGACTTCAGGGATGACACCGGCGGTCATTGGGCACCAGCGACAGGGCGGCGCAGGCGCGGTTTTGCCGGTGGTTGAGATTTGGCGGAGGCGGGCGTCGTCGTGCGGTGGATCTGATGGAAGTGACCAGGAAAATGGCGCTAGAAACGAGGGTGCACAGGTGAGAAGACAGGCGGCTACGGTCGCGCGGGCGAGCGCGGAGCAACAGATTGTCGGGGGCGTAGCTCTGACAGGGCGGAAAAGGAGCTGTCGCGGCCGTGGTCTGGGTTGGCGGAGGAGGAATCGTTGTGTAGCGCGGACCGGGGCGGCGCGACTGTGGAGGGGCGACGGAAAAGACGGGCGGCATCGGGTTTTGCAGCCGGGGGTTCGGCGAGGTGACGATGGGCGCGGGCGGCGAGGCGCTGCAGAAAGGGTTGCAGAGGGCTTCCGCTGCGATTGGGGAAGGGGGCGCGGATATCCATCCAGTCGCGGCCGGCAACGGGGCGGAGCGGTGGGTGTCGGAGAAGTTGAGCCACGTGGCAGAGAAGCTCTGAGGCGGGCATGCCACTCGAGTGCGTTTATCGCGGGAGATCTGGGAGAAAGATTTTGTGGGTCCACCGGTCAATCTCAGTTGGTCCACTGCTCAGGTTGAGAGAGGGGCGTTGCGGGAAACTTAGAAGGATCCGGCGGTATGGGCTTGGGGTCGGCGGGGTCGGAACTGGGGGCCGGCAGAGAGGGGTCGGGTCTCAGGGGTCGGGACCGGCCTGGAGGCTGAGCCCTTAAACTCGGTAAAGCTAAGACAGGGGATCAGGGACTCAGATTAAGATTAACTCGAGAGATTTGGGGTCGGTCATCACATATTGGTTCCTGGAGAGGGTGAAGAACATGATTATGAAGGACGTGAAGGGGGTTTGTCTCATTCATGATTGGTAGAAAGGCATTCTACAAGCAATTAAAGACCTACATAATGTAAGTGTGGAGCGTTGCAGGGTAGCGATATGGCCAGACTTGAAGAGTAGGTAGTGCATGAGGTATATGGGTGCAAACTTCCATAGGCAATTCAAGAACAAGAGCCTTATAAAATTGTTCAAGCGTCTATGCAAAAGAAATCAGGAGAAGAAATTCAACCTGCTGTGGAAGAAACTTGACGACCTTATAGAGAAACAATACGAAGACCTAGTCAAGAGGCCAGTCAACAGTGAGGCAGACCACCCTGTGTCTCTGCAGGACGTCGGGCTCGATGGTCCGAATGTTAGGCGAAGACAGGGAAGGTCCATTAAGATCTTCTCACAGTGGATTGAGCATGAGCTGAAGGAAAAGTGGGAATTACTCTTTGATAAGGGAGGTGCTCGGTGTTTCATTTTGTAAGCCTTGTCGTGAATTTATTTGTTGTAGGGATCGTGGGTTGGGGTGCAGATGAAGAAGTCGTACCCGAACTTTGTCAGTCAGTTCGACGCTCTTGTCGACACCGACATGAGGTGGAGACCCTACACCATGGATGAGGTGCATGCTTGTGCCCCGCATGGCCTCTCTTTATTGTGCCATCGGGACATGGACTACTGGAGGACGATGAGACCACTGGTCTACAACATCAACGTCGAGGACTACGCGGTGCACCGTGTCATGAGGCAATTTGGCCTGTACTAGCAGTCCCCACTTCCTGTTACATCAGCAGTCCTGACCGCCGTTCACAGGTACACCCCACCCTTTCATTCTCCTTGCAATAAAGATTTTTTATTTATCTAATCCGCTGCACGATGGTTATGTTAGGGCTACCCATCAGGGTGGTGGTGGGCCTAGGCCCAGTGGGGTTCGAGGATGGTTCAGTGGGTTGAGATGTGGACGACAGCTTTAGACAAGGTAGTGTAGGAGGACCGTGCGCATGACGATGATGCTTTCGCAGCATACGTTCAGTGGTTCTTGCCGAGGACTAGGACGCGGGTCACGTACGTTCCGAGGAAGCCATTAACGGAGACCGTGCCTATGATGCAGACATACCCACGCTCGAGGGACGTCAACTTCGATGTCGTGGTAAGCTTCTGCATCATCTCTGTTACTCAACTTGCATCATGTGTGTGGCTAACTTGAACCCTGTCCTCTTGCCAAAAGTACGACGTTATTGCAGAGGTCACCACTGAGCTGAGATACAGCATCGAGCACTTCCAACAACTATTTGTGGAGTAGCACGAGATGCTGTACATGAGGACCTTGGGCGCCTACAATAGGTTCCTAAGGGCCGTCAGCTACCGTGGCGGTCACGCGGGCGTCATGCTTCCACCACGGGCTGCCTACCCCCATTCGTCCTCTCCAACTCCTACTCACCAGGCGGTATGTCCTCTCAGCCACTCGTTCGTCCGCTGTACGCGGCCTCTGTACTGCACCACAGGCACATGCACTAGCGGCCGGGCTAGCCTGGGGCCCACCGGCACCACCACCATTTTGGTATGCTCCCGCCGGCCCATTCACTGTTCCACAGTACGTGACCCTGAGAGGTACGTGATTGTTATTTTGTCGTACACCATGGACAAAACTGGCGCCCCATTCACCTTAATAACTTATAATTTCTTAACACAGCCTCACAGATGTATAGAGCTTACAGTGGAGTGGGGCCCTCTTCGCTGCACCACGCACATAGCTACGCCACTACGGTGCGTGATGAATACATGTTTTAAATACGCAATGAAACTAACAATAGCATTTCCTTGGTTGGATAACAGGATTCGCAGACCGCAGAGGGGCTTCGGAGGACTCCATCGAGGAGGAGGGACAGAGGTCTAGCGTCCATGCATAGGTAGATGAAATGTTGAGACCCAAACTTGACGTGATCGGTCCGTCGCAGTTGGGTAACGCTCCGGAGGCTCCTACACAAGGTGGGACCTAGGACTTTGTGACACCACCTGTGGCCGCAGCAGGACGTCCACCTGGTGATGTTGCCCCACGGGAGCCCTTGACGTACGACCAACACCAGACCAGAGCTGCGCAGCGGGTAGCGAGGCGTGGTCATGGTCGCGGTGAGCCTCATTTCAAGCGAGGACACATTTAGTGCGTACGACCTCCTTTATCTTTTGTAGGCCGGTGCAGGCTATTATGTGTACGATTTCTGTAGCGTACGATGTGTGCTTATTCGCATACTACTTTATACAAGCCGGTGCAGGCTCGATGTTATGCAGTGTGTTCTGTGTACGTTTTGATAGCTAGGTCGGTGCAGGCTATGAGGTCCATGCATGTCCATTTTCGTCCGTTGTAATCTCACTAGAAACAACTATGTATCTAATAGCCGGGAGTTAAATTCAATCACTCTGCCTCTCTCAAATTACGAAGTTACGTATTGCAATAGAAGTACATATTTTACTTTCAAAAATGTCATACAGAAAGAAAGGAAATATATTTAAAACGGAGTTATAGCCTCAAATTAGAAAGTTACATATTGCAATAGAACTACATATTTTTTCTTTCATAAATGTCAAAAAAATAAAGAAAAAATAATTAAAATAGAGTTATAGTCGGTTGAAATGACTAAGTTATAGCTGTTTCAACCGGCTATAAACATCCCCAACCTAGCTGAACCGAATGCTAGCCACTTACCGCCGCTTGAAACGGCGGTAGGCCACCTACCGCCGTTTCGACTGGCCTACCGCCGTCTCAACTGGCGAACCAAGCCAGGACGGTAAATTGGTGAAAATAATCCTACCGCCATTTGGTCCGGCGGCATAGGTATATTTTTGCAAATTTTTGATTCGACTATTTATTTCTGCAAATTCGTAAAAAATATATATAAAAAAAAACTCCAACCATAGGCGATTCTCACTGTTTAATCGCAACTCCATGGCTGCCAGGAAAACCAAATCTGCAGTAGGGCCTGCACCGTCATCACAAATGAGCTGCAGCCAAGGGGACCAGTCGTAGCTCAATCCGGACCACCATCGCTACTGCATGGAGAAGCTGCGAGGCGCTCACGAGCCGGGGGAGGTGGTTTCTCTGTACCAACGCTCGCGCTCCATCTCACCGGTGTGCTGCTGCTGTACGCTCGTCACCGAAGCGACCCCCACCGCTGCTCACAATCCGCCGCCCGCAAACCGCCGCCGCCGCCGCTCGCAATCCGTCGCGCCGCTGCCACCGCATACGAACCGCCCGTCGCGCTCCAGATTTCGGATAGAATCTGGAGAGTTTCAACGGGGAGGAGGGGGACCGGGCGCGGGGTGGGGTGATGCCGTGCGCGAGTGGATTAGTGGGACAGCGCGCGGGTTGGTTTGAGTCGGGCGCGTAAGCTGGTTGGATGGTGCGTTAGATTGGTTGGTTTGGATGCTATGTACACGTGTAGAATAACTCATGTATATATATATATATATATATATATATATATATATATATTGGACTATATATATATATATATATATAGACATACACTAGCATAATGCTCGTGCGTTACTACGGTGAAATACTAATCATGTTACCAATAGCAAAATATTATATTTTGAGAAATGTACTCATGGAACCAAATGTTTTGCCATTTGACTAATGGGTATTTTTGCCTATTTGATTGACATTGTTAAAAAGTCGTGAAAAACATAATATGAGCCATACGGTTAAAGATAATATTTGACACCAATAAACTAAGTTAACATTAGCCTTGTTGGAGCTTGATAATATATGCAACATAGTGAAAATAAAATATTTGTGTGATTCTCTTGTAGTAGAGGAGATAACTAATTCAGTGACGACCACGATGGGTATGCATTAAGCATATATTATACGGACCTTCCTCCATTGAACAGGTTTCTCGAGATTCGATCGGTTGTCTATTGATCAAGTTAGTATAATTAAATAAAAGATGTTAGCAGCTTAGTCTGCTGGTGGTTTCCAATCCCTGAGGCTGTGAAAGGTAGGGCGTGATTCCGGATCCTGTTCTCACCATTTTTGCTGTGTAGGCTATATCTCGGATTAATTGCAGTAAAGTTTAGAAATTTTTTACAAAATCATCAAGAGGATTATGGATTACGAAAAAGTTAAGAACAATCATGACGGTTGGAAGAAATAACCGCACTTTAGTATTAGATAGAGATGTATATATATGTGTATGTGTATATATATATATATATATATATATATATATATATATATATATATATATACGTGTGTATATATATGTTTGTACTGTTACACCAAAAACTTTCTTTGAATAAGGTAAGTTGCACTGGTTTATCATTATCGAAAGTTTGTGCGTGCATAGTGAAAAGAAATTCACTAATAAGTTAGGCATCAACTAGTTGACCAACAACTAGCATTTGATCTGCAAGAGTCTGTTTGGGAACACTCTACTCCATGAAAAATATGCTCCACTTCACCAACTTTAAAAATTTTGCAGCCAAACGCGTCCAGCTCCAGCAACTCCGACTCTAGGAAAAACGTGGAGCAAGGAATAGATCCACGTTTTTTCAAGTTCCTCAAAAGATGCTCCAAAAACCCTATTTTCAGACCTCCTCGTGAAGGTAATGAGTATTTACCCACCATTACCACTTGTTACACAACTTACTCTTTTATTTCTATTTTACTGAGACTTTCATCTACTTCCATGCCGCCGACCCCCTCCCGCGCGTCATCCCGCCGCCCCCGTCTGCCATGGCCGCGTCGCTGCACCGCCCCTGCCCCAGAGCTGCGCCGATCCGGTTCCCCGCCCCCTGCTGGGCCGCGGCACTGCCACCCCGCGACCGACGACTCCGATGCCGCCTCGGACCGCTTGTTGGTGGCGAGGGAGAGCGACACGCAGCTCCCGAGCGAGGTCGCTAACCGGAGAAGCAGGGTAGCAGCAGGCGGCGCAGACTCTTCCACGCCCGCCCCATCCGATCCCAACATGCATTGGAAGGTCCCCTGTGTTGTCATCTCCATCCAAGGTCCCCCTCTCTGACCTGCTGCGTGGCGCTGCATCTCCTTTGAGCTGAGCGGCCGGCCGCCCATCCTGCTGCCATCCATGGCGAGTTGGCAACCCATGCTCATGCAAGTGCAGCCCATTCTCAGATTTCCAGGCGTCGTCATAATGCAGGTCGGTAAGTTGTCTCAGGTAGGTGCGCAGGGGGTCAGTTCCTGCCTGGCTGCCTCAGACCTTATTTAAGTTCGTATCTAAATCCCAACTTTAACACTATGTAAAAAGAAGATTCCTCATCACATCAAACTTGTGGTACATGCATGAAGTACTAAATGTAGATGAAATTAAAAATTAATTGCATAGTTTTGTGGTACTTTGCGAGACGAAGCTTTTGAGCTTAATTAGTCAATGTTTGGACAATAATTCACAAATACAAACGAAACGTTACAGTGTGCTACAGTGCTGGCACAGTGATTTTGACACTCTAAAATTGGGCAACTAAACATGACCTCAGTCGTGGGTGTAGTGTACTCTTCTGATCTGGAGACTGGAGCTGAGGAAGCAAAATATCGAGCGTGATGTAGCTACATGTGTGCTGTTCCTGCACATACGCATAGCAAGACGGCATACTTTGTTGAGCAAAACTAGCTAGTTCTACTACTGAATTTTGATGGAATTTTAAGAATCTTGAACTGGAGAAGTTATTTTTCTTTTGCACATAGAGAAATGGTTTTTATTTAAGAAGCATTGAACAAGATTTTACAAGGTCTTTGAAGTTTCAAGTTTCGAGCGCGAGCAGAGGGAGAGAAGGGGAGGCCTTGGAAGTTTCAAGTTTTGAGCGCGAACAGAGAAAGAGAAGGGCAGGAAAGAGAAGAGACAGACATGTGGATCCATTCATAAATGATAAAATAGACTATTCACAATAAGTGCTTATGTTTTTGGAGTTAGAGCACTGCCACCAGCCAAACACGTGCAGCAACTCCATATTTTTCAAGAGTTGATGAAGTGAAGCTGGAAAAGTGTGAAGCTGGTGGAGTGGAGTGGAGTGCTGTAATCAGACCCTAAATCCCTTATGCGACACGAGCTCCAAGAAAAAATGAGTGAGCCTGTTCGCTTCAGCTTATAAGCCGGCTGGAAAGCTGAAACGGCTGATTTATTATAAGAGAAAAATACTGTTTGGTAGCTGATAAGCTGGTTGAATAAGCTGAAGCGAACAGGTCCTGTCTCCTTGCTTGCGCTGATTCTGCTATCTGCAAAAATTCAGCGGGTTCAGAACATGTTACTGTCATGCGTGCACCATGCGAAACATTTTTTAGTTCGAAAAAGCAACATGTCAATCACTGAAAGAACAAGTTTAAGGGATTTGGATGAGGAGTATGTTTAGTTCACTTCAAAATTCCAACTTTGATACTATGTAAACAGAAGATTCCGTATCATATCAAACTTGCGGTACATGCATGGAGTACTGAATGTAGACGAAATTAAAAATTAATTACACAGTTTTACTGTACTTTGCGAGACGAATCTTTTGAGTCAATATTTGGACAATAATTTACAAATACAAACAAAACGCTACAGTATTGCTACAATAATTTTGATACCTTAAAATTGAGCAACTAAACAAGGCACAGATCGCCGCAATATATCGAGAATACAGGTAAGACATGACTCCAACAAAGTCCGCTCGGCGATACATCCGTGGTCCGCGTGCCTATAAAATTATTTATTTCTTCCGTCTCTTCTTTAATATTGGCGTGAAGAGCCTCTCGTTTGATTGTCAGGATTGGCGTTGAGACACGACAACTGGAATGACGCACACGCACTATAAAAATGTAGGAAGATTAAAAAACCAATTTAATTAATTTAGTATATCTGTACTTTTTTTTTAACATAGTGAGTATAAGAGTTGAGATACGAGATTTAACATAATGCGTATAAGAGTTGAGACACGAGAGAAGGGGTGTTTGGATCCACGGACTAATTTTTAGTCCTGTCACATCTAATATTTAGATACTAGTTAGGAGGACTAAATATAAGCTAATTACAAAATTAATTGCACAAATAAAGGCTAATTCGTGAGATGAATCTATTAAACCTAGTTAGTTCATGATTTGACCATGTGGTGCTACAGTAAATATATGCTAATCATGGATTAATTAGACTTAATAGATTTGTCTCGCGAATTAGCCTCCATCTGTATAATTAGTTGTGTAATTAATCTATGTTTAATACTCCTAATTAGTATAGGAAGGAAATAGACTTTCGTAGAACTGAACACCCCTAAACCATTAAAAGGAAAATTAAGATACATCTGAGCTGCCACGAGCACGGCGGCGAAGATCTCAGTACTCCTGGTAACTTGTATGTTTGTTTTACTCGTCAAATCATATAAAACTACATAACGAGGATTCCTCGGGCGGGAGGTTCCAAAAATGCCGCGGCCTTTCATGGCACTTCAGCTCATCTTCCTCCTCCTCTGCCTCCTCAGCCTTGTATCCGCTGCAGAGAGGAATCTGGTCGCCAACCTCCCAGGCTTCGATGGAGTTCTCCCTTTCCAGCTCGAAACCGGGTACACTCCTATCCATGAGCTGTAACACCTGTCCACGTCAATCGAAAGCGCATTAGTCTTCATTGTGACACAGACATGAGCTTGTGTGCACTATCGATCTGCTAGGTATGTCAATGTGGACCAGGAGAACGGTGTCGAGCTGTTCTACTACTTCATCCAGTCCGAGGGTGATGCCCACCATGACCCTGTCCTCCTCTGGCTCACCGGCGGTGACCGCTGCTCCGTCTTGAGCGGCCTCGCCTTTGAGATCGGTGAGCAATTGGGTTTGCTACCACATGATTTTTTTCCTTTCTTGTAGACGCGTCTCCCAGTTTGCTGCTGGCAATGAAAGTAGCACTCCAACCTGACCCTCTGTTTCTGTCTTCTTGGTTCTTTTGCGTGGAGTAACCGATTCATTTTCAGACTGCAACTCCGAGCTGACCTGTGCAGTTCTTAACCTTGTTTTGATTGGCTCCACACACTGCAGGACCAGTGAAATTCGTCATCGAGCCTTACAATCGCAGCTTGCCACGGCTGCAGTACAATCCCTACACCTGGACCAAGGCTGCAAGCATCATATTTGTCGATTCCCCGGTCGGAGCTGGGTTCTCTTTCTCCCGGAACCTCAAGGGCTATGACGTTGGGGACATATCTGCTTCTCTTCAGCTCAAGAAATTTCTGGCCGAAGTATGGAGAAACAAGACATCTTCTTCGCTGCAATTCCATCTCTTTTGTCATTGTTCTGCCAGATCTTTGTCAATTTAGTACTTGTGCCTTGACTTGACTGCGTCATAATTTTAGTGGTTCAGTGAGCATCCGGATTTCCTCACAAACCCTTTTTACATTGGGGGAGACTCCTATGCTGGAAAGATCATTCCGTTTCTTGCTCAGAAGATTTCAGAAGGTATATATGACTGCTGGTTTTTCCGAATCAATGTTCTTGTTAGTTGTTACCATCTTGATAAAATTGCTCCAATTCGAGCATGGGTGCAGATAATATTCCAAAATTATTTCATTATATTAGTGATTCATATTGAAGTTCTGCATGAACCGGCTTAGTAGATTAATTCTCTTTTTTCAGATCTCGAATCCGGAGTCAGCAGGCCTGCTCTTAATCTTAAGGTATCCACTTTTCAAAACAAAAATTATTTAATAGAAGAATGAAAAAGTTGGCAATGAATTATGCAGAATTTTAAGTTAAAGAAGAGGTGGCCTGGCGTACTAAATTAATGGCCGTATTAAATCAAAATATTCAAAACTATCAGGCCCTATGAGCTCACATTTTTTTTTGTCGACAAAATGGTCAAATCAGGGCTATCTAGTAGGAAATCCTGGTACTGGTGAAGGAATCGACGTTGAATCCAGAGTGCCATATGCTCACGGACACGGAATTATTTCTGATCAGTTGTATGAGGTAATTAATTAACGACCCAAATTTTTTTAAGGAAGAAGTCTATTTTTACCATCCAACTATCGTCTCGGTTTGGTTTGGACCATCAAACCGATAAAATCAGAAATATTTTGACCATCCAGCTATCAAAACTGTTCAAATTTGGTCATCAGGCTATTTTGGTGGCTGATTTCGCTGACGTGGACGCCACGTGGCAGTGGGGCTCACATGTGAGGACCATCTCTCTCCTCTCTATCTTTCTTCTCTCCTCTCCCTCTCTTCTCTCTCCTCCGCCGGCCGCCCTCCCCCACGCCTTGTCAGAGCGCCCTCCCCCGCACCTCCCTGCTGCCTACTTGTCCTCCTCATCCGCCGCGACCTTCCAAGCGCCGCTCGACGACGCGGCGGTGGTGGCCATGCTGTGGCAGAAGCTCCACCCATGGTGGACGGGGAGCTCAGCTCGCCGCCGATTCAGCGAGCTAGGGCGGTGGTGGAGAGGTGCATCAAAGAGGGGAGGTTGAGGGGGTCACACAGGTGTGCTCACCATATGTGGTGGTAGACGGACTCGACTGGGCGGCGAAGGATCATGGCAGCGGGCTCGGGTCTCCATGCGGGCGGAGCTCCGACAGCACAATGGTGGTAACAAGAAGGTGCGGGTCGTGTGTGGCTTGGCGAGGTGAAGCTCCTGGGGGCGTCCTCTTGCTTCGCCGCGCAGCGACCCCGACGAATCGAACGAGCTTCGAGCTGTTGCAAGCGGCACGACGCGAGGTGGAACTATGGCAGAGGCAGCGCAGAGGTCCGACCAGTGGTGCAGCTTGGCTCCACGGAGCTCCTGGGGTTGTCATTGCCATCCAGCAATTTCAAGGCGCGACGGCGAGATGGGGTCGCGACGTCGAGGAGATGGGGGGCGGCGGCGGGATGGGAGAAGAGAGTGAAGAGAGAGAGAGGAGGGAGAGGGAGAGAAGAGAGATGGTCGTGACCATGTGGGCCCCACCACCACGTGGCATCCACGTCAGCGAAACCACCCATCAAAATAGTCCGATGGCTAAATTTGAATGGTAAAAATTTCTGGTTTTGCGGTTCGATGGTAAAATCCAAACCGAGATGATAGATAGATAAAAATGGACTTCTTCTTTTTTTAATCATGTGCATTCAACAATTGAAGTTCAGTAAATTAAAGTGAGATTTGGTAATTTTTTCTCCATGCGCATCCACGTGATCGATATGCGCAGACAATAATGGAGCACTGTCACGGGGAGGATTACAGTAAACCCAAGAATGTGATCTGCGCTCAAGCTTTGAACAGATTTTCAAAGGTAAGGTTTAACGATACATGCAACCTGATCCAATTGGTTTTCGCCATGAATTTTGGAGAATCAGTTGCCACGATTCCTGTATTATGTGTTTATGTTGGAAACAAGCATTCCTAAAAGGAAAAAGTCCATTTTTGACCATTCAACTATCCACTGAGTTTGGTTTTGGTCATCTAACTCAAAAATTAGGAATCTTCGACCATCCAACTATCAAAATCATTCTCATTTGGCCATTCACATGTTTTGAAGGGTGGTTTTGCTAACTTGGATGACACATGGAGTTGGGGCTCACATGTCAACGCTTTTTTATCTCTCCTCTCTCCTTTTTCTTTCTTCTCCGCTGCTTCCACGATGCCGCCGGTGCCGGCTCTGTGGAAGAAGCACCTGGTCCGCGCGGGGCTCCTCGCCGCCACCACTGGCTCCTTTGCTTGGTCCTCCTCTTCGAGCTCCCCTCCTACCCTTCTCCTCCTCTTGCTCCTCCTCCTCCTCCTCGCTCCCCATCCTATACCCACGCCGCTGGGAGGTCGAGGCTACCACGGTCTTCGTGTCCCCCTTCTCCCCCGCCAAGCCAGCGTTCCCCACCATTGTTGCCGCACCTTTCCCAGCCACGAGTGGCGGCAGCTAGGAGGCCCACCATCTCCTGATCTTCTCCTTCCTCCTCCTCCTCCCACGGCCTAACGCCACGGCCACCCCCTTTGACGCCACTGCTGCCGACGCCTTCGCCACTGCCTAGTTGCACCTCACCCACCTCTAGGCCCCAGCCTCCGCCTCCACGCCCTCCTCCACGTCATCACCACTAGAGGCTCCCACCTACCCAGCCTCTATCTCCGTGCATCGGGAGCAGCTCCCCCACGACGGCGTCCGCGTCGTGCATGCTTTGGCGGCAGCGCAGTGACTACGCCACCCCCGCCACCACCTCCTCATCCGCTGCTGGCATGGGGATGCGGAATGGGTGTTGACGGCAGTTAGCACACCAATTTGTGAACCGTAAGCATACGGATTATCGTAGG
>NC_028450.1:23367852-23396378 GCF_000263155.2 Setaria italica | reverse complement strand
AATCTTTAAACTACTACCTTTGGTCAACCTTCCAAAAGCCCCCACCTTACACAAGAAAGACCCCATCACGATCTTTTCTATCGGCATAGGTAGATTAAGGGTACGATCACAAGGTAAACGTGTCTAGCTATCATGAAGGGTCAACACACTAGATCTAATCACCATGATTACACAAAGCATGCTATGTAGTCTAACCGTGAATTAAACCGAGGAACAAGCATATTCATGATAGGTATGTAGTCTAACCGCGAATTAAACCGAGGAACAAGCATATTCATGATAGGTAGAAGCATATTCATGATAGGTAGAAGAGCATAAAAGGAGGCATCGAGACACTAATAGATTGGATGACATGAAGAACATTGCTCATATAATAGATGTATTTAGCTCATCACCTCCGAGTACATACCATTGATGATCTTAACTAGTTCCTGAACTTCACCATGGCACAACCGCGCAGGGAGGCCATGGTGGCTAGGGTCGAACTAAGCCATCTCCTAGACAACTTCGAAAACTTGCAACGCCCTCAGCTTCCTTTGGTGTGTCCCCTTGGTTTCGTCAGGTTCTGGTGGATGAATCCCGTGTGTCGATGATTTTTGTGCATATTTATAGTCTGGAGGACCCATGGTTTAAATTGGAAGGTGAACGGGCGAAGGGAAGGGGTGGGCCGATCGGCCTAGCCCTTCCTTTTACCCCCTCGCATCTAGCTTCGTTGACAAGTCTTCTTCAATGTTCTGGAACCTTATTTTTGTATGCATGTGGGCTTGGCACGTTGGTATCTTCAGGATGAGATTGATCTTCAATAACTTTCCAAATCTCCACTTGATCTTCTTTGATTTCTTCTTGATCCCGAAGTGATCCTTGACATATCTTCACAAACTTAACCCTTAAGTCATCTTCGAGGATTGCTGGTCAAAACCGAGCACGAGAAGGGGTCAAAAGACCCTAGGCTGATCGGCCTGAGGGGCACTAGGCCAATCAGGCTGGGTCCTTTTTGTGCCTCCTAGTCTTCGTCTTCCTCTGGTTGATTGCTCGTTCAAGGCTTATCCAACAAAATACATATTTAGCTCAATTTCTTGCGAAAAAAGAATATCCTCAAAAATTTCTTGCATATGCGAAAACAGGGTTATTTTAGGTGCCAAGTGGCGGGTTAGTATAAGAATATGCATGAAAATACTAGTTAACTAGCAGTAAAAGTGTGTCAATAACAAGCGTCAACAGCGGGACGAGCTTGCCCTCAGAGAAAGAGCTCGTCGGCGAGGAGCATGGACACAGCTCCGCACCGGCTGAGGAGGAACTCGAAGGCGGGGCCAGCGCTGGGCCTAGCCTTCCCTCCCACCACCGCCACCACTGCCGCCTCCCTTCCTGCTTCCCCACGTCGTCAAGGGTGAACGACACCCATGGCCCTAGCCACTGCACCGCAGGCAGAGGTGGTGGCGGTGGGCGCGGCGCGTGGTGGATGCCATCTTGAGAGCCGCGTGCGCCGGCGTGGGGGAGGAGGGCGGGCGCCGGCGTGGAGGAGGCAGAGCTTCGTTGTCATGTGGGTGAGTCAATATGGTGATGTGTCCGGTGGATCCAACGTTGCAGTCAAAACCACTCAAAACGAGTCAAAACATGGTGTGATGGTCATTTGTACACGATTTATACGGTTAAGTGGTCCAAGATTCCTGGTTTTTGAGTTAGATGGTCGAAACTAAATCGAGGCTATATTTCGATTGTCAAAAATGGACTTTTTCCTTCTTGAAATAATGTAGGACTAATTACTCCTCCATGATACTCGTGTCAGAACTTAAACAACTGGAGTACATGTTTATTTTTTGAGGTTACACACTGATGATATTCCACTACAGCTGCTAGATGAATGTATGATGGCACATATTTTGTACAAAACTTGCGTATATGTGTCTCCCAGACCCAAAGATGGGACTGAAAAGAGAAAGAGCTTGAAGGAGAAACTGAAGCACTAAGCCGGAAACCGCCACGTCCCCCAATGGATTGTGTAGTAAGTTAACGTTTACAACCCTTGTGAATTTGTTCTTCTAAGAAGATTCGTGGTCCCAAATATTCATCAGTCAACATTTTACCATTTTTTGTTAATGCTAGACATCGCAGATCAACAGCTAATACGTAGTGTGAAATTACATGTGAATTAGTAAAACTGTTAGACACAAGACACAAGTAAGATAAAGATTTAACCGTGAAATCATTCCTTTTGTCATCATGTATTTGAAAAAATAACAGATTTAGTTAATTGCTCCAAACCAAATTTGGGACTCAGTCAGGTTCTAATATCTTCCTTTTTACAGACCTACAAAAATTACCTGTCATATTTTTGGGCAAACAACAACATCACACGTGATGCGCTCGGGATCAGAAAGGTACAAAAATTTAATATTTCTCATTTTTATCCAAGGTGTCCTCTTGTCTTAGACAATGCTTGATTTTTACTCATATTTTAATTATTAATTAATGTAACCCTCTGCGTTAAGTCACTGTATGTTACTACCATGCCAGGGGAGCAAGGCTGAGTGGCTGAGGTGCCATGACGGGGATTTACCATATTCCCAAGACATCAAGAGCAGCATAAAGTACCATCGCAATGTTACATTAAAAGGATATCGCGTCTTGGTGTACAGGTAACTAAAGTTATAAACTTTTTTTTAAATAGAACAATGTTTAGAACTAATATATCTGAATACTTTATTTTAAAAAGTGTAGATTAGGTTCATACATGGTGACACTTTTAAAAAAATGATAGTTTTATGTGCAAATACTTTGCATTGCACACACAAACGTGAAATATTTAGAACTGCCAAAACAATGCTTTCCAAGTGACGCTCAATCCATCCATTAGCGTACTTTAGTACTTCAGTTTAAAAAGGTTAAACTTATGCTTGTGAACAGAGTAAATATAAGTTTTCTATGCTTTCTGACTACCTGGCAGTAGAGAGTAGTGGCCAAGTGTGGACAAACACAGAATAGTTTAAATGTACACTACGTGCAAAACATGCCAAAATAATTATTGTAAATTTTGCAATTGGCAAAGTGGCTTGAAGCGATTGTCCTCTTTTCTGTGTTGACATTTACCAAATTTGCGCACAAAATAATCTGATGCAACACAAAACAATGAAATGCACCTTCAAATTTTCCTTTTTTTAAAAGAAATCAGAGAATAGTTATAAATGTTTCATAACAGAGAACTGACACATTTAGTTTCAGGGAGCTTTTGAAAAATTACAATCGTTCTTGCTAAATATGGTCAGTTAAAGGAAAAAAACCCTAACATAGTATTTCTCACACACGATTACGCTACTGTGCTACACCTCTTCATATTGACGATGGACCATCTTTACACTCAGGTCTCAGGGGCACAATAATGTTTAAGGAAAGCTTATGACTGCATGTAGTTTCTCACATCCGAACTTAATTCACGTACACAAGTCACATTTAACTCGAAAGAATGTGAATAAAGGGCCAAGGATATGATTAGAGTCTTAACTGAAAACGTGACTTTAGTCCCGGTTGGAGAGTCACATAGAGCTCGAAAATCCAACCGGAATTAATAATTCGGGACTAAATTAAAGGTCCCGACCTTTAGTCCCGGGTGGAATAACCAGGACTAAAGGTACTTCTTTAGTCCCGGTTGGTATTACAATCCGGAACTAAAGAGGTCTCCACGGACTACGAAATTTAGCCAGGACTCTCTTTAGTCCCAGGTCCAAATCGTTTTAGGATTTTTGTTGAGGATCGAATGTCATTTCTCTGCTAGTGTGTGCACACCGATTGAAGGCCTATATGTAAATAATTTGTCAACAAAACCTTGTCAAAAGCAATTAATGCTTGTCAAAACCATGGCAAACAGGCAAATGTTTATCTTTTAACTGGCATTTGGAGCCTAGGGAGTTGGAACAAAGCTGCACCTAGTGTTGGAAGATGATAAAAAGAAACTAAATTAAAAGAAAAAATTTAAGGAAAAAATATATGAGTTTTATTCCTTGACTTATTTTCCTATTTGCATCTATCACATATTTGGCCTTTAACTCAAAGATATTTAACTTTTTTATTTTACTATATTCATCATAGTGTTGTGCCTCAACATTCTATGTAAAGACATAAAGTAGTCCAACTAACATGTAAGAATCCCATCTCTGTATATATACAGTGGTGACCAGGATGCTGTCATACCATTTATTGGAACACAAGCATGGGTTAGATCACTCAACTTCCCCACTGTGGATGACTGGAGGGCTTGGCATCTGGATGGTCAATCTGCTGGGTGAGTAATTATACATAATACAAATAAGTTCTACTCCCTCCGTCCTAAATTGTATTCCCTCCGTTCCAAATTGTAGGTCGTTTTGACTTTTCTAGGTTCATATATACTATTATGCACTTAGACATACACTATATCATATGCATAATAATATCTGTGAACCTAAAAAAGCTAAAATGACCTATAATTTGGAACAGAGGGAGTAGGTTCTTTTAGCTTTTCTAGATTTTTTTGCAATGTATAGTGTATATCTAGGTGCATAGTAAAAGCTATGAACTTAGAAAAGTCGAAACGGCCTATAATTTGGGACAGATGGAGTAGGACTATTCATTTATGAGGGAAAGAAAATTTTTGTATTTCCAATATACACTACTTGAGGTACCTATGTTTATGTTTGGAAACATAATGACATGCAGATTCACCATAACGTACTCAAACAACTTGACCTTTGCTACAATATAGGTAAAATTATTAATATATTCTCGTTTGCATTTGTCTATCTTTATTATCTTTATTATCAATGTCTTATATGTCATATTGGAAATACCAAATGGTTCGCACAAATCATTATGATAAGATAAATAATATGGGCATATACAATATATGAAACATGATAAGAGGCAAACACACATCTCGTTATAATACTCATTATTGTACATTACTGGTTGAGGAATAAGGGTACCCACATGTCCCCACCGACTATAAGGGTACCCACGGGTCCCCACCGACCACAATACTGGTCGGTCATGGTAAGTAGGCCCGTTTGACCATGCCGTGCGGGCCAAGGTATGAAGATGCATGGAGCACAAGCCAGGTGAATCAATTCAGCTCGAATATCATGAGATACTTGTTGTAAACTGACTCAGATTGCTTTCTATGTAACAACAGACTAGGATTAAGATCCTATCCGACTATAACCCTATGTCGTCAGCCTATATAAGGCGGCCAAGGACGCCCCCCTAGGGTACATCAACTCTTCGTATCCCATACCAGCAATACAATCCACCAGAACACAGGATGTAGGGTATTACTCTCCGGAGGTCCGAACCTATCTAAACCTTGCGCCCCTATGTTACCATTCGAGTTCTTGGTCTTACGATCTCCTCGCCTACAAATCTACCACCTAGGTAACCCCCTGGTGGACTGTCGGTCACTAAATCCTCCCCAGCGAGCTTGATGGCATCCCGCCCTGGCATCATCTTCCCCGAGAGCATGAAGGATTTCCTTGCCAAATGATTCAGCTCTGCTTCGAGAGCATGCCGGTGGAGTCCGACTCCACCGTCTCCTTCGCTGACTTGGCGTCCGCCACCAGCTCAGCATCCGTTGGATCTGCACCGACGAAGCAAGGTCTTCACCCGAGGATCGTCATGCCACTTGCCTAGGAGGTTGATGATCTCTCTCTCTCTTAGAGTGGGCCCCACACATCCTCACGGCAACCCGCCCACCCACGCCCTCCGATCTAATCATGAGGCTAGATTGCATCAGCAACACCATTGCTGAGTGTATCAACCTCTTAGAAGCGCCACTACGCCCTGGAAGGTCGGCGTAGGAGCTCCACTACACCCCTTTTGGCATCAAGAACTCAGCTGCCGTGTTTTCCGAAAAACTCGAGCAGTCTTTCCAGATTCAAGTTGATGGCCCACCCGAACCCACCCAGTTTCCGAATTGTGGTGAGTTCCAGGTCCTTCGCTTCGCCCTAACCCCAAACCCCAAACCCTTACGGCGAGGGTGACAACTGAAGCTCCATGTCACTAGATCGGGAAGTTTTTGCTGTCTCCGCTGATGAACCTCCTCATGATGGCAAAACTTCCTCCTAGGAGGAAGGGCGCAACGAGAGGAACCGAGACTACGGTAGGCACTACCAACTGGAATGAGTCGAGCCAGTCCATCAGCCGCCTGCCACCCCTGCAGCGGCTGGTGCACTTCCCATCCCGCCGGCACCTAACAACGGTAACAACGACGACCAAGGGGGCGCTGGAGGTCGACACAAGCATCCCTTACATGAAGCTCACAGGCATGATGGCGGCTCTTAGCCATTTCATTAACAAGCTCGGCGAAAAGGGACTTTCCTTCTTCGAGCTGCTAAAGAAGGTGGACAAGTTCGAGTGGGATGACGAGGCCCGCAAGGCCCTCGAGGAACTCAAAACATTCCTATCCACTCCTCCCATCTTGACAGCCTCGGCCGACTAAGAAATGCTATAGCTATACATCTCCGCGACAACACATGTTCTAAGCATGGTGCTAGTTATAGAACACGAAGAACCCAGCCACGCCCACATGGTGCAAGGGCTGGTGTATTACATCAGCGAAGTCCTGAGCGACTCCAAGTCTGCTACATGTAGGTCTAGAAATTGCTCTACGCAATCCTGATCACCTCCTGTAAGCTGTATCATTACTTCCAAGCACACAAGATCCGAGTGGTCTCCTTCTACCGAATTGGCAAAATTCTGCACAATAGGGTGTCCACAGTCGCGTCGTCAAATGGTCCATCAAGCTTGGTGAATTCGACATCGACTTCTGCCCACATCATGCGATCAAGTTCCAGATCTTGGCTGACTTCATCGTTGGATGGACAGAGATCCAAGTGCTGCCCTCCCTGGAGAGGCCGGAGCACTGGATGATGTACTTTGATGCCACCCTCAACCTTGAAGGAGCTGGTGTGGGGGTCCTGTTCATATCCCTGAAAGGCGAGTAGCTTAAGTACGTCTTCCGGATCCACTAAAAGGCTACCAACAACAGCGTCGAGTACGAGGCCCTCATACATGGGCTCTGCCTTGCTACCTCACTCAACATTAAGTGCATCTTGGCATTTGGCTACTCCAAGGTTGTCATCGAGCAGGTCAACAAATCTTGGGAGTGCACCAAGGAAACCATGGACTCCTACTGCGCTGAGGTCTGCAAACTCGAGGCTCACTTCAACGGTTTCGTGTTTCATCACATCCCAGGGAACACAACGTCACCGCTGCCGTCCTATCCAAGCTTGGCTCAAAACGCGCCCAAGTCCCGGTCGTTGTGTTCGTCCAGGACTTGAGAAAACCCTCTATCAAGATATTGGACCCGAACAACGTTGACGGCAACGCCTAGGCTCAGGCCGACCTAGCGCCCTCTAATGTCCTAATGATCGAGGTCGAGGAAGATTGGTGCGCACCTTTCATCGCATTCATCACCGACAACATGTCCCCAGAGGACAAATCCGAGCACGAAAAGCTTGCACGATGCAGCACCAACTACGTTGTGATCGGTAAGGAGTTGTAGTGGAAGGCCGCATCTACCATCATTCTGATGAAGTGCATCCTCCGCAATGAAGGCCTTGAACTCCTCCACAAAATCCGCTCGGGTTCATGCGGGAACCATGCCACCTTGGGCAATCTGGTCGGGAAAGCGTTCTGCTTTGGCTTCTACTGGCCAACTGCTATCACCGACGCAAAAGACCTCGTCCAGAGGTGTAAAGGGTGCCAATTTTTCTTCAAGCAGCAACACCTCCCAGCGTAGGCCTTGCACACCATCCCACTGTCTTGGCCCTTTGCATGCTGGGGGTTGGATATGGTTGGCCCTTTCAAAACCGCTCCAGGTGGATACACCCATATCTTCATGGTAGTTGACAAATTCACCAAGTGGATTGAAGTCAAGGTTATCACCAGCATAGAGTTGGCCAAAGCCGCTCAATTCATCGAAGAGCTCACACACCGCTTCGTGGTCTCCAATAGGATCATCACTGACCTGGGTAAACAATTCATAGGATCTGAGTTTTGGGATTTTTGCTAGAACAACCTGATTGATGCTTCCCTAGGGGTCTCCATCTGCACCCCGACACTAGCATCTATGGGCCCAGGCACAGATATAGCAAGATCCTCGGCGACGTCCTGGCATGGAGAAGACCTTGGTTTGGAACCCTTAGGTCCCATCACCAGGCCACTCTCGCCCCCAGCCTAGACAAACATCATCGACGCAGCCCTATGGTCGCATCTTGAGTCCGACCTTCTGCATGGGTCCCGACGCCAGCTTCCTGTAGGCCCGACTCATCCTCTATCACCGTCTTTCTACTCGGACAGTGAGACACAGAAATAAAGAAAAGCAATGTACAAACAAAACTTCCAACAATATATAATGCCATGATCATACTCATAATGTGCTCTTCTTCGCTCGGAACTTTGGGCGAAGAAGTGCTAGTGGTAGTAGGATCAACTCCTTCTGCTTTCCCCTGTGGATCTCCATCTTCAGCTGCTCCTTGAGCTGCTCCACGTCGGCTGCGTTCGTCTCAAGGAGCTCAGCCTTCTTCTTATTTGCAGCCAAGTTGGGCGATTCGGAGTCATCGCTTGGCACCCCGGATGAGGCCTTCGTAGGGGATGCCGCCGCCACAGCGGCTGCCTTCGGCTTCATTGCACCCCTCTTCTTGCTCTTTTTCTTCTCTGCCTCCGGCTTCTCTTCCTTTGGCGCCTTGGACTCCACCACCTTCCGAACGGCCTAGCGCGTCCGCCGCTCAATAGGATCCATGGCTTCGGCCTCCATCCCGCTGCCCTGGACCGGTACGTCCTTGTTGGAGTCATCAAAGGAGGAGTCCGACTCCCAGTACAGGGCGGTAGGTGGCTGGTCGGTCTCGGTGGTTGGGCGAATCTTGGGTTGCTGCTGCTCGGCCCCTCCAGGAAGCGATGCCGGACAAAAAAACTCATACTCTCAGTTCCAATAAGTAAAACAAAATCAAGTAGAAACATATGCAAAAGCAAAGAAATCAAGCCAAATGATAAAATCAAGAACTTACCAGATCGACCGGCCTAATGAGGGAATACGCCTTTGGGCATTGCTTGTTCTTGATGACTGTGCAGAAGAACTCGATAACCGAGCCGGCGACCTCTTCCCGTGTAACCTTCCATTATGCCTCCCGGGTTGGATCCAATGGCCCCAGGTACTCATTCACCAGGTGGACCCTATCCTTGATGGGCTGCGCCAGCCTCCGGCAAAAGTTGATCCTCACAGCCCGGCTGTGAGCGCATGACCTTTTAGGTTGGCAATCTCCTTCAACAGCTAATTCATCTGGACCATTTCCGTGGAGGTTGGCTGGTAAGACCACTCCGGCATTGTCACGGGTGCATACCCGAGGCGGGGCGGTAGCTCGGGGTTCTGATTGGAGACAAGGAACCATTCCTTGTGCCACCCCTTGTTCAAGTCCTTGAGCTTCATATTGAAATACTCTTGGACCCTCTTTGGCTGCAATGAGAATCCACATCCACCGATGAATCTCGGTCCCTTCCTCTTTGTTGCCACGATCTTGAGTTGGTACAGATACTGCCAGAGATGGAAATGGGGAGGAATGTTGAGAAAAGCTTTGCAAAGGTGGATAAAAACTGTGACATCCAAGATGGAGTTAGGGTTGAGATGTACCAAATCGATCTTGTAATAGTTGAGCAGCCCGCGGAAGAAATCTCCCGTGGGGATCCTGAATCAATGCTTGAAGGAGGGACTTGGGACCAGGCAAGCCCTGGTCGACGAGGGCTTGGATCTTCTCCTCCCTCATCACGGACTTCACCTAGTATGTGGATGGATCCAGTTCCTGCTCTACCACTATCTCTTTGGTTTTTATTCCCTAGGACTTAGATCTAATGAAGGCGGGCCTCTTTGTTCGCATACGGCGGCGTGTCAGCGGTGGATCTGGGTTGCAGCGGCGAAGGTGAGCGAGTCAATTTGCAGACATGGAGGCGCGATCTAGGGCTTTCAGGCGCGGCAGTGATGTTGTTGGAACAGTGGCGGCATTTGAATGCGAGTGGAGTGGAAGTGAAAATGGAACCACACCCCTTCGGCTTTTGAAGAAGTTGACCCTATTACAGCGCACACAATAGACGAAATCCGCGGGTTTTCCGTTAAGTCTCACGGCATGCCTCCTTGGCTCCGCTAGTCATCCGTGGCTCGCGCTCGGGGGTTGGGTGCCTATTTCAGGTAGGCTTGCCTTCGTGGCTCCGTCACTCCTCGTGCTTGAGGGCTGGGTGCCTATTTCAAGTCGGTGTGCCTCCATGGCTCTGCTAGTCCTCGGGCTTGGGGGCTAGGCGCTTATTTCCGGTTGGCGTACCTCCGTGGCTCTGCTAGTCATCGTGCTCGGGGGCTTGGTGCCTATGTTAGTTCAGCGTGCCTCCATGGATAGGCTAGTCCTCACGCTCGATCGGGGGCTGGGCGCCTATCTCAGGTCAGTATGCCTTCGCGGCTCCGCCGGTCCTTATGCTCGGGGGCTGGGCGCTATATTTAGATTCCTTTTGCTATGGATACAATATATCAGATTCTTGACCATTGGACCAATTACTTTAGTCACTTCAATGCTTTGGGTTACTCCATATGGAGTGCGTCTTGCGACGCCCTCCATGTGCTTTCCTTTGAGCTATAGGATGCCAGACATCCCAGCCATGCATATTTGTTCATATGCCTATGGAAGCTTCATTTTGTCTTCCTTTTTTGAGCACTGCTCAACCTCTCCATCACTATGATGACACCGCACCTTCAGCCGAGTTCATCACAAACTTTATTGCGCATCTATCAGATTCCTGGTCGACTCCACATCGCTCGGGAGCTTGAGGAATAAGGTAACCCGCAGGTCCCCACCGACCAGGATATTGGTTGGCCTTGGCAAAAAGGCCCACCCGACCATGTCGTGTGAGCCAAGGCATGAAGACATGTGGAGCACAAGCCAGGAGGCCGGGCGAATGAATTCTTCCCGGATATCAAGGCTTGTTGTAAACCGACTCAGATTGCTTTTCATGTAACAACCGACTAGGATTAGATCCTATCCAATTGTAACCCTAGGTTGTCATCCTATATAAGGTGGCTAGGGATGCCCCCCCTAGGGTACATCAACTCTTCGTATCCCATACCAGCAATACCCCATCCACCAGAACACAGGATGTAGGGTATTACTCTCCGAAGGCTCGAATCTGTTTAAATCCTGCACCCCTGTGTTACCATTCGAGTTATTGGTCTTACGATCTACCCCGCCTACAAATCTACCACCTGGGTAACCCTTGGTGGACTGTCAGTCACTAAATCCGACATTGGTAAATGGTAGTCATATCACAATTTGTATCACTACACAAAAGATTTTAAAAGGAGTTGATGGATACATTAAAATCATGATAGAACTTTAGACAATAATGCAATACTTACTTCTGTAACTGTAGGGTGGGGGCCACACTGCGCCTGAGTATGAACCAGAGAGAAGCTTTGCCATGTTCAGGAGGTGGATTTCCAATGAGACACTTTGACTTATAGAAGTATGTATGCAAATGTTGGTCTACTATTTGGATTTGTACTATGATCTCGGCACCCATTGTTGAAGAAAGATGTAATACATGTAATGACTTAGAACTATGTTGTCTATGTCAACTAAACTTATTTCAATTCAACTAGAAAAATTTAACATTTTTTTTGGGTGGGGGGGGTGCGGAGAGAAGGGGACTATGGGTGCGAGACATCACTGGGGTGCTCACCGTCCAAGTGATCATCGACTACCAGCGTGTTTGGGATTGACTACAGCAGCTGGTGCTTCGACAAGAAGAACCGGATCACCTAGTTTGGAAATTGACCTCCGACCAAAAATTCTCCACGTCATCAGCATATCGTGCTTTCTTTATTGGCTAGGTATAGATTGCACGAGCCAAGGTCCTGGCTGCTGCAAATTCTTTGCCTCATTACTAGAAAACTGAGCATTTGTCAAACGCGTTAGTAGTGGATGCCACCGGAGCTCCTGTAGTACCGGTTTGGAGTCTCAACCGGTACTAAATGGCAGCACGTAGATCGCATGGTCAACGGCTAGATTCGTCAAGAAGCCATTTAGTATCGGCTGGTGGGTGGAGCCGGTACTAAATGGTGTTAATGCATTTTAGTACCGGTTGGTATCTTCAACCAGTACTAACAAGCAACCATTTAGTACCATCTCTACCCACCAGCCGGTACTAAAGGTAACTGTTGACGCCAGATTTTGACACGTATGGAATCGGCGTCAAGGAAGGAGAGGACTGGCTGATGCGGCATATTGAAAGGTCACGATTGGGAATCGGCCGATTGGTGCTACAGTTGGGGATTGACCGATTGGCGCTACAGTGTTTTGGCAGACGGAGTTGGTGGAGATTGGCCGATTGGAAGGCAGGAGCGATTGGGCCAATATGGGCTTAAAGTGGGTCAGAGGAAGAAGATAGAGATTGGCCCGCGGGAGTATAGTAA
This sequence comes from Setaria italica, assembly GCF_000263155.2. Classification (NCBI taxonomy): domain Eukaryota; kingdom Viridiplantae; phylum Streptophyta; class Magnoliopsida; order Poales; family Poaceae; genus Setaria; species Setaria italica. Next base: position 23,383,906 of record NC_028450.1, on the reverse strand, counting down.
CCAACTCCGATATGAGTTGTGTTTGTAAATATTCGTTTTCGTTTAAAATTAGAGATGGATCCTAGTCGGTTAGGAAGTTGGTTGCAACAGGCTATAAATAGCCATCTTTAGAGATTTGTAAAACAACACATCAATCAATACAACAAATCTACTTTTTCATCGCACTTTACTTTCAAGTCGGCGACTTCGCCAATACTTTTCTCCTTTCACGAGTTCATACGGGTTGGCAGGGCTGCATCGACACGATCTCTGGCTACTTCTGTAAGATCTGCTTATCGAGTAATATCAAAGCTTTAACTTCGGGCGCATCGCTGTCGTTTCGTTTAGATTTATTCACCAGTTATCGATATTTACTAGAATTATAGGTTTTATCTGTTGTTCTAGTTTTATCACCAGTTATCCAACTTGAGATTTGAACTGTTGGCTTTCTCGAGATCGGAACCTTAGCCGATCGCAACCTCTGGGAACTGACACGTTTTCTTTCCTTGCCAATCAACATGTCAGATTGGTTGGCACGCCGCGCGAACTGCACCAGGGCGATCACCCGAACAGGAGCTAAGCAGATTCTCCCGGGTCATGTGTCCGACGCTGAGGGTCAATCGGCTGACTTCTAGCGCCAACACACTTTTGGCACGCCCGGTGGGACAACTTCAACCTCTAACATGTCGAAAGCTGCTGAAATCTCTGAAGACAACATCAGCGAAGTGACAGAAGCAGATCTCAAGGACGACCAGAAAGAAAAGTTGGAAAAGCAGATAGAGCAATACCGAAAAACATGCTTGCAATCTTTCAGTCGTACCAGGAGCGGGCAGATCGTCAAGAAAGCTCCTTTCCCAACTCCCCGCCAGATTACCATCGCTGAGGACTCGGGCAAGATGTCCGATATGGTTCAACAGTCCGTCTACCAGGCCTTCATCGATCAATCCCCGGTGATGGCTAACACAGTGTACAATGCCATCATCAGCTCCCTGGCCAATGGCGTATCTCAAGGATATCAGGGGTCAGCATACGCCCCGCCCATTATGGCCCAGTCAGGAGCTTTCCAAGCACATCTCACTCGGCTCCTTAGCCGATTCCAACTCAACACGGAGGACACAGTGCTCCACTGCCTTCAATGCATCTAGGGTATAACGGTGCACCATCCTTTCAGTCACAAGCGCCACCACAACCTGCTCAGATTTCCTCCGCGCAATCAAATTTATTGCCTTGGCGGGCACCGCCAACAACTGCCGTTCTAGATCAATCGGCCGGCTATGGATGCCCTCCGATCCAGGCACCATTCCAATCGTCCATTGGGCCGACGGTTCCACAGCATCAACCTGCCACGTCAGAAATCGGCAGGGGGGCAGACGCTGCTGAGACTCTTCAAGGTGCGGCGCCGATGATACTGTACGATGAGATAGCCGGTTCGCTGCACCACCAGATGTCAACAACTTAGCCGGCCACGTTGCCCCAGAATCCGCTGCATGCTTTGATTCATCAACCGGTCATCCCGCTGCCGATCCACCAACATGTGCCAGTTCCCCAGCCTTTAATTCATCTGCAGCAAGTAGACTGGGCGGCAAAGATAGCGGAGGTGATTCAAGATCAGTTTGGGACCGAAGGTAGAAACTTATACGTACAAAACGCCATACCCGCCTGACTACGATCTACTGCCGTTTCCCCATCGGTACAAAGTTCCCGACTTCACCAAGTTTTGGGGGCTGGATGACACCTCAACTGTGGAGGACGTAAACAGATTCATCATCCAATGCGGAGAGGCGACTACACAAGATGCTCTGCGGGTGCGTCTGTTCTCGTCATCCCTATCCGGGTCGGCTTTCCAGTGGTTCACTATGCTACCGCCAAATTCCATAGTTACTTGGGCCGACCTGGAGAAGCAGTTCCATAAATACTTCTACGCGGGAGTCCATGAGATAAAGCTCTCAGATCTGACCAGCCTCAGACAAAGGAGCGACGAGCCAGTGTCCAATTATGTGCAGAGGTTCAGGGAGGTTAGAAACTAGTGCTACACCCTAGTCTCGACTGATGTGCAGCTGGCCGATATTGCTTTCCAAGGCCTCCTGCCGCACATCAAAGAGAAGTACGCTTCCCAGGAGTTCGAGAGCCTGAGTCAAATCGTTCACCGATTGGCTGGTCAGGAAGTACGCCCTTTTGATCAGCAGATAAATTTTCAGAAGAAGGTGGCGTACTTAGAGGGATCTGAATCTGAGGAAGAAGCGGAAATCGGCCTAGCAGAGTGGGTTAAAGGAAAAAAGCCGATATCGTGTTCTTTCGGGAAAAAGGAACCAGAGGCATTCGGTTTTGACACATCAAAGGCTGACAAAATTTTTGACCTACTTCTCCAAGAAGGGCAGATCAAACTCTCACCCTATCATACGATTCCATCGGTCGAGCAGCTAAAAAAGATAAAGTATTGCAAGTGGCACAATGCCACATCCCACGACACAAACGAGTGCAAGATCTTCCGTCAGCAGATACAATCGGCCATCAAGCAAGGTAGGCTCAAGTTCGAGGTCCTAATAAAGCCAGCAAAGCCAATGAAGATTGATCAGCATCCTTTTCCCACTAACATGGTTGATACGGGAAGAAACGCGCTTCAAACCAAGGTGCTGACGTCGGAATCGGCTAAAAGGAGTGGCGCTGTGGACCCCAAAAATCAGGCTTCTGTGGAAGATGTCAAGGGGAAGCGACGGGATGATGACGAGGGTGAAGGATCGGAAAGGCCGCGCAGACATATTGCTTCCCAATTTCTGCTCGACAAATATCAGCGGCAGCAGGAAAGTTCGAGATATCGTGAAGAAATAATACGATGACACGAAGATCATTGGCGATGCCGGTTCTTCGTCCATTGCTGGGAAAATAACCTCAGGTTGCCATTGGCGGATAATTGCCCGGAATGCAGCGGTCCATATCACAACAATCGCCCGTTCAGAAGGTCTCGCTCCAGGGATAGAGGATTAGAGCCAATCAATAGAAACTGGCACAAGCAAGAGGATCGGCGCCTTTCAGTGCGTGATCGGCTGGGGGGTAGAGTTGACCGATATGATAGGCCAAGGGACAGACGTGAGCAATATGATAGGCCGGGGGGCAGATCTGACATGCACGACCGACCAGGGTGCAGAGTCAGCGCACACGATCAGCTAGAAGAAATGGCCGATGCTCGGGTGTTAGATGAAAATCCCTTGGGATGGAAACCAGACTGGGAACACACCAGACCGCCGGCCAAACCGGTGAACCCCAGGTGGTGCCCTGACGGATTGACCAAATTCCAAAAACAAAGAATCCAATGCCTGCGCCAATGGGAACAACAGGAAGAAGAGCAGAAGCAGATGGTGGATAGGAAGGATGACAGGTCTCGAGTCTGGCGCCCCAAAAGAAACAGCAATGAGGAAAGTGGCAGCCAGGAATCGGCAGCTGACGTCATCATGATGTTCATCTTGCCGATGGAGTTCATGGCTCCCGCCGATCGGTATGACACGACGAAGATAGAGGAACAGATGGTGCAATTGGCTTTGGAGCCGATGACAGCCACTTTTGAGAAACCCGAAGATGAAAAACGACAACACCTCAAGGCACTGTTCCTCAAAGGGCACGTCAACGGGCGACCCGTCACCAGGCTACTAGTGGATGGAGGCGCTGCAGTCAACATCATGTCGTACGCCATGTTCTGAAAGCTGGGCAAAAGTGACGAGGATCTAACCAAGACGGACATGATGCTCAAAGACTTCGAGGGCAACGTGTCTCCCGCGCGCGGGGCGCTCTGCGTTGACCTCACCATCGGCAGTAAGACCCTTCCCACTACTTTCTCTATTATTAATGGCAAAGGGTCCTACAATATGTTGCTCGGTCATGATTGGATACACGAAAATTGCTGCGTCCCATCTACAATGCATCAATGCCTCGTACAATGGGTCGGCGACAACATCAAAATAGTCAAAGCCAATTTCGCCTATAGTGTTGCTGCGGCCGATATGCAACAGTGGAGCTACGAGCACGTCAAGTGCATATCCGGACGGACTTGGGACACCGATTCCTGAAAGTGTCCGATTTTGGCCTACAGCCAATCCGAGCAGTCGGCTCTGAAGATTCAGATTAGTTGGACCAGTTCGTCCGAGAAGATGGGAAGCTGGGGCACGGGTTCACGTCGGCCGATTCATTAGAGATGATAGATCTAGGTGATGGCACCAAACTAAGGCCGACGTACATTAGTGCTAACTTGGATCCCGAATATAAGTGTAAATTGACAAATTTATTGAAAGAGTTTAAAGATTGTTTTGCTTGGGAATATCATGAGATGCTTAGGTTAGACCGGTCTATTGTTGAACATCGGTTGCCTATAAAGCCGGGATATCGGCCATACCAACAGCCCGCACGATGATGCAATCCTAAAATTCTACCGGACATAAAGGCCAAGATTACAAGACTGATCGAAGCAAAATTTATTCGGCAATGCCGTTACGCCGAGTGGATCTCTAATATTGTACCTGTATACAAAAAGAACGGAAAGCTGTGCGTATGCATTGACTTCAAGAACCTTAATCAGGCTACGCCGATGGATGGGTATCCAATGCTGACAGCCGATGTATTGATAGATGCCGCCGCAGGATATAAAGTCATCAGTTTTATGGACGGTAATGCTGGGTACAATCAAATATTAATGGCCGAAGAAGACATCTCAAAAACGGCCTTCAGGTGTCCAGGCCACCTCGGTTTATTCGAGTGGGTAGTTATGACCGTCGGATTAAAAAATGCCGGCGCCACATATCAACGAGCTATGAATTACATCTTCCACAAACTCATTGGCGTCCTGGTGGAAATCTACATTGACGATGTCGTAGTCAAATCAAAAGGGCATCAAGAGCATCTAGCGGATCTGCAAGAAGTATTGGAGTGCACAAGAAAGCATGGGTTGAAAATGAACCCAAACAAGTGTGCATTCGGCGTATCGGCCGGGCAATTTCTGGGATTCATGGTTCACGAACGCAGGATATAAGTCAACCGGAAGATCATAGCAGCCATCAACAAGGTTGTAGCCCCGCAGAACAAGACTGAGTTGCAATCCCTAATCGGCAAAGTTAACTTTATCAGAAGATTCATATCCAATTTGTCTGGGCGTATTCAAGCCTCCACGTCGTTATTGAAATTAAAGCCCGACCAGGAATTTGTGTGGGGAGAGGAGCAGCGGAAAGCACTAGAAGACATCAAGCAATACCTGATCTCGCCACCTGTACTGGTCCCACCACAAGCTGAGAAGCCGTTCAGACTATACTTATGGGCCGATGAACAGGCTATCAGATCGGGGCTAGTACTGGAGTTCGAAGGAAAGGAACGGGTGATATATTATGTTAGCAGAAGGCTTCTGGACACTGAGACAAGATATTTACCGGTAGAACGGTTATGCCTATGTCTTTATTTCTCGTGCACTAAGCTTAGGCACTACCTTTTGTCGGCAGAGTGCATAGTCGTATGCAAAGATGACGTGGTAAAATACATGCTATCATTGCCGATTTTGAAAGGGCGAATTGGAAATTGATCCTGGCTCTGTCAGAGTTTGACCTAAGGTACAAATCGGCCAAAGCTGTCAAGGGTCAAGTCATGGCCAATTTCGTGGCTCAACACTGCGGACCAGAAATCACTGTCGTTGAACCGGCTCCATGGACTCTATACTTTGATGGTTCGTCATGTGGCGTCGGATCAGGAATCGGCATCGTTCTCATATCGCCTCGGGGGGCAAGTTATGATTTTTCTTTGCCGATAGAATCTGCCGCGACCAATAATCAGGCGGAGTACCGAGCTGTTGTAAAAGGCATTCAATTATTGAGAGAGGTCAAAGCCGACGTTGTGGAGATTTTTGGGGATTCCATGCTCATCATAGACCAGCTAACAAGAAGATCAGAATGTAAAGATGATGTCCTAAGGATTTATTATGAAAATTGTCTTCAACTTTTAAAAGAGTTCAAGACCGCAGTTATTGAGCATATTCCCAGAAATTATAATGAAGATGCTAATAGGCTTGCCCAACACGCATCCGGGTATCGGCCGATTCAGGGTGCTATGACTCTGGAAGTCATGGCCGACGACTGGCAAAAGGAGATCACTAATTACTTAAGGGATCCGTCCAAGAAAGTGGATCGGCGAGTGCATTTTCAAGCTACAAAGTATATACTACTCGATGATGATTTGTTTTACCGAACGATTGACGGAGTTCTGCTCAAATGCCTGGGGATGGAAGAAGCAAAGATCCTGATGGGAGAAATCCACGAAGGCGTGTGCGGAGCCCACCAATCGGCTCATAAAATGAAATGGATGATTAGGAATAACGAATATTATTGGCCGACGATACTCGAAGACTGCTTCAAGTATTATAAAGGGTGTCAAGACTGTCAGAAGTTTGGCAACGTACAACGTGCGCCAGCATCGGCTATGAATCCGATAATCAAGCCATGGCCATTCAGGGGGTTGGGGAATAGACCTCATCGGACAGATTTATCCTCCATCAAGTAAGGGGCACAAGTTCATATTGGTAGCCACTGACTACTTTACCAAATGGGTGGAGGCAATCCCATTGAAGGCCGTAACATTGGCCGTTATGGTCGATTTTGTAAGAGACCACATTGTTTATCATTTCAGTATTCCTCAAACCATCACAACCGACTAAGGGACGATGTTCACTCGGGGAGAATTCGAGGAGTTCGCTACCGATATGGGAATCAAGTTGCTGAATTCTTCTCCATATTATGCTCAAGCTAACGGCCAAGCTGAATCGTCCAATAAGGGGATAATTAAGTTGATCAAAAGGAAGATTGAGGAACAACCTAAGAAGTGGCACTTGTGCTTGACCGAGGCTTTATGGGCTTACAGGATGGCCTGCCACGAGGCCACCAAAATATCTCCTTATCAGTTGGTGTACGGTCACGAGGTAGTGTTGCCTTGGGAACTAAGGATGGGATCAAGATGCACATCACTTCAAGATCAGCTGACAGCCGATGACTATTCCCTCCTCATGAAAGGAGAGCTCGATGATTTGGCAGGATAGCGATTGAGGGCTCTGATCAGCATTGAGGAGAATAAAAGGAGGGTGGCCAGGTGGTACGACAAGAAGGTCAAAGTCAAGCAATTCTCCCAAGGAGATTTGGTATGGAAGTTGGTACTGCCGATAGGATCCAAGGATCCCAAGTTCGGTAAATGGTCGCCCACTTGGGAGGGGTCGTATAAAATTGGCCGATGCGCTCCGGGAAACGCATACATACTGGAGACGATAGAAGGAGAGAAATTTACAAGGGCCTTGAATGGGAGGTACCTGAAGAGGTATTATCCTAGTATATGGGTCAATGCATAACTAGTTATGGAATGTATCAAGATGGCACAACCGATCACTATTAGATCTTATAGCCGACGCAGAAAATTAAATCGCCTTGAGAACAAAACATTCGTTCGAGTTGGCCGATTTATTGTTCGGTGCGAATGATGAGGTACACGGCTGACACGGTACAAGTCACCCTTAGAACAAAAGTACCAACACATCTATTAACCACACTTTTTCTTAAGTTCCCTCTCTACCCTACCTAATTCGATCAAGAGGCGGGTGCTCCTTTCCTCCAGATCCTTCATCGCGGCTTCAGCCTCAACTTGGCATGGAAGAGGATGGCTCCGATCTAGTGGTGGTTAAGACTGGGTGAGAGAGTGGATGACTCCTTTCAATTGGTGGCCGCCTGTAGCAGTTGGCGTCGATGTGGTCCCAGATCCGCCGGACTTTAGCGGGGACGTGGTCCCTGAATTCTTCATGATGAGCTCTGATCAAGTCTTGGTCCTCCTACGACATCGGTTCGTCGGAATGCATGATCTCGATCGCTCGTTCCAGTTCGGGACTAAGGCGTCTCGGCTGAGAAATGACAAGCAACCTCTCGGCGTTAGTCTGATCAAAATGTCAAATCTGGGAATGGAGGATGAAGGAAGGATCCAGTACCTGGTTGACGGAGGAAGAGGAGTAGGAAGAAGATGAGGAAGACATCTTGGTGAATAGTCCGATGGTATGAACTACCGGACGAGAAGAGGACGAGCAAGGTGAATGACTTGGGAAGTAATACGGGGCCTCGTACTTATACAAAGAAAATGGGCAAGAGTTTGGTAAGGCGCGTCCCAGCGGAGTAAAAGGGGTGATAAATGAAAGGCCGCCACAAAGAATGGGTCAAAATTGGATTCATACGTCAAACAGTCAAAAAGACTTTAATATTTTTATAGAGCGGCCAGTACTTTTACAATTCATCCAAGAAGGGCATTAATGGCCGCAATTGCTCGTTACCTAACTTGATCGACCGAGTCTAATATTTGCTGGTCGTCATCGGCCGATCCTGGGACTTCTGGCATATGGCGATGGAGTCTGATTGCTTCATGGGCCAGGTTTTGTCTCTCTTGCTTCAGTTTAGTGATGACAGAAGGAAGGTCTTGGAGTCTCTTCTCTTCAACGGCTATGTCCTTGGTCACCTGCTCCATCTCCTTGGCGAGCTCCGCCCTTTGGCGCTTGAGGCGATCTATGGCACCAATGATACCCGGGTAGGAACTTTCAAGAAAGTTGATCCGGTGATGTACGTCTTGGGCTCGGTGCTTGTAAGAGTCCTCCTCACGAGCTTTAGCCAGCTTGGCACGATCGGCCATGTGACGCAAAGCCCTGAACACTGGGATCCGCATTGATTCAATGTATGCGGCTGGCGCCAGGGCTTCTTCTACCTCTTTTGGGACTCGGCCACTGATATCACTGAAGAGCTGCCGAATCGGCGAGGCATCCTCCACAAATCAGCCGATGTCTTCTTGAAGGAGAGTCCGTATGCTCTCAAGTTTGGCGCGAACGTCATCGGGGACTGAGCTCAGAGTGACCTGATGTGAAGCGACCTCCTCATCATCGGAAAGCGCGACCGCAAAGGAGAAGAGATTGCTATTGGGAGTATCTTGTTCCTGCAAGAATGTAAAATGATAAGCATTGATTAGCCAATGGTAACAGGGAAATCGGCCGATTCGGGTGACAAGTCTCTTACCTCTTTGAAGCGGATTTCTTCTGTCTGCGTCAACGGGAGTGCTGCCCTTGTTTTAGGAACTGGTGCGACCGGCTCATCAGAAGAGGAGGACTCAATGATTATTGGCGTCTTGCTTGGACTGGCCTCTTGGAAAGGTACGGGGAGCAAGTTCTTATAGGTATGATACAAATGTTTAGATCTGATGACATGTGGTGATGCCGTACCTGCGTGGTTCCCTAGCCGATGGCTGCTGGGAAGGTACCATTGACATACCGAGGGTAGCCTGCATCAGAATCGGTCAAGCTTTTGGTTAAGTATCAAAAATTGAGTGAAGGGATTCTTTACCTTAGTGGGAGGAGTTACTGGTGCTCCGATTTCCGCTTGGGGTGTTGTCGATTGCGGCGGAGGCACCGGGTCGTTTTGGGCGGCCTAATGTAAAGAAGAAGTCAGTATTGGAAGAGTACTCAGGAGGATGTGAATACAAGGTTACCTGAATGGCTTCTAATAGCAGTGACGCAGCGGCCTTTCCAGCTTCTATAGCAGCTTGGGGATCGACCTCTTCAATAACCGGGAGGATTGGAGCAGCCAAAGTTCCCGCCGATGCCGCATCAGATTGAACGGCCAATTCCGTGCGGGTATGCACTCGGCCGCTTGTCTTCTTGATGGTTTTCTTCGGCATTTGCTTCAATTGGCTGGTAGTGATATCATTGATAGATGGGGCGTGATGGCCAATGAGTGGGAATTCTGTGTACGGGTAACGATTTTCTATTGGCCTGCCACTCCGGCTACGTTTTGGAAGAAGTTGACTCCCGGACTATAAAAGAATGCAGGAGTTAGTGACAAATTTGCAGCATAAGAAGGAAAATAACATCAAAATCGGCTGAAGGAAAAACAGTACCTCTGCATTCGGGTCGATGTTCTCGGGATCCAGGTCATTGCAATATGTCGCGGGAGATGCACAAAATAGATGCTGCTTCCATTTTGCCCACCATAATTTAAATGGTTGGACAGCAAAAGGAGCAACTATCCAGTTGTCCAGATCGATGGTGCTGGAATCAGGCACCCGGTTGCACAGCCGACTGTAGTCAAGGCCCTTGGTAAGCCCGTCTCGGAATTTCACACGACCGGCGAAGTAGACTCGAATTGGCAGTTGACCTAGGCCGAATTGCCATGCCGCAACTGATGGGTTGTAAAATTCATAAGTAGGGGCATCCTTCCCTGAGAAAAAGTTTGCCGGTAAAATTCCCGGTTTAATCAAGACGTCCATGAGATCATTATCAAAGGTGTTGGATGTCGAATCGTAACAGAAGGGGAGCTCGAAAAGAGGCTCTGTCATCTGATATGGGTACCAACTGATGGTCTCCTCACTAAAGCCGTTGTAGAAGCATGTGAAACACTCGGATAGTTTGGTGGCAGTGAGCTGGCAACCAGGGAAGACTAATGCTGCTTCACCGAAAGAGGTGCATCGGCGCCGTACGGTGGGGTTTTCTTCCGATTCAATGTTGGGGAAGGTCATATGCTCCACCCAGTGCTGAGAGATCTTGCTCATATACAAGTTGAGCTAGAGATTGATGAACCACCAGGGGCCACCTGGGTTTCCAATTGGCTCTCCCTTGGATAGTTTGACGCCGATTTGGTGCAACATGTGATAGGCCGATCCCAGCAGATATTTCCTGAGGGGGACAGAGGCTCCTCTTGATAATGCTTTGGCCAAAGCTTGTGTGTTGGAGGACGGACCGACTGCCTTGCCACAGAACAGATGTTTCTCCAACCACATCATCAAGAAGGCCGTGTATTCTTTCTCTGAAATGGCCCCGGTCTACATGTTGTTCTTGATGAACCCCTTTCACTCGCTGATTGCTTTTGTCTCTAGCCGATGGGTCGGCTTGACCAGATAATGGTAGGGGGTGTCGGGAGAAGAAATGTGGATTTGTTTATTAAGTTCAAGCAAATGAATTGAAATTCGTGATCTACTTTTTTTAAGTATACACACATGGATTGGTTTTTGAAGTACTAGCATATGAATTGAAATACGTAAGCTAATTTTTCAAAGTATATACGCATGGATTGTTTTTGAAGTAGAAGCATATGAATTAAAATACGTAATCCAATTTTTCCAAGTATATACACATCAATTGGATTTTGAAGTACAAGCAAATTAATTGAAATACTTCATCTTATTTTCTAAGTATATACACATGGATTGATTTTTGAAGTACAAGCATATGCATTTCTAAGTATATACATATGGATTGGTTTTTGAAGTACAAGCAAATTAATTGAAATACTTAATCTAATTTTTCTACGTACATACACACGGATCTGTTTTTCAAGTACAAGCAAATGAATTGAAATACTTAATCTAATTTTTCTAAGTATATACACATGGATTGTTTATTGAAGTAGCGGCAAATGAATTGAAATACAAAATCTAATTTTGCTAAGTGTATACACATGGATTGGTTTTTGAAGTACAAGCATACGAATTAAAATACTTAATCTAATTTTTCTAAGTATATACACATGGATTGGTTTTCGAAGTACAAGCATATGAATTGAAATATGTAACCTAATTTTTCAAAGTATGTACACATGGATTAGTTTTTGAGGTAGAAGTAAATGAATTAAAATACAAAATATAATTTTTCTAAGTATATGCACATGGATTGTTTATTGAACTAGGAGCAAATTAATTGAAATACAAAATCTAATTTTTCTTAGTGTATACACATGGATTGGTTTTTGAACTACAAGTATATGAATTGAATAACTTAATCTAATATTTCTAAGTATATACGCATGCATTGGTTTTTGAAGTACAAGTGTATGAATTGAAATACGTAATCTAATTTTCCTAAGTATATATACATGGAATTGTTTTTGAAGTACAAGCAAATTAATTATAATACTTAATCTAATTTTTCTAATTATATACACATGGATTGGTTTTGAAGTACAAGTATATGAATTGAAATACGTAATCTAATTTTTCTAAGTATATACACATGGATTGGTTTTTGAAGCACAAGTAAATTAATTGAAATACGTAATCTAATTTTTCTAATTATATACACATGGACTGGTTTTTGAAGTAGAGGCATATGAATTGAAATAAATAATCTAATTTTTCTAAGTATATAAACATCGATTGATTTTTGAAGTACAAGCATAGGAATTGAAATGCGTAATCTTATTTTCTTAAGTATGTACACATGGATTGGTTTTTGAAATACAAGCATAGGAATTGAAATACGTAACCTAATTTTTCTAAGTATATACACATGGAATGGTTTTTTAAGCACAAGCATATGAATTGAAATATTTAATCTAACTTTTCTAAGTATGTACACTTTGATTGGTTTTTGAAGTACAAGCATATAAATTGAAATACGTAATCAAAATTTTCTAATTAGATACTCATGGAATTGTTTTTGAACTACAGACATATGAATTAAAATACGTAATCTAATTTTTCAAAGTTTATACACATGGATTGGTTTTGGAAGTACAAGCAATTTAACTAAAATACTTAATTTAATTTTTCAAATTATATACACATGGATGGTTTTGAAGTACAAGTATATAAATTGAAATACGTAATCTAATTTTTCTAAGTATATACACATCGATTGGTTTTTAAAAGTACAAGCAAATGAATTGAACTGCCTAATATAATTTTTCTAACCATATACACATGGATTGATTTTCGAAGTACAAGCATATGAACTGAATCGCGTAATCTAATTTTCTTAAGTAGGTACCCATGGATTGGTTTGTGAAATCCAAGTATAGGAATTGAAATACATAATCTAATTTTTCTAAGTATATACACATGGAATGGTTTGTTTACAAGCATATGAATTGAAATACTTAGTCTAATTTTTCTAAGTATATACACATGGATTGATTTTTGAAGTACAAGCATATGAATTGAAATGAATAATCTAATTTTTCTAAGCATGTACGTATGGATTAGTTTTTGAAGTAGAAGCAAATGAACGGAAATACAAAGTCCTATTTTTCTAAGTATATACACAAGGGTTGTTTATTGAAGTAGAAGTAAATGAATTGAAATACAAAATCTAATTTTTCTACGTTTATACACATGGATTGGTTGTTGAAGTACAATCATATGAATTGAAATACTTAATCTAACTTTTCTAAGTATGTACACATGGATTGGTTTTTGAAGTATATGCATATGATTTGAAATATGTAATCTAATTGTTATAATTAGATACTCATGGATTGGTTTTTGAACTATAGGCATATGAATTGAAATACGTAATCCAATTTTTCAAAGTATATAGACATGGATTGGTTTTTAAAAGTACAAGCAAATTAATTGAAATAGTTAATCTAATTTTTCTAGGTATATACACTTGCATTGATTTTTGATGTACAAGCATATGGATTGAAATACGTAATCTAATTTTTCTAAGTATATACACATGGATTGGTTTTTGAAGTACCAGCAAATTAATTGAAATACTTAATCTAATTTTTCTAAGTAAATACATGTGGATTGATTTTTGAAGTACAAGCGTATGAATTGAAATACGTAATCTAATTTTCCTAAGTATATACACAAGGATTTGTTTTTGAAGTACAAGCAAATTAATTCAAATACTTAATCAAATTTTTCTAAGTATATACATATGGATCTGTTTTTCAATCACAAGCAAATGAATTGAAAAAGTTAATCTATGTTTTATAAGTATATACAGATGTATTGGTTTTTGAAATACAAGCAAATTAATTGAAATACTTAATCTAATTTTTCTAAGTATATACACATGAATTACTTATTGAAGTAGGAGCAAATGAATTAAAATAAAAAATCTAATTTTTTTAAGTGTATACACATGGATTGGTTTTCAAGTACAAGCATAGCAATTGAAAAACTTAATCTCATTTTTCAAAGTATATGCGCATGGATTAGTTTTTGAAGTACAAGCATATGAATTGAAATACATAATCTAATTTTTCTAAGTATATACACATGGTTTTTTTATTAAAGTATCAGCAAATGAATTGTAATACAAAATCAATTTTTTTTCTAAGTATATACACATGGATTGTTTATTGAAGTAGAAGCAAATGAATTGAAATACTTAATCTATTTGTTCTAAGTATATCCACATGGATTGGTTTTTGAAGTACAAGCATACGAATTAAAATACTTAATCTAATTTTTCTAAGTATATACACATGGATTGGTTTTCGAAGTACAAGCATATGAATTGAAATATGTAACCTAATTTTTCAAAGTATGTACACATGGATTAGTTTTTGAGGTAGAAGTAAATGAATTAAAATACAAAATATAATTTTTCTAAGTATATGCACATGGATTGTTTATTGAACTAGGAGCAAATTAATTGAAATACAAAATCTAATTTTTCTTAGTGTATACACATGGATTGGTTTTTGAACTACAAGTATATGAATTGAATAACTTAATCTAATATTTCTAAGTATATACGCATGCATTGGTTTTTGAAGTACAAGTGTATGAATTGAAATACGTAATCTAATTTTCCTAAGTATATATACATGGAATTGTTTTTGAAGTACAAGCAAATTAATTATAATACTTAATCTAATTTTTCTAATTATATACACATGGATTGGTTTTGAAGTACAAGTATATGAATTGAAATACGTAATCTAATTTTTCTAAGTATATACACATGGATTGGTTTTTGAAGCACAAGTAAATTAATTGAAATACGTAATCTAATTTTTCTAATTATATACACATGGACTGGTTTTTGAAGTAGAAGCAAATGAATTGAAATACTTAATCTAATTTTTCTTTGTATATACATATGGATTTATTTTTGAAGTATAAGCATATGAATTGAAATACGTAACCTAATTTTTCGAAGTACAGACACATGGATTGTATTTTGAAGTATAAGGAAATTAATTGAAATAATTAATCTAATTTTTCTAAGTATATATACATGGATCCTTTTGTGAAGTACAAGCAAATGAATTGAAATACTTAATCTAATTTTTCTAAGTTTATACACATGGATTGGATTGGTTTTGAAGTACATTTGAAGTACAAGCATAGGAATTGAAACATGTAATCTAATTTTTGTAAGTATGTACACATGGATTGGTTATTGAAGTACAAACAAATTAATTGAAATACTTAATCTAATTTTTCTAAGTATATACATACGGATCTGTTTTTGAAGTACAAGCAAATGAATCAAAATACTTAATCTAATTGGTTTTTCTAAGTATATATACATGGATTGGTTTTTCAAGTACAATCATACGAATTGAATTATGTAATCTAATTTATTTTCTAAGTATATACACACGGATTGGTTTTTAAAGTACAAGCAAATGAATTCAAATATAATCTAATTTCTATAGGTATCTACATATGGATTAATTTTTGAAGTACAGGCATATGAGTTGAAATACCTAATCTAATTTTTCTATGTATGTACACAAGGATTAGTTGTTGAAGTACAAGAAAATTAATTGAAATACTTAATCTAACTTTTCTAACTATATACACACGGATTTGCTTTTCAAGTACAAGCAAACGAATTGAAATACTTAATCTAAGTTTTCTATGTATATACACACGGATCTGTTTTTCAATAACAAGCAAATGAATTGAAATACATAATCTAATTTTTCTAAGTATATACATATGGATTTATGTTTCAATTAGAAGCAAATTAACTAAAATACTTAATCTAATTTTTCTAATTATATACACATGGATTGGTTTTTGAAGTACAAGCATATGAATTGATTAATCTAATTTTTCCGAGTATATACACATGGATTGGTTTTTGAAGTACAAGAAAATAAATTGAGACACGTGAGTCGGAGTTTTTCTAAGTATAAACACATGGATTACTTTTTAAGGGTAGAAGCAATTAATTGAAATACTTATTCTAATTTTTCTAAGAATATACACATGGATTGGTTTTTGGAAGTACAAGCAAATGAATTGGATAAATTTTCTAGGTATATAACACGCGAGTTCTTATTTTTCAAGTACAAGC
>NC_028450.1:23366402-23367745 GCF_000263155.2 Setaria italica | reverse complement strand
GTACACATGGATTAGTTTTTGAGGTAGAAGCAAATGAATTGAAATACAAAATCTAATTTTTCTAAGTATATACACATGGATTGTTTGTTGAATTAGAAGCAAATTAATTGAAATATGTGATGTAATTTTTCTAATTATATACACATGGATTGGTTTTTGAAGTATAAGCATATGAATTGAATTATGTAATCTATTTTTTCTAAGTAGATACACATGGATTGGTTTTAAAGGTACAAGCAAATGAATTGAAATACTTAATCTAATTTCTCTAAGTATATACACTTGGATTGATTTTCAAGTAAAAGCATATGAATTGAAATACGTAATCTAATTTTTTTCTTAGTATATACACATGGATTGGTTTTTGAAGTACAAGCAAATTATTTGAAATACTTAATATAAGTTTTCTAAGTATATACACACGAATCTATTTTTCAAGTACAAGCAAATGAATTGAAATACTTAATCTAATTTTTCTAAATATATACACATTTATTGGTCTTTGAAGTACAAGCATATGAATTGAAATACGTAATCTAATTTCTCTAAGTATGTACACATGGATTAGTTTTTGAGGTAGAAGGAAATGAATTGAAATACAAAATCTAATTTTTCTAAGTATATACGCATGGATTGTTTGTTGAACTAGAAGCAAATTAATTGAAATATGTGATGTAATTTTTCTAATTATATACACATGGATTGGTTTTTGAAGTATAAGCATATGAATTGAATTATGTAATCTATTTTTTCTAAGTAGATACACATGGATTGGTTTTAAAGGTACAAGCAAATGAATTGAAATACTTAATCTAATTTCTCTAAGTATATACACTTGGATTGATTTTCAAGTAAAAGCATATGAATTGAAATACGTAATCTAATTTTTTTCTTAGTATATACACATGGATTGGTTTTTGAAGTACAAGCAAATTATTTGAAATACTTAATATAAGTTTTCTAAGTATATACACACGAATCTATTTTTCAAGTACAAGCAAATGAATTGAAATACTTAATCTAATTTTTCTAAATATATACACATTTATTGGTCTTTGAAGTACAAGCATATGAATTGAAATACGTAATCTAATTTCTCTAAGTATGTACACATGGATTAGTTTTTGAGGGTAGAAGGAAATGAATTGAAATACAAAATCTAATTTTTCTAAGTATATACGCATGGGATTGTTTGTTGAACTAGAAGCAAATTTAATTGAAATATGTGATGTATTTTTTCTAATTATATACACATGGATTGGGTTTTTGAAGTATAAGCATATGAATTGAAATACGTAATCTATTTTTTCTAAGTATATACCACAGTGGATTGGTTTTAAAGG
>NC_028450.1:23364654-23366275 GCF_000263155.2 Setaria italica | reverse complement strand
TGGTTTTTGAGTACAAGCAAATTATTTGAAATACTTAATATAAGTTTTCTAAGTATATACACACGAATCTATTTTTCAAGTACAAGCAAATGAATTGAAATACTTAATCTAATTTTTCTAAATATATACACATTTATTGGTCTTTGAAGTACAAGCATATGAATTGAAATACGTAATCTAATTTCTCTAAGTATGTACACATGGATTAGTTTTTGAGGTAGAAGGAAATGAATTGAAATACAAAATCTAATTTTTCTAAGTATATACGCATGGATTGTTTGTTGAACTAGAAGCAAATTAATTGAAATATGTGATGTAATTTTTCTAATTATATACACATGGATTGGTTTTTGAAGTATAAGCATATGAATTGAAATACGTAATCTATTTTTTCTAAGTATATACACAGTGGTTGGTTTTTGAACTACAAGCAAGTGAATTGAAATACTTAATCTAATTTTTCTAAGTATATACATATGGATTTATTTTTGAAGTATAATCATATGAATTGAATACGTAAGCTAATTTTTCTAAGTAAATTAGTATTTATTGAAAAACGTAATCTAATTTTTCTAAGTAAATTACTATTTATACAAAGGAAGAAGGATGGTTGAAGCAGCAACTGGTACTAGAGGGTAGCCCCTGTAGTACCGGTTGGTTCCCTCAACCGGTACTAGAGGGGGGTGCCACACTAGTACCGGGTTGGGGTGGCAACCGGTACTAGATGGTACACCCTTTAGTATCGGTTGCGGCAACCAACTGGTACTAGAGGGTGGGTGGAGCATTAGTACCGGTTGGGGGCACCAACCGGTACTAATGTGCACCCTTTAATACCGGTTGTTGGCCCAACCGGTACTAAAGGGGTCCACGAGGCACGCTCCAGGCTGTATCCGTTGGAATCGGTACTAATGCTAACATTAGTACTAGTTCCAAATGTAACTGGTACAAACTCTAGGGACAAGAGGTCATATTTCTAGTAGTGATGTTTGACCTCCTTCCAAGCCTTGACGGCTTCAATTCTTTTGTGTTCCCATGGATGGGTGACCTACTCAATCTTTCTATCGTCTTCTTACCTGACTCGGTTGATAGGATCTCCATCAACAAGTACTCTTGCTCTTCATATGCATAATGTTGACCACCACAATCTTGCACAGACTCCTCTTGTTCCTCGATCACAAGCATTTGTTCATCCTTCACTACATAGGGTCTTTCGGTATGAACACTCACATGACCTTCACCGCTTGACATCAACCACCACCATGTTACATCCAACACCTACAGATCGCAATCCAAGAGATACATCAAGGCACAAGTATTGTCAATCGTTCATCACAAAAGAGTAAGGGGCTATTGCATTCTTACCCAAATCTGAAGTTCAATTGTGATTTTACCCACACATTTCTCCACTATGTGATTAAGGATCTTGAGGTCGTGCCGGGTAGGGTGGAGGGAGGGAACAGGATAAGGGATAGTCGTGACTTTTCACCATATTGTGAAGGGTTTTTCTATTTTTTTAATTGGGTTTATTATAATGGATCTAACAGAGTTAAGAACAAGGGTAAACGGAGTCTTCATCTTCAAATAGTAGGGGTAAAATCACAAAGTAAAGAAAAGTGGAGGG
>NC_028450.1:23130047-23357199 GCF_000263155.2 Setaria italica | reverse complement strand
GCCACTTCGTGACAGCTGAGTAATGGATTCCCTGCAATGTAATACAAATACCAGTCCTAGAAAGGTTGGTACACACATTAATTCAATAGATAGTTCAATAAGTGTACAACTCCCTAGGAAGCGATCGGGTAACATAGACCCAAAAGAGATATAACACAAACAAACTTTGTAGATGCAACCTATGGACATCCAAGTCCATCAGCAGCATGCAGCACTGCACGACAGCGGAAGCATCCTTAATAGCCCAATGCCACAGGCAAGTTGGGTCCTCGAAAGTTTCACCAGCGATGTACTCCGGGTCTTCCTCTGTATCCACAAAGCAAGGGTGAGTACAAACATACTTAGAAAATCCAACCCCACCCTACAAAAAGGGGTATAAGTATACATGCATAAGGATAATTCAAGGAATAGGTCAAGGTTTATTTTGCATAAAGCAACCATGTGTACACATGCAAGGTTTAGTTTTATAAAAAAGTCTTTGCAAAACACACACACACACACATATCACATTTACAATAGTTATGAAAGAGTGGGGTGATCCTACACAAAGGATCCAAGTTTTAATTACTACTGGACACCTCGTCCATAGTAGCACGTGGCACACTTGCTGGATATTTTGAAAATTCAATTTACACCGAAAGGTTTTCCCATCTTTCCCAAATAACTAGACATGTGACCAACCCATACATCCAAGACCGTGAACACGGCTATCTGAATAGATTTTAACTCTGCAGAGGTGTGCACTTTACCCACAAGTAGGGTACTGCAACATGAACACCTTAGTGCTAGTGCAGATCCATCAAAGCCATTACCCACCATAGCATAGTCCCACCTAGTCGTCCACGAGAGCTAACCAAGGGTTCCTGACCTTCCTACGAGCTCTTCAACTGGGCCACTAATCTAGTACTTGCTTGCGCCTGCTCCTTGGCCTCTCGTTGCGCACCTTCCTACAGATGACTACTAGACTAGCTAGTGGGATTTATGCTAAGCCTTTTCCACACACAAAGGTTGAGTGGTTGTACGATAAATTAGATTAGGGAAGATAACACATCAACTCGATCCTTAATCAAGACAAGGTGGATATCTTCCATAATCAGACACACAGGCACGAGCTAATACTCCAAGGTGTCCCACACAAAGAACCTTGATTTGCCCCATCTAAATAATCACCAACACCAAGTTGTTTATTTATCAGTTTTTTGAAATCCCAACCCATACTCACACCAAGACACTCAATACATTTAATCTGTTGTAAAACCATTGCATTTGTCAAAGAGAGTAGTAATGATGTTGACTAACCAGTTCCTAAGCGTATTAATATCGAGGTAATCGGCTAAACATAGCGATAAATCCGTAGATATATCAAATCAAGGAGTGGCTATCCAACAGGGTTTTAACAAGTAGTAAAATAATCTGAGCATATATATAATTGGATGCAATTTATAAAAAAATTTCTATGGGTTGTGTTTGAAAACTAGGATAAATATGACCAAGAGGGAATAGGTTGGACTTGCTGTCCTCAAAGCCTTTTGGAAGCTCCTGCTCATGGTATGGATCTTTTGGCTCCGGCTCATGGTCCTGGCCTTTGTACTCTGGCTCTCAATACTAGCCTCCAAACTCGTTTTCCTCATCGGTCACTCCATTGGCTACAGCAACGACGGTGCAATGACAAGCAAACACAAACAAGGACAAACACAAAATGAAATGAGCTCAAACGAAGAGGAGGATAGCTGGAATAGATAGAATCTGATGTTAGAGAAATTTAGGGTAAAGAATCAAGTGAATGAGAGTTGGGATGGCTAAGATAGGGCTGTGCAATGGTTGGGTATTAATTAATTCCAAAAATAATTTAACCTAAATGGGTGAGTACTTCATGAGTATTTGCACATGAATGGTCTAGTGGTGTTTTGGGCTCACACGGTCTATATGTAGCCGCCCTATAGGATTGATTAGTGTGCTCACGGTGTGTTTGGTCATATTCCTACGGGTCGTGTTTTGGGCTCACACAGTGTGTTCTGGGCCTGGGAAGGAATAGAGAAAGGAATATACGGGGAGACTGATAGACAACAGAGAGGCACAGGTGCTCGTGCTCTTCTCAGGCTCGTCCGCCATGGGAGGTGGCCCAAGCTCACTAGAGCCTCGCCGTAGGGTGATTCCGGCCACCATTTTCCAATTCAAGGGCACGGGAGAGAGATGAGTACAGGGGAAGCTCAGCATAGGCTCACCTCTGGCAGGGGCAGCTTGGAGAGGGAAATCGAGGTAGTGCTCCGTTCTTGTGTGAAGGAGCAAAGAGCTCAATTCAGGGAGGGAGAAGGTGAGCGGCGAAGCTGGGCAGCTTGGCAAGCTCGGGATGGCAGAGGAGAGCAGCTCGGTGTCGCCTTTTATAGGTCGGAGGAGGGTGCTGTTGCGTGCGGTCGACCGTGCAAGTGATCGATGGAGCGGAGTGGGTGTGGTGCACCAAGCTCAAGCTAATGGATTGCGTGGTCATGTAGCTGAGGCAACGGCGGCATGGGTGGAGTGAATGCATGACGGGGAGAATGATGACGAGCGTGCTTGCGGTGGTGCGGCAGCGGGCGTCGGCTTGATGCGGCGGTAGCGCTGAGGCGACGGCACAGCAGATGTGGGAGGTGGCGGTGTAGCAGCGGTCTGTCACACAAGCTCAGCTTAGCTTGCGGCGAGCATGAACATGGTCGCTGGCTTCTACGCGAGCGACGAGGAGGGCAAGTGGGCACAACAGCTTAGGCAGAATAATGGCGTGGCAAAGTGATGGGATGGAGCGAGCAGTGGGCGGTGGCGCCTAGCAGGGTAGGCAGCAACTCGCCGTGGTCTCGGGCTTTTGGCCCGGTCACCTGTGCGTGCTGCTTTCTACGTATGCCTGCACTACTAGAGAATTGGGTATTAGTACCGGTTCATAGGGTGCATATCTCCTGAAAATGCATTGCCCTAGTGCGGTTCCCGCGGCGTGCCAGTCAATCTGACCTATTGATTGACAAGGAAAGAAAAGCGTTAAATTCCAGGAGCTGTTGGTCGCGACTTCATAATCGGGTCTCCAGCAGGTTCCTTTCTCGGGGCTGCAGGTACCTTGCTCGGGACTGCTCTTATTCCTGACGTCGTCGGTGAGCGGGGAGGAGTGTTGTTGTCGTCGTCATTGCCAGCTGGATGTGGAGATGGAGACTTTGCTCGAGCATGCATCGACGCCGTTCCTGGTGCTGAAGGTCCTGGTGGTGATGGTCCTGGTGATGATGGTCCTGGAATTGACCGTGGTGGAGAAGTCGGTCTTGCCATTTGAGGAGAAGGTTGTGGCTCAGGTTCTTCAAGGAGGGGTGCTGCCTCCATGCCCGGGATGATGATATAGCATTTGAACCATAGAATGATGCCTCCTTCAACCGCATCTCCTAATGTCCTCTCCCCAACGCCTCCTGGGAGCTAGAGCTCACAGCCTTCATATTGCCGATCAATGAGCTGCTCTATCGAGACACTAGCATAGCTAGGTGGCATATCCATGCCATGGCTCGCCTGCATTGTCCAACTTGGTAAGTCACTCGCGTACGCTACCTGTACATATAGCAAAAATAAAGATGTTATTAAACTCCAATCCTAAGGTGTGGTGGATCGATTGCATAAATATTAATTATGTGTAAGAGTATACCTCAATAGTCAGGTTGCCGACCAGTACATGCAGCTCACATGAGGTGTGTTGCCTCATGAAATCAACAACGAACTGTTGCTAGTCCTGTGGATCGGGCTATGCTTCAAATTGTGAAAGGGCCACTAGACGATTGACTTCGTCATGCATTCTTTGTTCCTGTTGATGCTGAAAATCGGCTGACGACCCTCAGCGTCGGACACACGACCCAGCAGAATCTGCTTAGCTCCTATTCGGGTTATTTACCTAGTGCGGTTCGCGCAACGTTCCAGTCAATCTGACCTGTTGATTGACAAGGAAAGCATTAAATTCCAGGGGTTTCGATCGGCTAAATTTCCGATCTATCTCGAAAAAGCGTATCAGCGAATCGGCCAATTTACTATAGGGATGACCGGCTATAGAGCAGCTGATGATCACGTAGCGATTGCAAAGAAATTACCAGGGTAAATTAAATAACGCTACAAATGCAACACTTGAAACAGATCTAATCAGCTATATAGCGATAAATAAGAAAAAATAGTGATGAAGCCGACAGTTCGAACCTCAAGCTGGATAACTAGTGATAAAACTAGAACAATAGATAAAACCTATAATTCTAGTAAATATCGATAACTGGTGAATAAATCTAAATGAAACGACAACGATGCACCCGAAGTTAAAGCTTAGATATAATCTGATAAGTGGAACTTACAAATCGGCCAGAGGTCGTATCGATGCAGCGCTGCCAACTCATACGAACTCGTGAAAAGAAAAGGTTTTTGGCGAAGTCGCCGACTTGAAAGTAAAGTGCGAGGAATAAGTAGATTTGTTGTATTGATTGATGTATCTTTTACAAATCTCTAGAGACGACTATTTATAGCCTGTTACAACTGATTTCCTAACTGACTAGGATCTATCTCTAATTTAAAATAACAATAAATATTTACAAACACAACTCGCATCGGAGTTGGTTATCATATCGTACTCCATGAGCCAACCTTCTTCTCTAGCTTAATCTTTTCTCCGGTCCACTCTAGGCCCATACTGGCTAAGCCACTCCAGCTCCCAATCGGCCAACCCTTGCTGACTCCTTTTGCCAATTGGCCGAAACACTGTAGCCCTAAATCTGCCGATTCCCAATTGTAGCTTTTGGTTTGTCGCACCGACCAATCTTCTCCTTCCCTGACGCTGATTCAAAACACGTGTCAAAATCTGGCGTCAACACATGCCCCCCAGTTTCGGAGTAAAACATAACTTTTGCTTCGAAATTCTTTTAAATACTAACCTCCTCTCTGAAACAAGCGCGGCAAAAACTCCTTTCGGTTTTGCAGTCTTCTACCTGATGATTGCAATCTTTTCAAACTGGGCGCTTGAGACAACCACTCCTCCGAAATTCGTGTAGACGGCGCGCTAAAAATACCGCCTTTACCCCTTCTCGTGAACCGTCTTTAAATACCAGCATTCTCCGCCGCTTTCTTCCCCACGAGCTCAGTAACTCTCCTTTCCCTGGCGAATCATCTTCCATCACATCCCAACACCCCTTTGCCTCCCGGTCGCATCTCTCCGGCGATCTTTCTCTCGTCTTCATCCCGCTTCATTTTATTCAATGGAGGCTCCATCGACGACCATGAGCTTCATTCCAGAGGTAAACACCCGAAGCCTTCCCCTTTACTTTTTACTGCCCATGCATCTTTTAGATCTATTCTTAGTTTTCCCCTTTTATCTTCCTTAGGCGGTCAGACAGCAAATCACCATTCGCATTTCTGATGCACCCGGCCTCATCGGCCTAGGCCCTATGGGAAATCCAGATCCCACTGATCTGATCAATCTAGAAACCCATAGGATTCCCTTTAAGCAATCGCCCATGGATTTGAACCAGTGGATAGGCGCATTTAGATCTTGGCTGAACAAAACTATCGGCTAGAAAGAATTATTTCAAAGAATGTCCAACTCCAAAAGAGTTCTCTGGGATGAACTGAAAATTGGCCAATGCATAAACCTATCCTTGTCCCAGATGGAGAAAAATGAACCTCTAGTGATGGCAGATTCTTATTTTTGGTTCGACGCGCTCAATGCATTTCTTTTCGGACACGGACCCATGACCCCAACTTTGGGAGGCGTTCTGATGCTGATCGGCCTTGACATCTCCTCCCCCGATACACCTTTTAATTTTCTGATCAAGCTGACCCATTGGCTAGAGACGAAAGGAATCGGCGGGTGGAAAGGATATATCAATAAAAACATGAAGACAGGGCCGATCGGAGACAGAGAATATACGACCTTTCTCATGATGTGGTTAGAGAAGCACTTCTTTTGTGGCAAAGCAGTCGGCCCCTCTTCTAATACACAAGCTTTGGCCGAAGCCCTGGCAAGAGGATCCACTGTCCCTCTAGGAAAACATTTGGTGGGATCGGCTTATCATATTGATGCATCAGATCACCATCAAGCTGTCAAGCGGAGAGCCGATAGGTAATCCTGGTGGCCCCTGGTGGTTCATTACTCTCTAGCTCAACTTATACATGAGTAAGGTTTTCCGGTAGCAAATAGAGACTAAAACATTTCCCAATATTGAGTCAGAGGAAAACCCAACAGTATGACGACGGTGTACTTCTTTTGGTGAAGCAACATCAGCTTTTCCCGGCAGCTAGTTTACTCCCACCAAGATAGCCGAGTATTTCAGATGCTTCTACAACGGCTTTAGTGAGGAAACCACAAGTTGGTACCCATACCAAAGAGCTGAGCCACTTTTTGAGCATCCCTTTTGCTTCGATTCGACAACCAACTCTTTCGACAATGAGCTCACAGATGTCTTGATCAAACCAGGGATCTTACCAGCAAACTTCTTTTCCGAGAAGGATTCTCCAACTTATAAGTTTTACAATTCATCGGTTGCAGCACGACAGTTTGGCCTCGGTCAGTTGCCGATTCAGGTTTACTTCGCTGGCCGCGCAAAGTTTCGGGATGAGCTCACCAAAGGTCTTGATTATAATCGGCTATGCAATTTGGTGCCAGACTCCAGTACCATTGACTTAAACAACTGTGTGGTGGCTCCTTTTGCTGTTCAGCAATTCAAACTATGGTGGGGAGAAT
The DNA here is from genome assembly GCF_000263155.2 of Setaria italica. Lineage (NCBI taxonomy): Eukaryota > Viridiplantae > Streptophyta > Magnoliopsida > Poales > Poaceae > Setaria > Setaria italica. Next base: position 23,350,484 of record NC_028450.1, on the reverse strand, counting down.
GGAAGCAACATCTCTTCTGTGGATCCCCTGCAACATATTGCAATGACCTGGATCCTGATAACATTGATCCAAATGCAGCGGTACTACCCTCTTCTTAGCCAATTTCCATGTCATTTCTTTTATGCTACAAGATTACCGCTAACTTTTATTTTCCCTTACAGTCTGGAAGTCAACTTCCTCCAACGCGCAGCCGAAGCGGTAGGCTGATAAACAATCGCCATCCGTATACATCATTTCCACTTATCGGCTTCCACGCCCCATCCATCGAAGACATCAGCACCGGCCGATTGAAACAAAAGCTGAAGATAACTTCTTCAAAGAAGACGAGCCGCTGGGTGCGCGCCCGTATAGAATCGGCCGATCAATCGGCGGTGGCACCGGCTAAATTTTTAGCTGCATCGACTCCGCCGACTATCGAAGAAGTCGACCCCCAGGCTGCTACAGAAGCTGGAGCAGCAGCTACGTCATTGTTGCTAGAAGCTGTTTAGGTAACTTCATACGCCTCGTATTTTTCTAAGTATTCTGTCAGTATTAACTTCTTCTTTCTGTTAGGCTGCGCAAATCATCCCAGAGCAACATCTGCAGCAATCGGCCACACTATAGGCGGAGACTGAGACATTAGCAATCCTTCCCACTGAGGTAGAGAATATTTATTTAACTCAAATTTCTTAATCCTTAATCAAAATCTGACCGATTTCTAATGCAGGCTACTCTGGGTTCATCGATTGTGTCCTTTCAATGACCACCAGCCGGACGAATTGCAGAGGTAGAGCAGTCATTATCCATCCTCAGATTTGACCGTCGCTTCATACTTATGGAAATATATATATATTGTAACTTTCCAGCAGGTTGGCCCGAGTACGGCGCCGATAATTGTCGAATCCTCTTCTTCCGATGAACCAGCTGTGCCGATTCCCAAAATGGGGGTAGCACTCCCTCCAACTCAAGCAGAAGAAATCCGTTTTAAAGAGGTAAGAAACTCATCACCCAAATCGGCCGATTTTCTGTTGCCGTCGGCTAATCTGTCTCTTTATTTTATCAGGAGCAGGACACCCCCAACAACAACCTTTTCTCTTTTGTGGTCCCAATTTCTGGTGACGAAGAGGTCGCCTTGCACCAGGTCGCCCTGAGTTCACTTCCTGATGAACTCCACGCCAAGCTCCAGAGTATACAGGCCCTCCTCTAAGATGATATCGGTCGATTGGTGGAAGACGCCTCGCCGATTCGGCAACTCTTCAGTAAAATCAGAGGCCAAGTTCCAGAAGAAGCAGAAGAAGCCCTAGCACCCGCAGCATATATCGAGTCAATGCGGATCCCAGTGTTTAGAGCTTTACGACACATGGCCGACCGTGCTAAATTAGAAAAAGCACGCGAAAAAGGAGGATTCCTACAAACACCGAGCTCAAGAAGTGCACCAACGAATCAACATTCTTGAAAATTCTTGCCCAGACATCACCGGAACCATAGACCGCCTCAAACGGCGAAGGGCAGAACTCGCCAAGGAAATGGAGCAGGTGACCAAGGCTATAGCCGCCGAAGAGAAAAAACTCCAAGACCTCCCTTCTGTCATCGCCGATCTGAAGCAGGAAAGGCAAAAATTGGCTCATGAAGCGATTAGGCTCCATCATCACATGCCAGAAGTCCCTGGATCGGCCGACAATGACCAAAGAACCTTGGATTCAGCCGATGAGATTCAACAGCAAGCGATTGCGGCCATTAATGCTCTCCTTGGGTGAACTGCAGAAAACTCTGAGTGCCTTTGTACAAACATTTAATGTTCTTTTACCGTTGCCGTGTGAATTCAAACTTGAACCATCCTCTGTGGCAGCTTTTCATTCAATGATCCTTTACTCCGATGGGACGTGTTTTACCAACCGTTACCCTTCACCCTTTTCCATCTATGAGTATGAGATCCTCGTATCGCTTCTAAGGGCATTCACATCTAGCCCAGCCTCCCTTCCTCAAGTCGTCTTATTTCCATTCTCTTAGACTAGGCGTCGAGATGTCTTCCTCTTCCTCCATCAATCAGATATGAAATCTCTCTTCGTTCCTCCACCAGGCGTTCATCAATCTAATGATGGGTGACTGTTCTTTACCTTCCAGCCGAGATGCCTTATTCCTAGCTTGGAGCGAGCCATCAAAATCGTGCACTCCGAGGAACCACTGACGTAGGCGGATAGAGATCTGATCGTGGCCCATCACGAAGAACTCAAGGATCATATCCCCGCTCATGTTCAGAAGATCTTGGATCACATGGAAGCCAACTGTTCCAGGCGGCCGCCAATCGAGAGGAGCCACCAGCTTCCTCGTCAGATTGTTCTTGAGATCGCCATGGTGGGGACATCCCAACTGCCTATTGACAGAAGCCACCAACTTCCTCGCCAAGTTGCTATTGAAGCCGCCATAGAGGACTTAGAGGAGAAGAGTGTCCGCCTCCTAATAGAACTACGCCGGGTCGAGAGAGAAATTAAAAAGAACAAAGCTCAGCTGAAGCGTGATTAACGAATGTATTGGTACTTTTGGTCTAAGGGCAACTTGTACCGTGTCGGCCATGTATCCTATTGCTGTACCGAATAACAAATCAGCCAGACTAGTCAAATGTTCCGTCCTCAAGGCGATGTTATCTTTGCATCGGCTATTTGAACACAAGTCAATAGGAGTCGGCCATGGCATCTCGACACGCTATATCGTCGACTACGCGTCCACCCATATGCTAGGGTAATACCTCTTCAGATATCTCCCATTTAAAGCTCTTGTGAATTCCTCTCCTTCGATAGTTTCTAGTATGTATGCATTTCCCGGAGCGCATCAGCCGATTCTATATGGCCCTTCCCAAGTAGGTGACCATTTACAAATTTGGGATCTTTAGATCTTATCGGCAGCACCAAACTTCCATACCAAATCTCCTGGGAGAATTGCTTGACCTTCTTGTCGTACCACCTGGCCACCCTTTTCTTGTTCTCTTCGATGCTGATCAGGGCCCTTAATCGCTGACCCGCCAAATCGTCGAGCTCTCCCTTCATGAGGAGGGAATAATCATTGGCTGTCAACTGATCTTGAAGTGACGTGCGTCTGGACCCGTCCTTAATTCCCAAGGCAGTACTGCCTCGTGACCGTACACCAATTGATAAGGAGATATTTTAATAGCTCCATGACAAGCCATCCTGTATGCCCATAAAGATTCAGTCAAGGACACGTGCCACCTTTTGGGCTGCTCTTCTATCTTCCTCTTGATCAACTTGATTATTCCCTTATTGGATGATTCGGCCTGACCGTTAGCTTAAGCATAATAGGGAGAAGAATTCAACAATTTAATTCCCATATCGGCGGTGAACTCTTCAAACTCTCCCAACGTGAACATTGTCCCTTGATCAGTCGTGATGGTTTGAGGGATACCGAACCGATAAACAATGTGATCTCTCACAAAATCGATCATGGCGGCTGATGTCACGGTCTTCAAGGGAACTGCCTCCACCCACTTGGTAAAGTAGTCGGTGGCTACTAATATGAACTTGTGTCCCTTGCTGGATGGAGGATAAATTTGTCTGATGAGGTCTATTCCCCAACCCCTAAACGGCCATGGCTTAATTATTGGGTTCATAGCCGAGGCTGGTGCACGCTGCACGTTGCCAAACTTTTGGCAATCTTGACAACCTTCGTAATATTTAAAGCAATCTTCGAGTATCGTCGGCCAATAATAACCATTGTTCCTGATCATCCACTTCATTTTGTGAGCCGATTGATGAGTCCTGCACACGCCTTCGTGAATTAATACCATCAGGACCTTCACCTCTTCTGACCCAAGGCATTTGAGCAGAACTCTGTCAATCGTCCGGTAAAACAACTCGTCCTCAAGTAACACGTATTTCGTGGCCTGAAAACATATGCACCGATCCACCTTCTTGGACGGATCTTTTAAGTAATCGGCGATCTCCTTCCGCCAGTCATCGGCCGCAAGCTCCAGAGCCATGGCACCTTGAATCGGCCGATACCCGGAGGCATGTTGGGCAAGCTTGTTGGCTTCTTCATTGTAATTTCTGGGAATATGCTCGATGACCCCGGACTTGAATTCTTTTAACAACTGAAGGCAATCTTCGTAGTAAATCCTTAAGACATCATCTTTGCATTCAGATTTCCCCATTAATTGGTCAATAATGAGCATGGAATCCCCGAAAATCTCTACTGCATCGGCTTTGACCTCTGTCAATAATTGGATACCTTTTAGGACAGCCCGGTACTCTGCCTAATTATTAGTAGCGGACGCCTCTATTGGCAAAGAGAAATCATAACTTGCCCCCCCCCGAGGCGATATGAGGATAGTGTCCACGGAGCTGGCTCAACGATGGCGATCTCCGGTCTACAGTGCTGGGCTACGAAATCGGCCATGACTTGACCCTTGACCGCTTTGGCCGATTCGTACCTCAGGTCGAACTCTGATAAAGCTAGAATCCATTTTCCAATTCTTCCTTTCAAAATCGGCAATGACAGCATGTACTTTACTACGTCATCTTTGCACACGACTATGCACTCTGCCGATAACAGGTAGTGCCTGAGTTTGGTACATGAAAAATATAGACAAAGGCACAGCCGTTCCACTGGGGAATACCTGGTCTTAGTGTCCAGGAGCCTTCTGCTGATATAATAGATTACCCTTTCTTTTCCTTCAAACTCTTGTACCAGCTGTGACCCGATAGCTTGTTCTTCGACCGATAAGTATAGCCTGAATGGCTTGTTAGCCTGTGGCGGGACCAACACTGGTGGTGAGATCAGGTACTGCTTGATGTCTTCCAACGCTTCTTGTTGTTCTTCTCCCCATACAAATTCCTAGTCGGGTTTCAATTTCAACAAAGGGGTGAAGGCTCGAATATGCCCGGACAAGTTGGATATGAATCTTCTGATAAAGTTAACTTTGCTGATTAGGGATTGCAGCTCAGTTTTGTTCTGCGGTGCCACAACTTTATTGATGGCAGCCATAATCTTTCGGTTGACTTCTATCCCACGCTCATGGACCATGAATCCTAGAAATTGTCCAGCCGAAACACCGAAGGCACATTTGTTTGGGTTCATTTTCAATCCATGCTTCCATGTGCACTCCAACACTTCTTGCAAATCAGCCAAATGTTCCTAATGTCCTTTTGACATGACCACAACGTCGTTGATGTAGATTTCCACCAGGACACCAATAAGCTTGTGGAAAATATAATTCATAGCCCGCTGATACGTAGCTCCGGCGTTTTTCAAACCAAAGGTCATTACCACCCACTCGAACAAACCGAGGTGGCCTGGACACCTGAAAGCTGTTTTTGAAATGTCTTCTTCGGCCATCAATATTTGATTGTACCCAGCATTACCGTCCATGAAACTGATGACTTTATGTCCTGCGACGGCGTCTATCAAGACATTGGCTGTCGGCATTGGATACCCATCCATCGGCGTGGCCTGATTAAGATTCCTGAAGTCAATGCACACGTGCAGCTTCCCATTTTTCTTGTATACGGGTACAATATTGGAAATCCACTCGGCATAACGGCACTACCGAATAAATCCTGCTTCGATCAATCGTGTAATCTCGGCCTTTATATCAGGTAGTATTTTAGGGTTGCACCGTCGTGCGGGTTACTGATATGGCCAATATCCTGGTTTTATAGGCAACCGGTGTTCGACAATGGACCGGTCTAGACCAGGCATCTCATGGTATTCCCAAACAAAACAATCTTTAAACTCTTTCAATAAACTTGTCAATTTACACTTGTACTTGAGATCTAAGCTAGCACTAATATACGTCGGCCTTGGCTTGCTGCCATCTCCTAAGTCCACCATCTCTAATGAATCGGCTGACGTAAACCCGTTCCTAAGCTTCCCATCTTCCCAGATGAACTGATCCATCTAGTCTGATTCTTTAGAGCCGATTGCTTGGATCGGCTGTAGACCAAAATCAGACACTTTTAGGAAATCGGTGTCCCAGGTTCTGCCGGATATGCACTTGACGTGTTCGCAGCTCCACTGTTGCGCATCGGCCGCGGCAACATTGTAGGCGGAATCGGTGGTGACTATCTCGATGTTGTCGCCGACCCACTGGATGAGGCATTGATTCATTGTAGATGGGACACAACAATTCGCGTGTATCCAATCGTGCCCGAGCAACATGTTGTAGGACCCTTTGCCATTAATAACAAAGAAAATAGTGGGAAGGGTCTTACTAGCGATGGTGAGGTTGACGCAGAGTGCTCCGCGGGTCGGGGACACGTTGACTTCAAAATCTTTCAGCATCATATCCGCCTTGGTCAGATCTTCATCCCTTTTGCCCAATTTTCGGAACATAGGATACGGCATGATATTGACCGTAGCGCCTCCATCACTTTTGCCCAATTTCCGGAATAGGTCGCCCGTTGACGTGTCCTTTGAGGAATAGGGCTTTGAGATGTTGTCAGTTTACATATTCGGGTTTCTCAAAAGTAGCTGTCATTGGCTCCAAAGCTAATTGTGCCATTTGCTCCTCTATTCCAGTCGCGTCATCCCGATCGGCGAGAGCCATGAACTCCATCGGCAAGATGAACACCATGCTGACGTCTGCTGCCGACCCCTGATCGTCATCTGCTTCATCATTTTTTTTGGGGTGCCAGACTCAAGACCTGTCATCCTTCTTATCCATCATCTGCCTCTGTTCTTCTTCTTGTTGTTCCCATTGGTGCAGGCGTTGGATTCTTCGTTTCTGGGATTTGGTCAAGCCATCGGGGCACCATCTGGGCTTTACCGGTTTGACCGGCGGTTTTGCACGCTCCCAGTCTGGTTCTCGCCCTAGGAGGTTTTCATTTGACACCCTGGCATCAGCCATCTTTTCTAGCCGATCATGCGCGCTGGCCCTGCCCCCCAGTCATTCGCGCTGGTCAACTCTGCCCCCCGGCCAATCATACTGGTCAACTCAGCCCCCCAGCCGATCATACTGGTCAACTCTGCCCCCCAGCTGATCACACACTGAAAGGTGCCGATCTTCTTGTTCGTGCCAGTTTCTACTGATCGGCTCTGATCCTCTATCTCTGGAGCGTGACCTCTTGAATGGACGACTGTTGCGATATTGACCGCTGCACTTAAGGAAATTATCGGCTGATGGTAACCTGAGGTTGTTTTCCTAGCAGTGGATGAAGAACGGGCATCGCCAGTGATCTTCGTGTCGGTGCATCATCTCTTCGCGGTGTCTTGAACTTTCTTGCTCCCGCTGATACTTGTTGAGTAAGAATTGGTAGGTGATAGGCCTACGTGATCTCTCTGATCCTTCGCCCTTGTCTTCGACCCATCTTTTCCCTTTGACATCCTCAACCGTAGGGTGATTTCTGGGGTCCACAGTGCCGCTTCTCTTAGCCGATTCTGACGTTAGCACCTTGGTTTGGAGTGCGTTTCTTCCCACATCGACCATGTTAGTAGGGAAAGGATGCTGATCGATCTTCATCGGCTTTACTAGCTTTGTCAGAACTTCAAACTTGAGTCTACCTTCCTCAATGGCCGATTGTATCTACTGTCGGAAGATCTTGCACTCATTTGTGTCATGAGACGTGGCATTGTACCATTTGCAATACTTCATCTTCTTGAGCTACTCGGCCGATGGGATCGTGTGATAAGGTGAAAGCTTGATCAGCCCCTCTTGGAGAAGAAAATCGAAGATTTTGTCGGCCTTTGACGTGTCAAAGCCGAATGCTTCTGGTTCCTTTTTTCCGAACGGACATGATATCGGCTTCTTCCCTTTTACCCATTCTGTTAGGCCGATTTCCACCTCTTCCTCTGATTCAGATCCCTCCAAGTATGCCACCTTCTTTTGAAAATTCCTCCGTTGGTCGAAAGGGCGCACCTCTTGACTGGCCAGTTGGTGGACGATGTGACTTAAACTTTCAAACTCCTGGGAAACGTAATTCTCTTTGATGTGTGATAGGAGACCTTGGAAGGCGATATCGGCCAGCTGAGCATCAGTCAGGACTAGGGTGTAGCACTTGTTTCTGATCTCTCTGAACCTCTGCACGTAACTGGTCACTGGTTCATCGCTCCTCTGCCTGAGGCTGGTCAGATCTGAGAGCTTCATCTCGTGGACTCCTGCGTAGAAGTACTTATGGAATTGCTTTTCCAGATCGGCCCAAGTGATGATGGAATTGGGCAAGAGCATGGTGAACCACTGGAGGCCGATCCGGATAGGAACGATGAGAATAAATGCACTCACAGAGCATCTTGTGTGGTGGCTTCTCCGCATTGGATAATGAATCTATTCATGTGCTCCACAGTTGATGTGTCGTCCAGTCCTGAGAACTTGGTGAAGTCAAGGACCTTGTACCGATGGGGAAACGACAACAAGTCGTAGGCAGGCAGGTATGGCTTCTTGTACGTATAGGTTTGCACCTTCCGTTTCAACCCAAATTGATCTTGAATCACCTCTGCTATCCTTGCGGTCCAATCCACCTGCTGCTGATGAATGACTGGTTGAGGAATTGGCACATGTTGCTGGACTGGTGGTGCGATGGCCGGGTGATGGATCAGAGCGTGCTGTAGATTCTGCGGTTGTCCCTCCGTTGTATAGTATCATTGGCATCGCACCCCTGAGTGCTTCTGCAGCATCTGCCCCTCTGCCGATTTCTGACAAAGTCGGCTGATATTGTGGGGCCATCGGCTGACTGGCCGACAGCAATGATGCCTGGGCCGGAGACTTCCCATAACTAATCGGCTGATCTGGTCCGGCCACCGTTGCTGGTGCCCCCAAAGGCATTGAGTGGGACGGTGCTTGCGATTGGTAGCATGGCGCGCTGTTGTACCCTAGGGGCATTGAAGCATTGTAACCTCCATGTTGTGTTGGTGTCGTCTGAGGAGCTGAGTGAGATGTGCTTGGTAGCGCTGAGAAGCCTCTGATTGGAGCTACGATGGGTGGGGCGTACGCTGGTCCCTAATACCCCTGAGCTACTCCGCTGACCAAGGAACTGATGATGGTGTTGTATACTGTGTTAGTCATCATCAAGGATTGGTCGATCATAGCCTGGTAAATAGACTATTGAATAATGTCAGACATCTTTCCCGAGTCCTCAGCGATGGTGATGGGGTGGGAAGTTGGAAGAGGAGCTTTCTTGATGATCCCCCCATTTCTGGTACGACTAAAGGATTGCAAGCATGTCTTCCTGTAGTCTTCTAGGTGTCTTGCTAATTCTTGCTTCTGGTCGTCCTTGAGATCAGCTTCTGTAGCTTCAATGACGTTGTTCTCGGAGATTTCAGCAGCTTTCGACATGCTGGATGTTGTTTCTGTCCCACTGGGCATGCCAAAAGTGTGTTGATGCTAAAAATCGGCCGATGACCCTCAGCGTCAGACACACGACCCGGCAGAATCTGCTTAGCTCTTGTTCGGGTTATTGCCCTAGTGCAGTTCGCGTGGCATTCCAGTCAATCTGACCTGTTGATTGACAAGGAAAGAAAAGCATTAAATTCTAGGAGCTGTTGGTCGCGACTTCATAATCGGGTCTCCAGCAGGTTCCTTTCTCGGGGCTGCAGGTACCTTGCTCGGGACTGCTCTTATTCCCGACATCATCGGTGAGCGGGGAGGAGTGTTGTTGTCATCATCATTGCCAGCTGGATGTGGAGATGGAGACTTTGCTCGAGCATGCATCGACGACGTTCCTGGTGCTGAAGGTCCTGGTGGTGATGGTCCTGGAATTGACTGTGGTGGAGAAGTCGGTCTTGGCATTTGAGGAGATGGTTGTGGCTCAGGTTCTTCCAGGAGGGGTGCTCCCTCCATGCCTGGGATGACGATATAGCGTTTGAACCATAGAATGATGCCTCCTTCAACCGCATCTCCTAATGTCCTCTCCCCAACGCCTCTTGGGAGCTGGAGCTCACAGCCTTCATATTGCCGATCAATGAGCTGCTCTATCGAGACACTAGCATAGCTAGGTGGCATATCCATGCCATGGCTCGCCTGCATTTCCCAGCTTGGTAAGTCACTCGCGTACGCTACCTGTACATATAGCAGAAATAAAGATGTTATTAAACTCCAATCCTAAGGCGTGGTGGATCGATGGATTGAGAAGATTATTGCATAAATATTAATTATGTGTAAGAGTATACCTCAACAGTCAGGTTGCCGACCGGTACATGCAGCTCACAGGAGTTGTGTTGCCTGATGAAATCAACAGCGAACTATTGCTGGTCCTGTGGATCGGGCTGTGCTTCAGATTGTGAAAGGGCCACTAGACGATTGACTTCGTCATGCATTCTTTGTTCCTGTTGACACTGAAAATCGGCCGATGACCCTCAGCGTCGGACACACGACCCAGCAGAATCTGCTTAGCTCCTGTTCGGGTTATTGCCCTTGTGCGGTTCGCGCGGCGTGCTAGTCAATCTGACCTGTTGATTGACAAGGAAAGGAAAACGTTAAATTCCAGGGGTTTCGATCGGCTAAATTTCCGATCTATCTCAAAAAAGCGTATCAGCGAATCGGCTGATTTACCGTAGGGATGACCGGCTATAGAGCAGCCGATGATCATGTAGCGATTGCAAAGAAATTACTAGGGTAAATTAAATAACGCTACAAATGCAACACTTGAAACAGATCTAATCGGCTATATAGCGATAAATAAGAAAAAACAGTGATGAAGCCGACAGTTTGAATCTCACGCTGGATAACTGGTGATAAAACTAGAACAATAGATAAAACCTATAATTCTAGTAAATATCGATAACTTGTGAATAAATCTAAACGAAACGACAGCGATGCACCCGAAGTTAAAGCTTAGATATAATCTGATAAATAGAACTTACAAATCGGCCGGAGGTCATGTCGATGTAGCCCTACCAACTCGTACGAACTCGTGAAAAGAAAAGGTTTTTGACGAAGTCGCCGACTTGAAAGTAAAGTGCGAGGAATAAGTAGATTTGTTGTATTGATTGATGTATCTTTTACAAATCTCTAGAGACGGCTATTTACAGCTTGTTACAACTGATTTCCTAACCGACTAGGATCTATCTCTAATTTAAAATAACAATAAATATTTACAAACACAACTCGCATCGGAGTTGGTTATCATATCATACTCCATGGGCCAACCTTCTTCTCTAGCTTAGTCTTTTCTTTGGCCCACTCTAGGCCCATACTGGCCAAGCCGCTCTAGCTCCCAATCGGCCAACCCTTGCTGACTCCTTTTGCCAATCGGCCGACACACTGTAGCCCTAAATTGGCCGATTCCCAACTGTAGCTTTTGGTTTGCCGCACAGACCAATCTTCTCCTTCCTTGATGCTGATTCAAAACACGTGTCAAAATCTAGTGTCAACAGTTCCATAGATTGCACTTGAGATTCTCGGTTGCGCCACCAGCTTTGCTTAGCCCGATCATTTCTTCGCTTGCGGCTTTTGTACGAGTCTCTGTCTTCTTTGAAACCGTACTTCCACAGAACGATCCCGAACCCGTGGACACATCGTGGGTGCTCAGGATTCCCGAGGGCCAATGTGAGCTCATCCATTTCTCGATCCACCACCAACCTCCCAGCCTTAACATCTTCAATGTTCTTGGCGAGCTGTTTGCCCTTGAGACGTATTTCCTCAGTTAAGATCAATGTCCCATCCTCTGGGTTCAGTTTGCCTCCATGAGCAAAAAACCAATTTTTAGCTCGTTGGCTCCATTCATGAGTTGCTGGTATGATACCCCGTTCAAGCAGGTCTTGTTCCATCTTCTGAAATTTGGGCACTGCTATTTTGTAACCACCTCGCCCTAGCTTATGGTGCTCTTTCTTACGACTAGCATTTTCAACATTGGTGTTGACTTTTTGCTGACCGTCGTGGCTCCTCTTGTACTCGATAAATGCCTCCCAGTGGCCGCTCAACTTTGGAAATTCGTTGAAATCTGGAATTTTGTCCTCCTCAATGTACTTTGAAACTAGAAATTTCTTGAATGTTTGAAATTGTGTGGCCATCTTCTTCAGCACCCACGCTTTCACATCCTTTTTAATATATCCAGCAAGAAATATGAAATGTTGCTTGACCTGTTCCCACAGCATATCCTTTTCTATTTGTGGCAGCGCATCCGGATCATTGCTTTTTCCTCTCCATTTCTTGAAGCTGATGGGCACATTGTCCCTTACAATAGCCCTGAGCTGAGTCACGTACTTGTTTGCCACATCGATGGGAGCAACCGGCCTGCCGTCTTCTGAAACTTCCATGATCTCTAGCTTTTGCGATCCATCCATCACCATGCTTCGACCTCGTGTCTTAGGGTTTGCCGATCCATATGGCTAACAGTTCAAGATTCGTTAATTACTACATAATAACAAATAAGAAGACATTCTAAATGGGGTACAACGTTATTAATGACATATACCTCGGCGGTATGTTCCACCACGGCAAGGTTTTGCTCGGGCTCTTCATTGACATCGGCGGATATGTTGAGGTATGTGTCTGCCTGTTTACTCTCTTCTTTGGTGTATGTTACGTTATGATCTCTACCAGCAATAATGTCCTCCAGCATGAACCTTGCATTCTCGTCATATGCCATCTCAACTACTCCAAATAGACATGAAATCATAATTACATGTATGTTAAGGTATATAAATAAAATCATAGAAATGTACACATGAAACCGTACACGAAATTAAACTTACATGAAAACTTCTTAATTACATGAAAACTTACATGAAAAAATACACAACAAAGCTTGAATGAAACTTAATTACATGAAATGTCTTTAATGTATTACAAGTTAATGTACATACATGAACTCATAGAAGAATAACATGAAACCATACCAAGTTATACTAATTTCTACTGAATTCTATCAAAATTGAAGCATAATTTATTTATAGAGATTTGTACTAATTTATTAGAATTTTTCTAAAATTTGTACTAATTAGTACAATTTCTAAGAATTCTACCAAATTTTATAACTAGAAAATTTTATAACTACCAAATTCTATCTTCCTATATATTTTTACCAATCCATAATTTTCTATTAATTTTATAACTAGAAATGAATAAATATAAAAGGCTTGCATCACTGCAAAATTTATTCTAACTTTCTATACAATTTTACCAATCCAAAATTTTATATTAAATTTATAACTACAAAAAGGAAATAAAATGCTTGCGTTACTGCCTGCATCACTGCTAAATTTATTCTAACTTCCTATACAATTTTACTAATCCATAATTTTCTATCAATTATATAACTAGCAAAAAGTAAAAAAAAAGGCTTGCATCACTACCTTGAATCATCGCTACCAAATGTATTAGCTAGCTAGCTAGAGCGCCGGGTGCCTAGGTTTTACGCGCGCGGGCGCGGCGCGGTTTTGACGAGGCGCGAGGGTGGCCGTGACGGCAATGCGCGCGAGGCGGATCGGGGCTCGAGGCGCGGACGGAGGAGGGAGGACGGGGCGATAGACGGAGGAGGGGACGATGGGGTGCCGGACGGACAAGGAAGGACGGGCGCTGGACGGAGGAGGGAGGACGGGGTGCCGGACAGAGGAGGCAGGACGGGGCACCGGTCGACGGAGGAGACGGCTCGCGGACAACGACGGACGGCGGCGCGGATGGAGGCGGAGGACGAGGACGTGGACGGAGAGGAGGCGGCGATGGGGATGAAGACAACCGGCGGCAACGGGGACGGAGGCGGCAGTGTGACGCCCGTGGAGCCGGCGACGGAGACGATGCGGAGGCTAGAGAGGAGTAAAAATTTCGCTAAGTTACCGGGTGCGGGGGGAGTAGAAACGCCAGTTACTTTTATCCCCATACCATTTATCTCAGTTTGTAAGAAGAAATGGACTTTTAATCTCGGTTCTTCTTCCAAACCGAGATAAACAACCTGCCCTTTTATCTTGGTTTGTAAGAAACCGAGATAAATGGCCTTCACTTTAATCCCGGTTTTGACACACTCGGGATAAAAGGCAACCCTTTATCTCGGTTCGTAATTAGAACCGGGATAAAAGGTCACGTCCAAGCGGGAACTAAAATTTACCCTTTTGTCCCGGTTCTAATTATGAACCGAGATAAAGGTCCTTAACAACTGGGATAAAATGTCCCTCTCCCATTTCTCATCTCCCTCTTCTTTTTTGGAAATAAAGTTTTTATGTTTTCGCTGGATTTCATGCAGCAAAAATTAAAACTTTACATATTTCAAACATGCAAAAATATATTTAATTAACAATTATATTTATAATAAGTTTGAATGACTTATTAATTCTACACTAGTTATATTACCTTCTTAAATAATTACTTTATTGCATCACTATCATCAAGAAAAATTATCAATTAAATAATTTATACGCACGAAAACAACTAAATTAAGCACACATGAAATTGTATTGAGTAGTTGTTGACGCCAGATTTCGACATGAGTAAAATCGGCGTTAGGAGAGGAGGAAATTAGAAAATGCAACGAGATACAAGGGTGACGATTGGAAATCGGCCGATTGGTGCTACAGTCAAGGATCGGTTGGTTGGTGCTACAGTCAAGGATCGGTTGATTGGTGCTACAGTCGAGGATCGGCCGATTGATGCTACAGTCGAGGATCGGCTGATTGACCCTTGGAGTTCCGCCTTGCCCGACCCCTGAGGTTTGGGATCGGACGCACCCGACCCTCCAAAGGAGGATCTCCGCCTCGCCCGACCCCTGAGGTTTGGGATCGGACGCGCCTGACCCTCCAAAGGAGGATCTCCGCCTCGCCCGACCTTAGTTTCCAGGGTTGGAGTAAGTCTGAGCCCTCGACATGTGGGTCCTGATCGGTTACCCCTTGCCGATGAGGTGATCGGCCGATTAGGAGGTTGGAATAGTTAGGCCAGTGTGGGCTTAGAAAGGATTACGAGGATGAAGAGTGAATCAGCCCATGAAGCGCGTGATAATTGACCTAGTATGAATCGTACTTGTAAATATTCGTTTTCTATTTAAATTTAGGGATAGAGTTCTAGTCGGATAAGAAGTCGTTTGTACGGAGCTATAAATAGCCACCCTTGTAGATCTGTAATCATCATCAACTCAATACAACAAACTACTATTTCCTCGGACTTACTTTTAAGCAGGCGACTTCGCCAACACTTTTCTTCCTTTTTTCACGAGTTCGTACGGGTTGGCGGGGCTGCATCAACTTGACCTCCGGCCGATCTTGTAAGTTCCGCTTATCGAGTAAATTCTAAGCTTTAACTTTAGATGCATCGCTGTCGTTTTGTTTAGATTTATTCATCAGTTATCGATATTTACTAGAATTCTAGGTTTTACCTGTTGTTCTAGTTTTATCACCAGTTATCCAGCTAGGAATCGATAATTTCGGCTTTTCTTGTACCTCGTTGTTTAATCTATTTATTTCACGCATAGCCGATTAGATCTGTTCCTAGTGTTGCTACTGTAGCGTTGTTTAGATTACTCTAATAGTTTTCTTCATCAATGTTGCACGGTAATCGGCTGCATCATAGCCGATTTCTTTATTACGGCAAATCGGCCGATTTGCTGATAAGCTTTCTCGAGATCGGAACCTTAGCCGATCGCAACCTCTGGGAACTGACACGTTTTCTTTCCTTGCCAATCAACAGGTCAGATTGGCTGGCACGCCGCACGAACCGCACCAGGGCAATCACCCGAACAGGAGCTAAGCAGATTCTCCCGGGTCGTGTGTCCGACGCTGGGAATTCGATCAGTCGATTTCTAGCGCCAACAGTAGTACATGAAATTAATCATAAATGTGAAGAAAATTTAACGCATTACAATGTAACATTAAAAAACTTCTTCTTCACGAATGTTCCTTGGTCATGATCACGGTGCAAGTACGGAGCCTCTTCTTTGGATAGCAGGATGCTAGGGTCAACTTCAACAGCGAATGGAGGCATACCTACCAACTGATCATAATCATTTGATTGGTCTGTTTTGTCCTCGACTCCCACAATTTTTTCTTTTACTTGGAAGGATTATGTGGCGCTTTGGCTCCCATGTATCTTCTAGATTTCTCTTGGATTTGCTACACATGTCCTTCACATAGAAAACTTGATGCACATCATTGGCGAGTACGAATAGTTCATCACTGTATCCAGTCTTGCTAAGGTCCACTATTGTCATTCCATACTGATTTTGGTTACGCCATTTAGCTTCACCCATTGGCAACAAAACAGAGGGATGCACAGCGGTCCGTATTTGATTTCTCATATCTCCTCTATAAAACCATAATAAGAGTCCATGCTACTACTTATGCCTATGACATCTATACGGACACCACTATTCTGGTTCGTGCTTTTCTGATCTTGGGCTCTTGTGTAAAATGTATAACCATTTATCTGGTAGCCTTGGAATTTCACGATTATACTAGAAGGTCCCATGGCTAACCAAGCAAGCTGTGGGTGAATCTCAGAGTTATCCATAAGTTGTTTGCGCAACTAGGAGGGAAAAGTTTGCACGTGCCTTCTTGTAAGCCAGGCATCGAATCTGGCCGGGTTTTCAGAAACTAACATCTGCTTGTGCTGCTCGATATACGGAGCCACAAAGTTTGACTGCTGTAGTACAGTGTAGTGTGCCTTGTTGAACAAATCAGCATCATTGCTCAAACATACTTTCCTTCCAAGGGTGCCCATTCCCTGCAGCCTCCCCTCATGGCGTGAAGTTGGAACCCCAATCGGGTCAATTGAGTCAATAAAATCAACACAAAACTCAATCACCTCCTCTGTTCCATATCCCTTGGCGATGCTTCCTTCTAGATGGGCACGATTAAGAACATAGTTTTTTAGGACTGATATAAACCTTTCGAAAGGTCACATATTGTGCAGGTATACTGGTCCGAGAATATTAATCTCTTTTACTAGGTGAACAAGAAGGTGAGTCATAATATTGAAGAAAGATGGTGGAAATACCAACTCAAA
Organism: Setaria italica; assembly: GCF_000263155.2. Taxonomy (NCBI): domain Eukaryota; kingdom Viridiplantae; phylum Streptophyta; class Magnoliopsida; order Poales; family Poaceae; genus Setaria; species Setaria italica. The sequence goes on along the minus strand of NC_028450.1, from coordinate 23,333,638 downwards.
GCTGACAAGACATTGCACCACATTGTTCTGTAGCTTTGTTAGCTTCAATGGATCGATTGCCTTCTGTGAAATCGCATTAAGAAACGCGCATAGCTTTACGGGCGGCAATCAAACATTCTTTGGTAGAACACCCCTCAGTACAACCGGAAGCAACTGGGTCATCAACATGTGACAATCATGGGCCTTCAGATTTGTGAACTTCTTTTCTTTCATATTTATTATTCTCTTTATATTCGAGGAGTACCCATACGGGACCTTCAGACTATTCAAGCATTCAAACATGCTATCCTTCTCTTCCTTGTTGAGGGTGTAACTAGCAGGACGTAAGTAGTGCTGTCTATTATCTCTCTTTTCCGGATGTAGATCATCCCATTGCCTCATTTCTTTAAGGTCCCGTCGTGCTGCCAGTGTATCTTTTGAGGGCCCATAAACACCCATGAAGCCTAGCACATTCACACAAAGGTTTTTTGTTAGGTGCATCACGTCTATTGCGTTGTGGACATCTAGGGTTTCCCAATAAGGTAGCTCCCAAAATATTGACTTCTTCCACATGGCTGCACGTTCGTCATCATTGTTCGGAACAGGTTGGCTACCAAGACCTTTTCCAAATACTACCCTTACATCCTTTATCATCTCAAAGACACATTTTCCATTACGATGTAAAGGTTTTTTACGAGTTTCTGGTGCCCCTTTGAAATGCATCCCGCATTCTCGCAGCTGGTGGTGAGCATGGAGAAATCAACGATGACCCATATAAACTACCTTCTTACAGTGCTTCAAATACATGCTATCTGTGTCGTCTAAGCAGTGGGTGCAGGCTTGATATCCCTTGTTTGTCTATCCAAAAGGTTACTTAGTGCAGGCCAATCACTGATGGTTATGAACAACAGTGCTCGCAGGTTAAACATCTCTTGTTTATCCTCATCCCACACACGAACACCTTCTTCCTTCCAGAGCTGTAAAAGTTCATCAACCAACGGTCTTAGGTACACATCAATGTCGTTGCCAGGTTGCTTTGGGCCTTGAATAAGCGTCGGCATCATAATGAATGTCTGTTTCATGCACATCCAAGGAGGAAGGTTAAACATACATAAGGTCACAGGCCAAGTACTATGACCACTACTCAACTCATCGAATGGATTGGATCCATCAGTACTTAAACCAAACCTTATGTTCCTTGGATCACCTTCAAACTCCGGGAATGCTCTATCAATTGATCTCCACTGAGCCCCATCAACGGGGTGTCTCAGCATCTTATCTTCCTTACGTTCTTCTTTGTGCCATCGCATCAACTTAGCATTCGCCTTGTTCCTGAACAAGTGCTTCAAGCATGGTATTATATGGAAATACCACATCACTTTCACGGGAACTCTCTTCCTAGGAGGTTGCCCCTTGACATCACCAGGATCATCTTGCCTAATGTTATACCACAGCGCTTTGCACACGGAACACGCATCCAGATCCTCGTATTCAACACCGCGATAGAGGATACAATCATTAGGGCATGCGTGTATCTTCTGAACCTCCAATCCTAGAGGGCAAACAATCTGTTTAGCTTCATATGTTGTGGATGGCAATTCATTATTCTTGCGAAGAATCTTCTTGACAATTTCCAACATCCCCTGAAATGCCTTATCGGACACACCATTTTTGACCTTCCATTGCATAAATTCTAGTGTGGTACCAAACTTTTTATGACCTCCCTGGCAATCTGGATATAGCAATTTTCTATGATCATCTATCATGCATTGTAACTTTGATGCTTCCTTTTGAGTTTTAGAATCTCTGTGTGCATCCCTAAGCACTTGACCGAGGTCATCAGTATAGCCATCTTCCGCAAACTCATCTTCATCAGCCTCACCCATTGTAGTATCTACAAAAGATTGGCCTATAGCGTAGTCCGGAATGTTGTCATCATCCTCCCCCTCTTCACCGTCTTGCATTACAACCCCTCTTTCGCTGTGACGGGTCCAAACCAAATAGTTAGTTGTGAAACAGTATCTAAACAAGTGGATGTGAATAGTCCTCCAGGAAGCCTTTGAATAGCACTTCTGGTTACTGCATTGGGCGCATGGACAAGATATGAACCTGTTCTCTGGCTTGTTCGCTTTGGCCATTTCAAGAAAATGATTCATGCCAGCAATAAAGACCTTGCTCCACCTATCCGCGTTATAGCTCCATTGCCGGTCCATCTGCATCGTAGTATGCAAGCCATCAATAAATAGATTACAATAAAACTATCCATCACATTGCTATAATTTTAAATAGAAATACACAAATTAAAATTTCAGAAGCAAACAACATCATATAGTACGATAAACTCAAATATTGCTGAAAGTTTACATAGAAATACACAAATTATTTAGCTCATATTTAATTTACAAATAACTAAACTATTAAAAAATTCAATATTAAAAATTTAATATTTCCCACATAATGTACTTCTTCTAAAAATGGCAAATTGCATACCTCTATCTGAAAAGTACTAAAGTATCAAATTACACCTACAATTTATATGGCCAATTTATGAGTATTAAAAACACATTTACTCTAATTTTTCCCTAATACATAAAATTGAAACAATCTCAATTCTATCTCACATTTACTGTCCATTCTCCCTCACATTCAAACTATCCATCACACTGTAGCTCAAAAACATGTATAAATACAAATCCTCTACATGCTTAACAACAAACTAACTAATTTTTCTTCCTCTCTAAAGTATAAAACAAAGCTTAACAACACTAAATGAATGGAGCATGAAGTAGCTAACCTTCACAACACTTTGGATGGGTGAAATCCCCACGGAAATGAGGAAAAAAGATTTCAGCAGCACCTCCCCTAGGCTTGCTTCGGTGTCATGGAGAGGATGAGTTGGTCTGTCTTTGTGGAGCGGAGTGGCTCGGGCTGGTGGAGGGGATGAGGAAGAAAAGGTACTTGTAGATAAGATTTTACCCCGATTGGTAAATCCAACTAGGATAAAAGATTAGAGCTTTTGTCCCGGTTGGTGGTTTCTCCCGGTTGATAACGCCAACCGGGACAAAAGCTTCAACCTTTTATCCCGGTTGGAATTACCAATCGGGAGTAAAATGTTTATCCCGGTTGGTAACTCCAACCATGATAAAAGGTTGGATCTTTTGTCCTGGTTGGTGGCTCCAACCGGGGGTGAAGGGTGGCACCGTCGGTGCCCGAAAACTAGCCGTTTTAACCGAGACTAAAGGGTGGCCTGTAGTCCTGGTTGCAAAAAAAGAACCGAGAGTAAAGGTGCGTCCCATTCCAGCCTACCGTGGCGCACCCCCTTTTCTCCCGGGTTGAAATTAAACCGAGACTAAAGGGGGTGGGATCTAAAGTCAGTTCTCTAGTAGTGCTGGGTGCGTGTGTGACCAGCCAGGGAGGAAGATGGAGGGAGCAGGGGGGAAGATAGAATGAACGTGGCCTAAGTCTTGTTTTTTTTCCTAGCTTGCACGAGATGCTTGCGAGCCAAGCTTGGCTTGTGCAGTTTGTGCGAATAAGAGGAATGAATTTGTTGCGGTGATGGAACGATGAGTGAATAACGGAGGTTAGGCTTAAGATGATTTTTAGATGTCAAAGGAATTGACCTCGAGAATAGTTCAATATTTTGAAATTAGATTTTAATTTCAAAATAGATTTTGAAGTTTTTAAATTCGAGTGATTTTTGAGTTTGAATTTTGGAGCTGTTACAAGTAAACCTCGTCCATTGGTTTCTCGCTCCTTTGAGTGATTTTTGAGTTTGAATTTTCGAGCTGTTACAAGTAAACCTCGTCCAAGGAGCGATTTTTGAGTTTGAATTTTCGAGCTGTTACAAGTAAACCTCGTCCATTGGTTTCTCGCTCCTCAACATGTAATTATTTGCGGAGTACGAGAACGAATACCTTAGCAAATTGCGAGCACAACGAGCCCATACTATGCAAAGTTAGAATCCAACCAAATTAAACTCCAATCCGTCCTCCTAGCACATGGTTCTTGCAGAAATGAGAGAATTCGGTGGTGGCTGGTATACGGTATTACCAAAATGTCCAAGCTATCACTTCATATTTTTCAATGGGAAACAGGGGAGATGCCGAGTGCCAAGGGCACTCGACGATGGCCTAAAAACACTCGGCGAAGCCTTTGCCGAGTGTAACAGTCGGCATCAGGCACTCGGCAAAAATTTTAATGGCGAACAGAACTTTGCCGAGTGCCAAATGTCAGGCACTCGGCAAAGATATTTGCCGAGCGTGTGAAAACACTCGGCAAAAAAACACCTTCGGCGAAGACGGAGGAACGGCGCGGCACGGTAACGGGAGGTTTGCCGAGTGCTTCACAGAAAGGCACTCGGCAAAGCCGAGTTGTTTGCCGAGTGCCAATGGAGAGACACTCGGCAAAGATTAGATGTTTGCCGAGTGCCAGGCGAGAGGCACTCGGCAAAGTCCAGGTGTTTGCCGAGTGCCAGGGAAGAAGCACTCGGCAAACGTGCGCGTCCAGGTCAGGTAGAAAGGCCGCTTTGCCGAGTGTCAGGGGAGAGACACTCGGCAAAGTACACGTGTTTGCCGAGTGCCAAGGGCGAGCACTCGGCAAACTGGCACGTCCAGGTCAGATTTTGTTGTCATTTTGCCGAGTGTTAAAGCCAAAACACTCGGCAAAGCGGGCCTTTGCCGAGTGCAACACTCAGCAAAGTGGCAAAACCTACCCTGTTTTATTTATTTCTTACGTATAAATGACCCCTCTCAAACAAAAATCACAGGCATGTATATTACATCACAGGCATATAATAAGCATCACAGGCATATATTTTAGGTCACATGCACACAAATCACCAAGTACATGTTCTAGTTTCAACAAACCACAATTCCACAAGTAGATGTTCGAGATTAAACGAGAAGTTCACAAACAATGCATAAGTCAGTGAGGTGGCGTCCCTGCAAACGGCCGCATCAAATCTGGGTCTTGAGCTTAGGAATTCGAAGCCACCGATTGATTCTGCACATAAAAGAAGACGTGTGAGAACAAGATTGATATCATTTGAGCTAAATAAGTCATCTGTGAGGTAACTAAGTCAAGTTTAAGCTAACTAAGTCAAGTATTGAAACTAAAGTTCAAGTGACTCACAGGTTTATGTATTGAGGTGGAGGGAATATCATCGGTGGCGGTGGCAGTGGTGTACCCATACTCGTAGTAGTAGCAAAATTTTGCATGTATTGAAGCATTTGTTCCATCCTCAACCGATGTTCTTCATCCATCCTCTGCCGCTCCGCCTCCATCCTCTGCCGAACCATCCGCTCAACCCTCGCCTCCCTATCCTGTTGTTGCCTCTCCACTTGGGCCTACAATTTTTCATCGCAATATTACAATGCAAAGGTAAAGTACGTAACAACCAACGAACGATGAATGAAATAGAAAGAACCTGAAGAGCCTCCATCTGAAACTGTGTAGTGGTCGGCCGTGGGCGTATCGCTGGGCTCGAATCCGTGCTCCTTGCTCGGATCTGGGAGAGAGTGGGAGTAGAGGCCGTGTCGATTACGCTATCGCCAATCCAATAGCGACCATGCTTCTTCCCTCCTCCCACTCTCATCACCACTTCTCCATCTAGATCCTGGGTGCTCAGATCGTAATCTGGCCCGTGAATCTCCCTTGCCATCACCGTGTAGGAGGTGATGCGGCTGTGGATGCTAGGATCGGAGTACACCTCGAGCGGGTCATCCAGGTTCACGTCGATGTTGGCCGTTACCTTACCCTTTTTGGATAGAATCCATCCCTTGAACTGGGAGCAAGGCTGGCCATCATGTGAGGACGACTGCGGCAAAAATACAAAATTATTAGAAATTTAGCTGAATTGAGCATTAGACAAAAATAAATAAATTCACATACCCATTTTTCCCTATACTCATCAAGGCTCAAGCTGCCCTGATGGTGTGATGCACCTCGCATCATCAAATGCCGCTGACGGCAACCAAGGTGGTTCTCCAACCACCCGGGCTCAACCCACACGTCGACTATCCTTTCCCAGCACTGCATGTGCGCCCGGCACCACCACGCAGGCACCTACATCATCAAGTGTGACATGTGAAAAAAGAAAATTAAGTGTGATTATTATCGGATAAAGTAAGTATCAGCGTTCTTTATTTACCGCCATGAATTGGTCCTTCGTGAGGTTCATTGTCCCGGCCTCCTCTTTTTTGACCTTCATATTTCTATGTTGAGCGTAGAATTCGATGATGGCCTGGATGCGCGACTCGTAGTGCATATCCTTCACCAGCTTCTTGGCAGCCTCGAGAGCGTCTAACTGCGCACGAATCACGGCTCCTATCATCATCTCCGGTGCGAGGTCTTCAACTACGACACCTCTCGTAAAGTTTTTAATGTCTTGTCTCAAAGGATGGTCAGGAGGGAGGAATTGTCGATGTTTGTCGAACGAAGAATATTTGCCACCCTTCGTCAACCAAATAAACTTTAGAGAAGCCTTGCAAACTGGGCATGGGAACCTCCCGTGAACACACCATCCGCAAAAAATCCCATATGCCGGCAAGTCATGCAGCGAGTAATGGTACCAAGCATGCATCTTAAAGTTCGTCTTTGTAGCTCGGTCATAAGTCCATACCCCTTCCTCCCAAGCACGGACCAAATCATCAATCAGAGGCTCCATGTACACACTCATATTATTCCCCGGGTGCTCTGGAATTATCAACGATAAAAATATATTCTGTCATTGAAAAAGGATGCCAGGGGGGAGATTCAGGGGGATAACGAATATGGGCCAACAGGTATACGAGGCAGCCGCCATTCCATATGGATTGAATCCATCTGTTGCCAGCGCAACACGTACATTACGAGCATCTAGAGATTTCTCATGATAAATGACATCAAATGTTATCCAGGCTTCACCATCGGATGGGTGTACCAGCCTCTCAGGATTGTATCGACGTCCGTTTTTATGCCATGTCATCTGTTTCACGGATTTCTCTATCATGTAAAGCCGTTGGATCCTCGGTATGAAAGGAAGGTACCGTAGGATCTTCACGGGGATTGCGAGCTGGCTCTTCTTACCATCACCAGAGTCTACCTCTAGAAACCTAGACGACTCGCACTTCACACAGTACTTAGCCTCCGCATACTCTTTCCGAAATAAGATGCATCCCTTCGGACAAGCATGTATCTGCTCGTATGGCATTTTAAGAGCACGAAGGAGTTTTTGTGCCTCATACATGCTCTTTGGCAAGATGTGATCATCCGGGAGTAGGCTGCCAAAAACAGTCAGCATAACATCGAAGGCGTCTCGACTCAAGCTAAACTGGGACTTCACGGCCATTAGGCGTGCAATGGCATCAAGTTGAGAAACCTTGGTATGACAATGCAGGGGTTGCTGTGCCGCAGACAACATGTTGTAATATGCCTTTGCAGTAGTCTCTGGCTCGTCCTCCCTACGTGTCTCATCGAACCGTGCTTCATGATAGTCATTTAACATGTCTCCCACCCCGGCATCATCATCATATTCCTCGATGCGTTGTCTCAACACTTCATCTCTCCCATGATCGGCTTCACCATGGTAGATCCACCTAGTGTAGTCTAGCGTAAATCCATTCTTCACAAGATGTTTGCCCATTTCTAGCTTGGTTCTTCGACGCATGTTTGCACATCTACTGCACGGACACCAAGTGACACTAGCCCCTTTGACCCTGGCAAACGCCCGATCCAAGAATGCATCGGTCTTTTCAATCCATTCATCGGTCAATGAATCCTAACTAGAGCGGCCCGTGTACATCCACTCACGGTCATCCATCCTCTAACATAACAGCGAGTAATAGGTGAAGATAGGTCCTACGTGTTCCTACACTGTCTAATAGGTAAAGATAGGTCCTAATCCCACCCGAGGATGTGTCGGTGCAATTAGTTTCCATGCCCTACTCCGATCCGTGATAGAATTTCGGCAGCACCTCCCCGCTGTTCTCCAAATACACGTCCAGGATCGGAGATTGTGTATCCGGAGAACAACAGGAAGGTGCTTCCAAAACTCTGTCATGGATCGAAGTAGAGCATGGAAACTAACCGCACCGACACATCCTCAAGCTGTCCAAAAAACATGGACAATTCGAAATAGATACGGTTATAAATATGCAAATATTTGCATATTTGCAACCATATCTCTTTCGAACGGGAGACGCCTAACTAGGTTACGTGATATACGAACATCAAACGGAAAGAGAAGTGTAAGATGCCTCACCTTGCTATCTTGCAAAGTGACGAGTCGAGGACGGTCCTTGTGAGCCTCTCCTGCAAGAAAAGAACATTGTACTGTTAAGTCGAAATTTCGGCAGCACCTCCCCTGCACGGGGAGGTTTTACCAAAACCTGCAACAAAAAAAATGGCACGATGGCCGACAACCACATTCTCACCAAAGTGATGGCACAATGGCCGACAACCACATTTATTGCAAGTGTTTGGTACAATAGCATTATATCGACATGGATTTTAACTTACAAAGTCCTTTTCTAATTCATCTCTAAAAGAAAATCATTTTCTAATTCATCTCTAAAATTAAACTCCTTACAATACCACCTTCTATCTTCTCTAAAAGAAAGTCATTTTCTAATTTATCTCTAAAAGCAAAGTCCTTACAATACCACCTCCCTATCTTTTCTAAAAGAAAGTCATTTTCTAATTCATCTCTAAAAGTAAAGTCATTTTCTAATTTCTAATACCTAATTCCTAAATCCTAATTCCTAATTTCAAAATAGAATTTCTAATTTCTAATTCCTAATTCTTAATTTCTAATAATTTCTAATTTCAAAATAATAAATTACCGGGAGAGCCGGCCGGAGGAGAGCTGGCCGGCCGGGGTGGAGGGCCGCTAGGGGAGAGCTGGCCGGCCGGAGGAGAGCTGGCCAGCCGGGGTGGAGGGCCGCTAGGGGAGAGCTGGCCAGCCGGGGGAGGGCCGCCGGCTGGGGGAGGGGCGGCCGGCCGGTGAAGGGCCACCGGCCGGTGGAGGGGCGGCCTGCCGGGGCGAAGGGGCGGCCGGCCGGGGCGGAGGGGCGCCCGGGGTCGGCCGGGGCGGAGGGGCGCCGGGGTCTGGAGCGGGAGGGCCGCGGGTAGGGGAGGGGCGGCCGGGGCGGAGGGGCGGCGGCGGCGGGTGCGGCGGCGGTGGCGGGTGCGGCGGCCGCGCGTACGGGGCAGGCGGCGGTGTCAAGTTTTGGAAAATGGTTTGCGCGTACTGTGCCACCGGTGCTATACAGTCTGCGCCTCACTGAGTTTGCCGAGTGCCCAGATCCAGAACACTGGCAAACTTGCTTTTGCCGAGTGCCCAGATCCAGAGCACTCGGCAAACTTTTTTTTTATTTTTTTACACACCTGGGGAACCGTATATGCGCTGTTGGTGGGCCCGTACTCCGTGTTTGCCGAGTGTATTTTGGGAAACACTCGGCAAACATAGATACACTCGGCAAAGTCCTTTTATATTTCATGTATATCTACCACATCTAACGTGTTTTACTAAATTTGTTCGATGTACTTCAAAAAACATGGTCAAATTCACTTAACTATACATATTTGATTTTTCTATCAATATTGTTCCATTATTTTAGGCAGTTATAGCTCAAATTTAATTTATCTCAATTTAAAATCTATAATTGGAGTTAATACATTAAAATTATCAAACGGATACGAAAAATTCTCAAAATTTGAAAGGAACCAATCTATATTGTCCATTGCCTATACAAAAAGTTTCGAAGTCAAACTCTAATTCGACCGGCACTTTGACTCCAAATCTTAACAGTTCATTATGAACTTCTAGACTATTCTCTCGAGATACTCCGATTTGTTAGCGTCGTACGTGACAGAAGGTGCGAAACCTTCTCAATTTTTTTCCAAAGTCTCCATGGATGACATCATGAGATCTTGAGAAATCTCGTGATTTTCAGAGTTCGTTTGTTTTTTCTAGAATTTATAAATCATTGGACCACACGTTTGTGGTCGTATTTTGTGACCAAGATGTTCGAAATTCCTTTTAATTTTCTGGGTAAGGCCCCAGAGTGGACTCACTAACATGAATCAGATTTTTCCACTGAACTTATTCCATTATTTAAAACACTTGCAGTTCAAATTTGCCCGTAACCGAAAAAATCCTATATGTGCTATAAATTTATTAAATATAGCAAACTAATCCAAAAATATATGAAATTTGAACATGTAGTATCACATGTTGTGTGTGGAGAGTGGAAAAAGTTTGGAGGGCAGGGGAGGAAAAAAATTACTATTTCGCCGAGTGTCTACAAAAAACACTCGGCAAAGCTACGATTCGCCGAGTGCCGCTGGGACCGACACTCGGCCAAGCTACGGTTCGCCGAGTGCCGCTGGGACCGACACTCGGCAAAGCAACGGTTCGTCGTGTGCCGCTAACGGGCACTCGGCAAAGTGCAAACGGCGGCCCCACAGCATAACGGCGGCCGCGCGTGCTTGTCACGTGATATAGCTTTGCCGAGTGTGGCGTTTTGCCGAGTGTAATAGTCGCGTTTTGTCGAGTGTTTTTTTTGACACTCGGCAAACGTGTGTTTTGCCGAGTGTTTTTTTAATGCCGAGTGTTTATTTTGATACACTCGGCAAATATGCATTTTGCCGAGTGCGCGACAGTTTGCACTCGGCAAATGGAAAAACACTTGGCATTAGCTCGGTTTCCGGTAGTGCATGAGATAGTATAAGGACTGTACATGCTACAAACACTGAAAAATATGATGAGCCTCATTCTCATTATCGTTTGTCATTATCGTTTTGTTCAATTCGTTCGCCTCATTCTCCGTTTGTCAATGACGTTCGCCTCTTCACCACGCGTAACAAGTCGCACCACTGAGCCTCGCCTTGATCTCACCCATGTCCAGGTGAGCCATCGGGGCGTCCTGCTGGGCCGGCGCAAGCCACTGCACCTGCACCCTGCTCCGGCCTCACCTCGTGGACGCATCCTTCTCGGCCGATGTGGGTGCTCCGTGCTCACCTCCTATTTCTGGGTCCACCTCTACGACCATCGTGGTAGTGGCTGTAGGATGCGACATTTGTGTCGTCTCGGCATCCTCGTCGACGTTCACATCCAGCCCCACCGGCCACATAAACGCCGGCCTGGCCAGCGGCACGGCGAAGGGTGGCACGGAACGCGTCAGATTCTGCATGATGGCCTTCGTCTTCGGCCGCTCCCCGGCGTTAGGGTGGCTGCACGCCAGGCCCAGCAGCAGGAGCCTCTCGGCGTCCTCCTCGTCGAACTCGCCGGCCAGCCTCGGATCGACGGCATCCAGGACGCGGCGCTCGCCATGGAGCCTCCACACCCACTCCAGCAGCTGGCCAAACCCGCCGGGGCTGTTGCAGGAGATGCGGCGGCCGCAGACGATCTCCAGGATCACGGCGCCGAAGGCGAACACGTCCGACTCCCTCGTCGCCCTGCCTGTGTGGAAGCACTCTGGAGCGATGTAGCCTAGCGTCCCCGGGACACCGATCATGTCGGTGTAGGAGGACTTGCCGGACTCGAGGGCGCGGGCGAGGCCGAAGTCGCCAAGCCGGGCGTTGAAGGAAGAATCTAGCATGATGTTCGACGGCTTGATGTCCCGGTGGACAACCATCTGGTCGTACTCGTGGTGGACGTAGTTCAGAGCCGACGCAATGCCGGCGACCACGTTGTAGCGCTGGTCCCAGTTGAGGGCCGGGGCATCCTTGCCGCCGAAGATATGTTTGTCCAAGCTGCCGTTGGGCATGTAGTCGTACACCAGCATCAGCACGCCGTTATGGTGGCACCAGCCTGCCAAATGTGTCAATGTCAATTGAGTTTTCATTTAAGAAACTGGTTAGTCAGTTTGACTGTTTGAGACGTGAGAATTGAATTGAAGTAGATTTGTCTTTGGGAGCAATAATTCAGCTCTGATTGTTCAACCAATCAAGAGATAACATTATTGGTCTGTCATACCCATTGTTATACTCACTCCCTCAGTTTTTAAACATATGATGAAGAAGGTATGTGTAGACGACAATAGTGATGGCAAAGGTATGGGAAATAAAGTTTTGTCCCTGTTTACCAGGTTAGTTGTGAGATGTGACCAAATGATGTTTCCTTACTATTGTATTGTTTATTAGTGATATGAAGAACTCGGGTTTTTCCTCTTGTCCACATATTTTAGTGACTACTTTTCCCCTTGCAGTACGGATTAGTCTTTGCCGGCCATTCTAGTTGCTGGAAGGGTACGTCAACGATATTCTTTGTTAGTCTGGTATAACGCGTTTTGTACAGCTAAGCCATATTCTTTTTGCATCGAAATGGCAAGGTGTCACTAATTCTTATCCTAGTTAGGTCCCGTTTCGTAGAGCTTCGCCTTCTCATAAAACGGCTTCGGCTTCGGCTTCTTCGGTGGAGTGGCTTTTTTAGTGAAGTTGAAGCTGTTTTGCAAAACGTTTGGTAAAACGGCTTCTCAATGGCAATATATGTAATTTTATGATCACTTAATGTTTGGAGAGAGAGAGGAGAAGCCGGTGAAGCTACTTTTTTCGGCTTCTCCTCTCTAGTGTAAGCCGTTTTGCGGCTTCTCCCCGACTTTGGTGGTGAAGCCGTTTTGAAATTAGCCCTTTGGTAGGGCTTCACCAAAAGTTGGTGGAGAAGCACTTTGAGAAGTCCTACCAAACGGGACCTTAGTTAGATAAGCCGCGATTGAGTGGATAAAGTACACGTAGCAAGTTAGATTGTTAGGAAAATGGGGGAAAAAAGTCTCAGTTTTTTGTAATTTACCAGTAGATAAGGAAGTAATAATGGATTCCAAAGTAAAAAAGTTTGAACGAGTAGAGGAAAATGAATTCCTTACCGACGAGCTTGACAAGATTCCGATGGCGGAGGCGGTTGATGATGCTTAGCTCGGCAAGGAAGTCCTCCTGGCCCTTGGTATTGGCCCCAGAGAACCGCTTCACTGCAACCTCCATGTTATCCCCATCTTTCATAGGCACGGTGGCCCGGTACACCACGCCATATCCACCCTGCCCTAGCTTCATCTTCTCGTCGAAATCATTCGTCCCTTTGCTCAGCTCCTTGTAGTCGAACACCTTGGGCAGCCCTGGGATGGTCATCAGGCCGATGGTGTTGTTGAACAGCGAGATCGTGCCCTCCCGGTCCTTCTTCCTCTTCTTCTTGATGTACAGCAGGGCAGCAAGCAGCCCGAGCGTCACGGTCAAGGCGCCGCACGACACACCAGTGATCACACTGGCCTTCCAACCAGACGATGTTTTCTTGGCCCCACTGCCGTTGTCGTTGTCGTCAAGCGTCTCAACCGTCATCATCCACTGGAGCACGCAGTTGAGCTGGTAGTGGACGCCAGTGGATGCCGAGAAGCCGAAGAAGGCCTTCCGTCCGAGGAGGATCCTGGAGAGATCCACCGATGCGTTGAGCACGGCGGTAGCCGGTTTGCTTTCGTCTGCGGACATGTACACCGAGATGTGCCGGGTGGTGCCATCGTACTCGACCCAGGCGTTGTAGGTGCCGCTGCTGATGTTGGTGGGAGCGAGCTGTATGCCATGGGGGGCGAGCGGGGTGGCGTAGGTGGAGCGGACGCCATTGACGTTGAGCCCGACGTGGTTGTCGTCGGGGTCGTAGGACTGCTTCACCGTGTCCAGCTCCACGGCGACGAACCCGTTGGTGGCGCGGCCGTCCGTGGATGCGTTGGTGAGGCCCAGGTACCCGCCGTAGCTTCCGGGCGGTGGCTCGTCATTGCCGGACGCGATGAGGAACGTCAGGCCTTCTCCCTTGATGGAGAGGTTCGTCCGAAAGAGGTTGAACATGAAGGATGTGTTGAAGGAGGCGATGTGCTTGCCATCGGGGGAGTTGGAAGAAGCCATGTAGGCCCAGAGGGCGAACGGGGAGGGGAAGAAGACGCGGCCGGTCTGGTTGACGAGGAAGCTGGAAGCGGCGTTGCCGGTGTCCGGGGTGATCTGAAGCGCGCCCTGGCTGATAGAGGAGTTGCTGGAGAATATCAGGATGCCGGGTTGCTGCAGCTGCTGTTTGCCGTCGAAATCGGTGAAGTAGAATGTGGTAAACTGCTTGCCAGCGACGGTGGTGTTGTAGATGGTGGATTTGGGGAGCTGGATGGATTGGGAGCAGATGAAGACAGACGACAGGAGGAGGAGGAGCGCGAGGCTCGTGGTGGCGCCGTCATTGCCACGGCGTGAAGGCCCCATGGGTTGAGCGCTTGCAGCCTTCCACAAAGATGAAATGAAGAGAAGGTGAAGTCGGGGGAAAGGGATTTAGTTGCTGGAGACCAGGCCGTGCGTAGAGGCCTACAAAGCAGAAATACTGCCACCAGATCGAGAAAAATAAATGAAAATGTGTAGACTAATGGTTCACTTTCTTCTTTCTATATTTAGAAAAGTTCAACTAAGTTTAGTAATGCTGAGGCACCAGCTATCCCTGCTTTTATGTCCATGCCAACTGCACATGCAAGTGAAAGAGAAGAAACTGTAGCGGTCCTTAAACTTACTGCAAGTTCTCATCCGGTCCCGGTACTCTCAAGATCCATATAATAGTCCTGAGCTCCCATCGTGACACCGGTACTCTCAAAATGCACATTAAAGTCCTTAAACTTGTCCCGAGTTCTGATCCAGGTCCATAAACTTATCCTGATCCATAAATTTGTCCCAAGCTCTCACCCACCGAAACTTTCACTACAAGAAATGTGTTGATCTATGATGAAAATTTTATGACACATTTGTTCTCGTCATAGATCTATTACATTTCTGGCTGAAAACGTTATAAAGTTTCACATCTGAGAAAATTTAGTGACAAAGTTACGGAACGTCATAAAAGTTGCCACTATAGCAAAAAAAATCATCACTCGCTGTTACATGGTGGTTTTGTGATGATATAAGCTTCGTGAAAACGTCATAAACCAGCGAGGGTCCCACATGTAAGTTTAAGCTAATAAATAGGGCGGCAAAATAAAATGAAAAACGTGCCGCACTCTCACGACAGGGAATAAAGAAGAACAGAGAGAAGGCTCGGCGGAGATCTGCGCCTCCCCGTGGCGGCTTAGTCCTACGACAGCTCAAATCTAGTGCTTTCCGCGGCGCATCAATTTGGTCAGTAATTTTGAGTTGAATTCGCCAAAATTTCCCATATGGATAGATGTTGGATACACGGTTGTCAACTATATACTCCCGAGCATGAGAAAGGGGTCACTGATTTCATGGAATTTGTTAAAAGTAGATACTCTAACAATGAACAAAAACTATACTCGTGTCATGGATGTCTGAATCAGTCTAGATGTACTGTAGATGTGGTGAACCTGCACTTACTTATGAATGGATGGCAAGCACCAACACTAGGTGGATCCATCATGGAGAAACATTCAAGAATAGGGTTTAGGAAAATGCAAATCTACAGGATAATGGGGTTCAGAAAAATGCAATTCTGCAGGATGATGGGATTGAGGAAATTGCAATTCTACCGGATGAGGGGTTGTGGATAATGCAGTTCTACAAGAAGATAGTGATCAGGAAATGGTTTAGGAAAACGAACACATATTGGGTATGGAGGAGGATGAAGTCACTAAAATGATAGCCGACATGTGCCACGCTAAAGAGCTTGAAGGAAAAATGTTGGAATGTATAAAGGAACATATAAAATGTAAGGTGCCACCGGGATCTAAATATACACAATTTACATTTGTTGTGAAGTTACTTCATATATATCAAGTCTTTCTATCAGATCAGCAATGTCACATTCAATGCGCTTCTGAAGGTGTTATCCCTTTCTTTCCCAGGAGCATGTGTTCCGACATCTTATGATGACGCAATGAAGTACATTTGTGCCATGTGACTTGGCTATTAATCTATCTATATTTGCAAAAATAATTGTGTATTATTTCGCAAGACACTAGAGAAACATGATGTGTGCCCAGTATATTGTGAAGCGAATTCAAGATGGAAAGATGCAGACAACAAGAAGCGCGTTCCACAAAAGGTATTGAGGCATTTTCCGCTGGTTTCAAGGCTGAATAGGATGTTTCTTTTATCAAAAACCGCAAAGCATGCACAATGGCACAAGTTAAAGCGAAAACCGATGGAAAATGAGCTTAGCCATCCAGCTGATGGTGAGGCATGGAATGACTTCAATAACAATTGGCCAGAATTTGCAAAAGATGCTAGGAACATTAGACTTGGCCTTGCAACCGATGGTTTCAATCCATTTGGCAACATGACCAACTCATATAGTATGTGGCCAGTATTTGTTGTGCCGTATAGCATGCCACCATGGGTATGCATGGAAGAATCAAACTTCATGATGGCATTATTGATCCCTGGGCCGAGTTCTCCATCAAAGGATTTTGATGTCTTCTTGCATTCTCTCATAGATGAGCTGTTGGACCTTTAGAAGGGTGTTGATGCATACGATGCTTGTAGTCATCAATCCTTTAAACTACATGCTGCAGTTATTTGGTGCATACATGATTATCCAGCACTGATCATATTGGCGGGGCTAGTCATGAAAGTTTATTATGCCTGTGTGCGTTGTGATAAGGATCCTTGCTCAAGGAGATTGAAGAACAAGATATGTTATATTGGCCACTGTCATTTCCTTCCAACTAACCATCCATGGAGAAGAAGGAAAGCAGAGTTTGATGGTAATACTGAAAACTAAGAGAGGTCAGAGTAGTTTACTACTAGGAGCTTCAGCAGCAACTAGAGAATTTTAAAGATGTTAAACCAGGAAATCCTCCTCAAGGTCAGAGAAGGAAGCGGGAACCTGAACAGTGTTGGAGCCGAAGGGTTTGTTTGTTTAACTTACCGTATCAGATAAGTTTGAAGCTGCCACATAATCTTGATGTCATGCACATTGAGAAAAACATATACGAAAACCTTATTGGAACGTTGCTTAAAATTGCTGGGAAGACAAAGGACACGATCAATGATAGGGTTGATTTGGAAGAGATGGGCATTAGACCACATCTACATATGGTGAATACTACAGAAGGAGAGTCATGCAAAATGCCAGAAGCTCCATATACAATGGGTAAAAGCAACATAAGGTGTTTTGTAATTTTATAAGTCAGGTTCTGAGATGGATATGCTTCTAACTTATCAAGATGTATTGCCACTAATGGATGCAAAATCCAAAGACTAATAACTCATGATTGTCACATCCTACTCCAAAGGACTTTGCCTACTTCCCTTCGAGGTTTAATGGATAAATACATACTCAACTGTTTTGGGATTAGGAAACTTCTTTGGGCAACTATGTTGCAACACTATGAAGTTGGATGTTTTGAAGAAATTGAAAATAGATATCCCATTAATTTTGTGCAAGCTTGAGAAAATTTTCCCTCCTGCATTCTTAGATGTTATGGTGCACTTGGCTGTCCATTTACCTAAGGAAGCAATCCTAAAAGGCCCAGTATAATATGGATGGATGTATCCCATCGAAACAAGGCTATGCACATTGAAGCGTTTCGTGAGAAACATGGCTAGGCCTGAAGGATCCATTGCAGAAGCATATGTTGCTAATGAGGCCTTGACATTTTGCTCAGGGTGCGTTGCGGATGATGATGTTGACACATGATTCAATCAGGAGGGTAGGAACAGAGAGAATGCTGATTTGTTATGAGAAGGCGATTTATCTTGTTTCCAGCACAATGTTGATGTACTTGGAGAAGCGAAGACTTTGTTCCTTGATTCGGATTACAACAAGCTGGTTTGGTATGTGCTAAACAATTGCGAAGAGGTTGAGCCATATATCAGGTATGTAATCCATCATGTAGTGATTGTACTGAAATTATTTTTGTCTAATTTTCTGATCGATGTGTTTTTGCAGGATATACAGGGATCAGTTAAAAGTGGAAGGTGTGTCGGACCAGGTTATTGATCATAGAATTCAAAAAGAATTTGCCGATGTTTTGAATTGCATGTAAGTTTTCTGCTTTTTCAGAACAAACTTGTATTAGTTGGCGATCTATATATAAAACTATAGTTTTGTTGTACAGATTGAAAAGATGTCTGAAGGAGAGGTCTCCAAGAACCTATATGCACTATCAGCTTTACCAGACAAGCGAGGAAGAAAATATTCAGCATGTCTTGTTGGTGGTATCGGCTACAGGCTTTCATAACAGTGAGCCATTTGAATTTTATGGATGTCTAAGAGAAATTATTGAGCTGCAGTATAACTCATCAGGGCATGGCATAAATCGAGCTGTTGTATTATTCCACTGTGATTGATATGATTTGGGAGGGAACAAGAGGGAACCAAGGATTAAAAAGGATGGGTACTTCACAAGCATCAATACTGGAAGGTACTGGTACAAAAGTGATCCCTACATTTTTGCAATACGAGACCTATGTTGTTGCAATATGCTAATAGGCTATCTCAACGAAATACTAGTAGTGGCTATATGCATAAACCATATCCCAACGAAATATGGGTCATCGCTATATGCTCAATGGATATCGCAATGGCGAGAAAGCATCGTAATAGGCGTACAAGGTATCGCAACGATGTATGTGCCATCATTATATGCTTCAACCATATTGCCACGAAATGTGTCATGGTTATACGCTCAATGGATATAGCAACGACGTGAAATTATTACAATAGGTGGTACAAGGTATCACAATGATGTTTAACAGTGGTTATATGCTTCAACCATATCGCAACGATATATGTCGTGGTTATACGCTCAATGGATATAGCAACAATGTGAAATCATTGCAATAGCGGGTGCAAGGTATCGCAATGATGTACATGCCGTCGTGATATGCTTCAACCATATCGCACCGGAGTATGTCATGGTTATATGCGTACAGGGTATTGCCACACAATATGGGTCATGGTTATATCCTCAATGGATATCGCAACGAAAAATATGTTGTCATCATATGCTTGTTGGTCGTCGGCTAAAACGGAAAATCCAAAACAATAATTGATGCCACATATATATCATTAATTAAATCAATCCATCGTTCATGCACACCATTCATGATAAAACAGAATATTCGACACATGAAAATACTCTTCTCCATTCATCTCCCATCCCAGCATTCATGATAATCAACTTTGCTTCAAGGTCTGCTTGTAACCTGTAGGAAACCTTGAGTCTTATTGCCCCTCCGTAGCTTCACTGGCCTGCTGAAGCGAAGAGAAACAAACAAGTGAATTAAAACTTGTGAAGCTACTTTGTCTTGGAATCAATATGCAGCAATATTGAGAGCACAATTCCAGTTCGTACCAGTTGTACTTTCTTTTTGCTTGCTCGTGTTTTAGCACTAGATATAAGCTATTGTTTACTAATGTATGATGTGGATCCTGCAACAGCTCCCACACCTTTACCGTGATTATCATTGAACATACTCTTTGCAATGTTGGCAGTTTTAGCATTTCTGGTTGGAGTCGAAGTGCTATTTCTGATTATGACAATGGTGGTTGGAGCATTCTGGATCTTAATGAAGGTCTTGGAACAATGTTAGCTGAAATATAATGCAAAAAACAATCAAGGTTTGAATGCTTGTTCGATGTTGTTACCTGGTTTGCTGCTTCTTGACTATGCACTACTTGTGTTGCAGCAAGGTTTTCCTCAGTCCTCCCAGCTTCATCGGGAGTTGTATTATTGTTGGTTTGAGAGGTATGCTGCATAATTTAAAAGCGGGCAGGCAAGAGATTAGCGACATATGTATATATATTTTCAATCACATCCAATTATTGTCGATACTTGGTTCCTAGTTTCTTGGCTATGCAGTACTGGCCTTGTTTCAATGTTATCATCGCTGGTCCTAGCATCAACTTCAGTTGTATTATTGTTGTTTGCCGGGGTATGCTGCGGATTTAAAAGAGGGGAGGCTAGATATAAGTGAGATTATGCAAATTTATAACACAACAGAAATAAACAGGCACAAATCATGTTCTGGTTACCTCTCCCAGTTAAGCCTGACGATAAGGTGCCATCATTGTTTCAACTTCCCTCATCAATTCTTGTCTAAGCGCAGCTTTAAGTTGTTCTCTCTCTGCTTCCTTTTCAGCTTCATGCTTCTGCATTTGTTTCTGTAACTGACGTTCATGTTCTTCGAGCCTCTCTATTCTCTCCTGAATCATTCTCTCCTCAAGGGCTGCCTGCTTTCGTTTTGGATTCGGCAAGTAACCATGGCCACGTGACCTGCTGTATTTGGCTCCTATTGTTTCCATGTACATTTGCTGGAAAACTTGGTCTTCCTTAGCATGTCCAGAAGTGTGACTATTCTGGAAAACTTGTTCTTCTTCATCTGATTCTGCTAGAGATAATTTTCTGCTTGTACTAGTCTGATGGCAAGAAATAATTAATTGTAACATTAATTTGGTCATGGTTTCATACCAAAAAATAGCTGGTAATGTACAGGCAATGTTATGATCAAATTAGCACTCAGTACTCACATAAATACTCTCAGCCAACTGATTTGTCCATCTTCCTTCCCTAGTGTGAGTAGTCTTCCAAAGTTCCAAAAGTGGTGGCTCAACACCAGTTACTAGATCTCTCTATGATTGCAACATTAAACGCCAATAATATATCATTATGTAATGTACTGAAACTTGAGAATAAGTAAACAAATCTTTACCTTTTCCCAACTCCATTGCGAGAAAGATTTGGAACCCCCCGAATGAGTTGTTCTCAGCATGCCGCGATTTGAAGAGTTCGTGCTGCTCTTATTCTACACAATCAACCTATAAAGTAACGGTTAGTGATGAGAAGTTGAACTCATGATTGTGTTCTTTTACTTACAAAAGAGGGTGTACCTTGAAGTATTAGTTGCATAATACATGTTCAAATAGTGCCACTCCACAATGTCTATGTCTTCAGGCTTATGTTTCATTCTCTCATCATAACTGTTGTATGCCTTGTATGTAGAATGCAAAACGGATCACCAACTTTTGTAGCGTGCATTGGCAACCTTCCATATCTTTTTTTTCGGACTCCCAGCGGTCTCAAGGTCCCAATGATCCTATTGGGAAAGAAAACTTGTTATGTATGCTACATTCATAATATATGTTTCCAAGAAAATAGAGGGGACAAGACTAGTATATATAAAATATTATAATGCAGCATGAGATGGCCATTGACATACCATTACAGATTCTGCGATATCCTCCTTGACAAATGAACACACATATTTCCAATTTCTAACTCCAATTAGTGGAACCTTCTGCTTTGTATACAGAAGAACCTCATCCACAAAGGTACGTCTATTATCTCCACAGGGACCACCCACTTTTTCAGAAAATTCGATTTTCAGTTTATTCTCCAAGCCACTCTTTGATCTCTTGGCCACCGCAGCTAGCCCTTTCAAGCATCCTCAGCCAACTTTCTTGCCACCTACTTACAATCCAAAAATAGAAATATATATACATTAAGTCGTGCACAATAAGAGCATAAAAAACTACACAAGGTGTGAAGCATTTACAACCTTTTGTCTGCTTTGGTTTCCTACCATGAGTTGGCCATTGTTGTGGCGGCGTGTCGCTACTACCATTGGTTTCCTCACGTACTTCTGTAGGCTTGAACAAATGAAAAATAGGTGCACTTAATGGATTGTACAATTTTCATCAAAAATAAGAATTAGTTCAGATGCAAAAGGATTTACAAATATCTCTTAGAAGGCCTTTGTGCCTTAACCATTTAGAGTATGCTTTTATTGTATCATCCCTGTATTCATCGTATAGACCTGCAAGTTACCAATACATACAATTAAGTGAGTCCATTGTACAGTTATAGGCACATGTGCATAGTGTAGTACAAACAACATACATACCACATTCTGGGTCTTGGGCATCAAGCCAATCTTTGTATTCATCAACATTATGATCATTACTAGAATCATCATCAGCATCACTAACATCATCAGACTCATTCACCCTTGGTCGTTTCAGGGGTGTAATGTTGGCAGCTCCATCCACTTCTTGTTTTGATATTATCAACCTTAGTTTCCTTTCTTCAGATGATTTCATGTTCTCAAGCAAGCACTCTACATCTTTGGTGGAATCAATTGGCAAGACAGATGCATTAGCATTTCCTATTCTTGTGACGACCGACCCAAATCTCTCGGGTTAATCTTAATCCTAGCCCCTGATCATCTGTCTAGTCTTTCCGCGCCTAGGTGTTCAACCTTCCGATCGGTCCCGACCCCTCCCCGCCTTGCGTCGGTTCCGACCCCGCCAAAACCAGCCCACCGTCGGATCCTTCTAAGTCTTTCTCAAACGTCCGTTCTATCTGACCAGTGGACCCGCGAGATCTTTTTCCCCCAGATCTTCCGCGGCAGGCGCACTCGAGTTGCATGCCCGCTTCAGAGTCTCCCCGCCGCGTGGCTCATCTTCTCCAACGCCCGCCGCTCAGCCTCGTCTCTGACCCGTGACCGAATGGATACTCGCGCCCCCTTCCACAATGGCAGCGGAAGCCCCTCTGCAACCTTTCTGCCGTGCCTCGCCTCCCGCGCCCATCATCACACCGCCAGATCCCGGCTGCAGAGCCCGATGTCGCCCGTCTTTTCCGTCACTTCGAACACAGTCGCGCCGCCTGGTCTTCGCTACCCGACGATTCCTCCTTCGCCAACCCCGACCACGGCAGCGACAGCTCCTTTCCCCGCCTTGTCAGAAGCCGCCCGACAATCTGTTGCTCCGCGCTCGCCCGTGCACCCGCGGCTGCCTGTCTTCTCACTTTTGCGCCCTCGATTCTAGCGCTGTTAACCCGGTCGCGTCCATCAAATCCACCGCACGACGACGCCCGCCTCCGCCAAATCTCAACCACCGGCATGATCGCTCCTGCGCCGCCCTGACGCCGGAACCCAGTGACCGCTGGCATCATCCCCGAAGTCCTACACCACCGCCCTCGTCGCTGAATCGCCGCCCCGGCAGAGTAGTCCATTGCTTCTCCCCGGCCATCGCGCCGCTCCCCTTCTCGCTCCTGCGCCGCTTCCTTTTCCCCGTCCCAGCCGCTATAAAAGGGAATGCGCGAGCCCGCCGGAGTTCCCTCCGCCATTGTTGCCTTCTGTCATCTCTCTTGCTCCCTGCTCAAGCTCCTAGCGCCACCCCTAAGTTCCTGAGGAACCCTCCTCTAAGCTTCCCTCCGTTTTTCCCCAAGCCACCCCAGCCGCTTGCTCCTCCGTGCTGCGTAAAAGCTCACTTGTGATCCACAAGAAGCACCGCCGCCACTGGAGCACTGCCGGACTTAGCCGTTGTTCAAAGCCTTAGTCCCTCCGCCTAAGTCTGCCTCTTCCCGACCCCAAGCTTTCCTCGTAGGAAGAAGAAGGTAAGCTGCCAACCCCAGTCCGCTTCGCCCGACCCCTCTTATCCGCCCGACCCCGGTTCCGTCTCGCCCGACCCCATCTTTTTCGCCGACCCCTCTCCGCCTCGCCCGAGGGCTCGGCTGTGATCTTTTTCTTCAACTCGAGGGTGTATGTGTAAAATTTAGGAACCCTTCAGCGCTGGCATCTAAGGATCCCTAGTATACCACATCCTCTAGTTCAAGGATCAGATCATAAGATCCTTTCCGACCCTTACCTCTTGATCTTCACCAACTCTCCTGAACCTCCCCACCCTCCTGCTCTTTGTCGCGAGTTTCTGGGCTCAGGCGAGCAAGTGTTGCTGTTGAAATGACCGTCTATGCTAACTCTTGCATTGCATTCGTGTAGAGCTACGCCTCGCCGACGGCTTCTACGAGTTACACCCGGTGCCAGAAGACAAAGTTGTAGCTAAGCTCCTACCCCTAGAAGCCGAAGCCGCCCCCGAAGTCGAGCAGTTCTCCTCCTCTTTGCTTGAAGGCAAGCCCCGGTTGCATGAAAACCCTATGTTGTTTTACCAGACTTGCGCATGCCTTCTATAACATGCTTGTGCATTTACGTATAGGAATTGTTTGAAACCCTAGATGCATGACTTAGTTATCCCCATGATCTGAACACTAGCTGTTGGACCGAATAGTTGCCTTGCTTAACTAGGAGACGGTAAAAGCCGAGTGATTCCCTGTCACTCGCGAGTTGTAGAAGTTGGATGTCTACCCTTCTGTTACAACTATAAGGACAATGGACGGGGCAGGGTTTTTGGGTAACTCTTTGGTGGTCGGATGGTTGCCCCGTCTGTCTATGAAAACTTGCTAAGGCCCGACAGTGGTGGTGTTCGTGATCAAGTGTTTGAAATTATTAACATCATACTTAGTATGGGATAAGGAAGCCTAGTACCGGATTGAACCTAGACGTGAGCGGTTGCCCCATTGTTCTTGGAACGGAGTTTTCCCCTGCTGGTTGTCGCACGTGGTGGCAAGCGTGGTCACAGGACGGTAGAGGCCGGGTCTGTGGAACCTTGCACCAAAGGAAATGGGCCTGACACGGGTTAGGGGATTGATGGGGAAGGCCGACATAGGAAGCGACCTCTGGGTGCGCGGATGTCTTGAGGTTAGGTTCACCATGCATGGTTAAAGAACTTGAATCGATTCGTCTGCCTCTCACAGTTTGAGACTGCTTGATCGCTATGTCACCCTGAGTAAATGAGGAATCTGATGATGACATGGTTTTGTTGATATATACCTACCTTGTTTGAGTTCTATGATTGCTTAGAATAGGATGCAAAACCTAGACCGGTTAAGGAACCTAGAACTGGAGCTAAAACTTGAAAATAGGATTTTTACTCAGTGCTTTTGGCAAACAAACTCTCAGCCAAAAGGCCCTGCATGTCTAGAAGTGTGGAGTAGTTTCTCCTGTCGGTTAAGTCTTGTTGAGCTTAGTAGCTCAGCCTTGTTGTGGCTCCTGTTTTTCAGGTGAAGTTGCTGCTTCCGACCCTTCTCCTGCTGGCACTTGGCCGCCCCAGCTCCCTCCGGGTTGGATGGTCGAGTGGGATCCCTCTTCGGACGGCGAGGAAAGGGATCAGTGATGTCCCGGCTGGCCTCACCAGGCCATCCGACCCCGACGATTGCTTCTGCTAGTGTTTACCTTCTGTCGTTTTTCTGAAATCTTGTAAAACTCTGATGTTCTTTCGTAACTAAACTAAGTGGTTAATGGTTAACTCGTGGACTTGTTGTACTCTCTGGAACCGCTCACCTTCGTGTGAGTCTGCTAAAATGGTCTTGTTCAAGTGGTTAAATCGGAGGAAAATCCGATGGCACTTCGTGTTTACTCGGCTTAGGTATGAGCGTCGCATATTAGGCGGCTAAATCATGTCTAACCAAGTAGATCTGAAGTAGATCCACCACAGCTGGTACCAGAGCGGTTTTAGCAGTACAGAGAACACAACAAGCCCTAACACTCTTTGAAAAGATAAAAATTGCCAGAAACCTTTTGAAAAATCTTGTACGATCGTTAAGGATGACTTAGTACGAGAGGCCCTAGGGGATTTTGGGGTTGTTTTAGGTGACTAATATTTACTTGGTTATCTTGCTAACTCTTTCAGCACTTCGCCACGTCTATCATACGTGTGCCGAGTTCCGCATCACGAGCATGCGAAGGTTGATAGGGAGTACTATTCAAGGGACCCTATCATCGTGGTTGTTTTCGCCCACGTCTATCATACGTGCGCAGGTTCCGTATGTAATCCATACGAAGGTTGGTACAATCCGATTCCAACAAACCTATCAGCACAGTTGATTCACCACGTCTATTATACGTGTGCTGATTCCGCATCACGAGTATGCGAAGGGTTATATGGTTCCATTCAAAGGGAACCTATTTCCACGGTTGAGTGCTGTCCATGCAGCCTTAAATGCATGGGTGCCGTTCCTATAGTGAGCGGTAATGTTTGGAACACTTTCGTGGGTGCTGGCACGAAAGGTTCGTGCGTTGGTGTTTTCTGCAGGTACACTAACCGCGTTCGTTTAGGAGGCGTTGCTAGAACCGACTAGCTATTATAGGGAGAGATGTACTTGTTGCCTTGTCACCGGCACTGACCGCGTAAGACCCAGGTTTCGGGCAGTTGTTTTTGGTTAAGAGTAAGGTAGGCCGTGCATGCGTCATAACCAGAAATCTGTAAAGTTCTCTTCTCCAAAGCAACCTTGTTCGGAAGAGCTCTTTTTCGGTTCTAAGGATTTCTAGTTTCTTCCAGTTGCTCTCGGTTAAAGCCGAATGTTTCTCTATCCGATCCCTGACCCTTGGAATCTATCTCACGTGGTTTTGGTTTCTTGGTTCAAGATGGCCGTTCCCGGGCATGTTTTATTTGGAGCGGATGGTACTTTCCAGTCGACATGTCTGCATTTCAAGGGTTTCCCCGCGATTCTGTGGGACACGTTGAAATGGTTTGGGTACCAGTCCCCACCATTATACGCCGGACGGCTGTATCTGGAGCAGGGTATCCAGATGTGTCATGTACAGGCGGTGGTACCTCCTCCACCTGTGCGACCCAACTGGCCCTCCTTCGGCATATCAGCCTACGGCCTTGCTCCAGAGGACACTTGGGAGTCTGCCGCTCTCCAGCTGCTCACCCAGTTCTGTCAGCTGCATCCCCTGGAGATCACGCTAGACCCTATCGGCCTGTTCCCCGCCAGGAACCGGCTGGACCCGGCGTGGCTCGACCGCGTCGGGAATATTGAGGTGCTAGCTACCACGTACGCCATGGTCACCATCTCCACCAATGTCAGGTGCATGGCAGCCCTCTATTGGCTGATCGAGCTTCAAGGGCAAGCTATGACCCTCTTTGCCCGGACTGCAGTGGATGCTCACGGGTACCTCCAATCAGCTAGAAGAGACATGGTAGGCCAAACCTACCAGCTTATCCAGCGGGGTATTCAGATACACGACATGCAAGACCGGATCTCCGAGCTCGAAGGAGAAGTGGCCGACCTCGTGGACGGCATGATCGAGCTGTCGGAGGAAAAGATGGAGATAGAGATGGAGCTGGCAGTTGCCAATGCTCACTTGGAGGAGCATCAAGCTGAGCTCGACGATATGCATGCCCTCAACATGCAGCTCGAAGCTCAAGAGGACCCTGAGGAGAATGAGGGAGCGTCCAGTATGGACATCGAAGAAGATGGCGCCCCTTCTCCTACTCATAGTGTCCATTTGTAGATTAAGAGTTCTCAGGGACTCATTCTTTGTTGTACTCCTCGGCAGCCTAAAGTTTGGAGAAGATTGTAATAGGTTAGCCTAGAGTCGAGTACTCCCTGTATTGGAACACCGCTTTTTATAAAGTCAATTCTGGTACCTGGCCTTTAACCCTTGCAAAGTGTTGGAATGCTAGGCTAAGTGAGTTACGCCGCGACCACACGTTATTTTCTGGGAGTCTGTTCAGTTGGCTAACCCTGTGGGTTAAGTTGGAGTATGGGAGTCTGGGTAGGATAGGATTCACCCGAAGTTGAGTACAAGGCTAAGATATACGCTAACAAACATGAGTATGAGAAAAGTGTATCTCCTCTATGAGGACGTGTGTTGCATTATCGGCAAGAGTTGCATCGGAGGATTTAACTTATACGTTCCATTTGTTGGAGTACTTCTAAGATTATGAATTTGATGGAACGCTAACTCTTGCAGATGGCACATCGCACCAGGTCTGGTTCTGTGCCCGGCAGTAGCGAGCAGCGACAGGATCTTCCCCCACCCCCGCCCTCATCTCCACTGGAGGCAATCCTAGCAACTCAAACTGAGCTGCTAAGGCATCTTGTACAAGGACAACAGCAGCAGCCCCATGGTGGAAGGGCTCAGCAGCAGCCGCATGTTGCTCGATACGAGGACTTTCTGGGGACACAGCCCCCTTTGTTCCAGAAGACACAAGAACCGCTCGACGCTGACGCCTGGGTTCGTACGATCGAATCCAAGTTCGAGCTTCTCACCGCCCCATGCCCCAACAATAACAAGGCTCGGTTTGTAGCTCAACAGCTGCGTGGCTCCGCACGGCTTTGGTGGGATCACTACCATGCCATGCTGCCGGCTGGCCATGTGGTCAGCTGGAATGAGTTCAAGACAGCGTTCAAAGCGCATCACATTCCGGAAGGTCTCTTGGAGCACAAGCTCAACGAGTTCCTGGCCCTTACCCAGGGAACCCGAGATGTGCTGCACTACGCTCAAGCTTTCAACGACCTGTGCCGTTATGCCGGTTACCATGCTGACACCGATGAAAAGAAGCGGGACAGATTCCGCCGAGGACTGAGCTTGGAGCTTAGAGAGAGGTTGAACCCCATCAAGGTGGACACCTACAATGAGTTGGTCAATCTGGCCATCTCTCAAGAAGATTGCATGCAAGCTCTTAAGGCCGACCAGAAGAGGAAAGCCTTTGTGGCATTTCCGAGCCAGCCAACCCGAAGGTTCCGGATGGTTCCTCCACAAGCCCCCGGCCGACCCCAACAGTCAGGAAGGTGGATTGCCCGACCCCCACCAGCAGCAGCACCCCGTTTTCCCGGCTTCCAACCACAAGTGCCCCGGCCGACCCCACCAGCACCACCCCGCCCTGCAGCTAGTAGCCGCTGTTTCACCTGTGGCAATGAAGGGCATTTTGCTAAGGACTGCCCCAGGAAATAGAATCAACAGCAAGGCCAGAACTCCATGGCAAACAGAGGAAGAAGGCCCAAGGTACAAGTCCGACAAGGCCGACTCAACTACACCAGCTTGACCGAGCTCCCCGAAGGTGCGCCAGTAATGACGGGTACTTTCCTTGTTTTAAATCAAGCTGTTGTTGTGTTGTTTGATTCGGGAGCCTCTCATAGATTTATCGGGAGTAAGGCTAGAGAGAGATGTGAGCTGGATGTCGGTCACACTAAGGAATCTTATGTGATCGCCACCCCTGGAGGGAAGATAGCATCGGATCAGATCGTTACCTTGTACCTCTCCAGCTAGGCCCAACCCTTTTCAAGGAAAACCTTATCATCCTTGACCTAGACGGCATAGATGTCATCCTTGGGATGGATTGGATGGCCCGACATCTTGTGGTTCTAGATACAGCAGCCCGATCTCTCTGCATCAGCTCACCCTTCTATGGCAGTTCTATCCTATCCTTGAAACATCCTGAGTCTGCACTTCCTTGTGCATACCCTCTATCGGGAACCCGCCTAGAAAACCTCCCTGTTGTCTGTGAGTACCCTGATGTGTTCCCTGAAGACTTGTCTGGTATGCCACCTGATAGAGAAGTGGAGTTCTCCATAAAGATGATCCCTGGCACCGCACCGATATCCAAGAGGCCCTATCGGATGCCACCCGCTGAGTTGGCCGAGTTGAAGACCCAGTTGCATGATCTGTTGGAAAAAGGCTTCATCTGACCCAGCACATCATCTTGGGGTTGCCTTGCCCTGTTTGTGAAGAAGAAGGATGGCAGTCTACGTATGTGTGTGGACTACCGACCCCTCAATGCTGTGACCATCAAGAACAAGTACCCACTGCCACGTATTGATGTCTTGTTTGATCAGTTAGCTGGAGCAAAAGTGTTCTCCAAGGTCGATCTTCGTTCTGGTTATCACCAAATCAAGATCCGACCCTGCGACATACCCAAGACAGCCTTCTCCACAAGATATGGACTATACGAGTACCTGGTCATGTCCTTTGGACTCACCAATGCACCCGCCTATTTCATGTACCTCATGAACTCGGTGTTCATGCCCGAGCTGGACAAGTTTGTAGTGGTGTTCATTGATGATATCCTAGTGTACTCGAAGAGCGAAGAAGAACATGCCAATCATCTTCATGTAGTTCTCCAACGGCTGAGAGACCACGAACTCTATGCCAAGTTCTCCAAGTGTGAGTTTTGGTTAGATAGTGTCAAGTTTTTGGGACACACTATCTCCAAGGATGGTATAGCCGTCGACCCCAGTAAGGTACAGGAAGTTATGGAATGGAAGCCTCCTGCCTCAGTGCACCAGATCAGAAGTTTCCTTGGACTGGCAGACTACTATCGGCGCTTCATACCAGATTTCTCTAAGATAGCTAAGCCCATGACAGAGTTGTTGAAGAAAGAGGTCAAATTCGTGTGGAACGACAAGTGTGAAGAAGCTTTCAAGACCCTGAAGCACCTGCTGACCACAACCCCAGTTTTGGCTCAGCCCGACCCTTCTAGGCCGTTTGATGTGTACTGTGACGCCTCTGGCACTGGACTTGGGTGTGTTCTTATGCAAGACAACCGAGTCATTGCCTATGCCTCACGAGCATTACGACCTCATGAGCTGAGCTACCCAACCCACGACCTTGAGCTAGCAGCAGTGATACATGCCTTAAAGATATTGAGACACTATCTGATGGGCACCCACTGCAACATCTATACCGACCACAAGAGCCTCAAGTACATCTTCACTCAAGCCGACCTCAACATGCGTCAAAGAAGATGGTTGGAGTTGATAAAGGACTATGACTTGGAAGTTCACTATCATCCCGGCAAAGCCAATGTGGTGGCCGATGCTCTTAGTCGCAAGCACCGTTGCCACTGCTTGTTGGTAACAGCTTTCACGGAGACTCTGTGTCATGAGATGGGAAAACTCAGTTTGGAGATTATTCCCCATGGAACCCTCGGCCACATCACCCTTAACTCAGTTCTGGAAGACCAAATCCGGTCAGCACAAGTAAAGGATGAAGAAATAAAGCGGATCATCAAGAAGATCTCAGTAAAGGATGAAGGATATAAGCAATTCCGGCAGGACGAAACTGGCGGTGTATATTATGGAAACCGACGGGTTGTACCAGCCGACCCCGACATGAAGAAGCGGATCTTAGATGAAGCTCATCTCTCCAAGTTCTCAATCCATCCTGGCAGCAATAAGATGTACCATGATCTTCGTCAAACCTTTTGGTGGAGTGGCATGAAGTCGGAAATAGCCCGGTATGTTTCAGAATGTGACACCTGTCAACGTGTCAAAGCCAGCCATCTAAAGGTAGCAGGTACCCTGCAGCCACTACCTATTCCCTCTTGGAAATGGGAAGACATCAGCATGGATTTCATAATTGGATTGCCCCTTACATCACAGCGATATGATTCCATCTGGGTTATAGTGGACCGTTTGACCAAGACCGCACACTTCCTTCCTATCCGCACCACCCACACAATCAAGCAGTATGCGGAGTTGTACCTCAACCGCATAGTTTCCCTACACGGTGTACCCAAGACCATCGTCTCTGATCGAGGAGTCAAGTTTGTGGCACACTTTTGGGAACATCTACAAGCATCCATGGGCACCAAGCTCATCCGTAGCTCAACATATCATCCTCAAACTGATGGCCAAACAGAGAGAGTCAACCAGATCCTCGAAGACATGTTGAGAGCTTGTGTCATCCACTATGACAAGAATTGGGACAAGTGCCTGCCCTTGGCAGAGTTCTCCTACAACAACAGCTACCAGGCCAGTTTGAAGATGGCACCGTTCGAAGCCCTGTATGGCCGGAGATGTCGGACACCCTTGAACTGGTCCCAAGCAGGAGAAAGAAAGGTCTATGGCCCTGACTTAGTGGCAGAAGCCGAAGAGCAAGTAAGGGTAATTCAAGCCAATCTCAAGGCTGCCCAATCTCGGCAAAAGAGTTATTCTGACAGGCGAAGAAGGCCCCTACAGTTTGACCTTGGTGATCATGTGTATCTTCGAGTCTCCCCGACCAAAGGAGTACAAAGGTTTGGAATAAAAGGCAAGTTGGCTCCCCGTTACATTGGCCCTTATGACATTGTGGAGATCTGTGGACCCGTTGCTTACCGAATCCAACTCCCAGAATAGCTATCGGCCATACACGATGTTTTCCATGTGTCTCAACTGAAGAAATGTGTCCAAGTTCCAGCAGAGATCTTAGAGCAAGAACAGCTTCAGGTAGAGCCCGACCTGACCTACGCCGAGTACCCAGACCGAGTTCTTGATAAGAAGGAGAGGCATACCCGGTGCCAAGTGGTAAAAATGTACAAGATTCTCTGGAGAAACCACACCGAAGATGAAGCAACATGGGAAACAGACGAGTATCTGAACAAGCGCTTTCCAGGTTTTCTATCTCATCAAGGAGGTAAGAATGGCACACCCCCTTTTTGATACCTGAATCTCAGGACGAGATTCTTTTTAAGAGGGGTAGGTTGTGACGACCGACCCAAATCTCCCGGGTTAATCTTAATCCTAGCCCCTGATCATCTGTCTAGTCTTTCTGCGCCTAGGTGTTCAACCTTCCGATCGGTCCCGACCCCTGAGACCCGACCCCTCCCCGCCTTGCGTCGGTTCCGACCCCGCCAAAACCAGCCCACCGTCGGATCCTTCTAAGTCTTTCTCAAACGTCCGTTCTATCTGACCAGTGGACCCGCGAGATCTTTTTCCCCCAGATCTTCCGCGGCAGGCGCACTCGAGTTGCATGCCCTCTTCAGAGTCTCCCCACCGCGTGGCTCATCTTCTCCGACGCCCGCCGCTCAGCCTCGTCTCTGACCCGCGACCGAATGGATTCTCGCGCCCCCTTCCCCAATGGCAGCGGAAGCCCCTCTGCAACCTTTCTGCCGCGCCTCGCCTCCCGCGCCCATCATCACACCGCCAGATCCCGGCTGCAGAGCCCGATGTCGCCCGTCTTTTCCGTCACTTCGAACACAGTCGCGCCGCCTGGTCTTCGCTACCCGACGATTCCTCCTTCGCCAACCCCGACCACGGCAGCGACAGCTCCTTTCCCTGCCCTGTCAGAAGCCGCCCGACAATCTGTTGCTCCGTGCTCGCCCGCGCGCCCGCGGCTACCTGTCTTCTCACCTGTGCGCCCTCGATTCTAGCGCCGTTAACCCAGTCGCATCCATCAAATCCACCACATGGTGACGCCCGCCTCCGCCAAATCTCAACCACCGGCATGATCGCTCCTGCGCCGCCTTGACGCCGGAACCCAGTGACCGCTGGCGTCATCCCCGACGTCTTGCACCACCACCCTCGTCACTCAATCGCCGCCCCGGCAGGGCACTCCATTGCTTCTCCCCGGCCTTCGCGCCGCTCCCCTTCTCGCTCCTGCGCCGCTTCCCTTTCCCCGTCCCAGCCGCTATAAAAGGGAATGCGCGAGCCCGCCGGAGTTCCCTCCGCCATTGTTGCCTTCCGTCATCTCTCTTGCTCCCTGCTCAAGCTCCTAGCGCTACCCCTAAGTTCCTGAGGAACCCTCCTCTAAGCTTCCCTCCATTTTTCCCCAAGCCACCCCAGCCGCTTGCTCCTCCGTGCTGCGTGAAAGCTCACTTGTGATCCACAAGAAGCACCGCCGCCGCCGGAGCACTGCCGGACTTAGCCGTTGTTCAAAGCCTTAGTCCCTCCGCCCAAGTCTGCCTCTTCCCGACCCCAAGCTTTCCTCGTAGGAAGAAGAAGGTAAGCTGCCGACCCCAGTCCGCTTCGCCCAACCCCTCTTATCCGCCCGACCCCCGTTCCGTCTCGCCCGACCCCATCTTTTTCGCCGACCCCTCTTTGCCTCACCCGAGGGCTCAGCTGTGATCTTTTTCTTCAACCCGAGGGTGTATGTGTAAAACTTAGGAACCCTTCAGCGCTTGCGTCTGAGGATCCCTAGTATACCACATCCTCTAGTTCAAGGATCAGATCATAAGATCCTTTCCGACCCTTACCTCTTGATCTTCACCAACTCTCCTGAACCTCCCCACCCTCCTGCTCTTTGTCGCGAGTTTCTGGGCTCAGGCGAGCAAGTGTTGCTGTTGAAATGACCGTCTATGCTAACTCTTGCATTGCATTCGTGTAGATCTGCGCCTCGCCGACGGCTTCTACGAGTTACACCCGGCGCTAGAAGACGAAGCTGTAGCTGAGCTCCTGCCCCTAGAAGCCGAAGCCGCCCCCGAAGTCGAGCAGTTCTCCTCCTCTTTGCTTGAAGGCAAGCCCCGGTTGCATGAAAACCCTGTGTTGTTTTAGCAGACTTGCGCATGCCTTCTATAACATGCTTGTGCATTTACGTATAGGAATTGTTTGAAACCCTAGATGCATGACTTAGTTATCCCCATGATCTGAACACTAGCTGTTGGACCGAGTAGTTGCCTTGCTTAACTAGGAGACGGTAAAAGCCGAGTGATTCCCTGTCACTCGCGAGTTGTAGGAGTTGGATGTCTACCCTTCTGTTACAACTATAAGGACGATGGACGGGGCAAGGTTTTTGGGTAACTCTTTGGTGGTAGGATGGTTGCCCCGTCTATCTATGAAAACTTGCTAAGGCCCGACAGTGGTGGTGTTCGTGATCAAGTGTTTGAAATTACTAACCTCATACTTAGTATGGGATAAGGAAGCCTAGTACCGGATTGAACCTAGACGTGAGTGGTCGCCCCATTGTTCTTGGAACGGAGTTTTCCCCTACTGGTTGTCGCACGTGGTGGCAAGCGTGGTCACAGGACGGCAGAGGCCGGGTCTGTGAAACCTTGCACCAAAGGAAATGGGCCCGACACGGGTTAGGGGATTGATGGGGAAGGCCGACATAGGAAGCGACCTCCGGGTGCGCGGATGTCGTGAGGTTAGGTTCACCATGCATGGTTAAAGAACTCGAATCGATTCGTCTGCTTCTCACAGTTTGAGACTGCTTGATCGCTATGTCACCCTGAGTAAATGAGGAATCTGATGATGACATGGTTTTGTTGATATATACCTACCTTGTTTGAGTTCTATGATTGCTTAGAATAGGATGCAAAACCTAGACCGGTTAAGGAACCTAGAACCGGAGCTAAAACTTGAAAATAGGGTTTTTACTCAGTGCTTTTGGCAAACAAACCCTCAGCCAAAAGGCCCTGCATGTCTAGAAGTGTGGAGTAGTTTCTCCTGTCGGTTAAGTCTTGTTGAGCTTAGTAGCTCAGCCTTGTTGTGGCTCCTGTTTTTCAGGTGAAGTTGCTACTTCCGACCCTTCTCCTGCTGGCACTTGGCCGCCCCAGCTCCCTCCAGGTTGGACAGTCGAGTGGGATCCCTCCTCGGACGGCGTGGAAAGGGATCAGTGATGTCCCGGCTGGCCTCACCAGGCCATCCGACCCCGACGATTGCTTCCGCTAGTGTTTACCTTCTGTCGCTTTTCTGAAATCTTGTAAAACTCTGATGTTCTTTCGTAACTAAACTAAGTGGTTAATGGTTAACTCGTGGACTTGTTGTACTCTCTGGAACCGCTCACCTTCGTGTGAGTCTGCTAAAATGGTCATGTTCAAGTGGTTAAATCGGAGGAAAATCCGACGGCACTTCGTGTTTACTCGGCTTAGGTATGAGCGTCGCATATTAGGCGGCTAAATCATGTCTAACCAAGTAGATCCGAAGTAGATCCGCCACAATTCTCTTCTTGTAGTAGTAGTAGTCCCACAGACGAAATCCAAGTTCTTCTTTCAAACTCAACAACCAAGCTAAGTCTACTTGTTTCCTGTCAAATTTAGTCCTAACCCGGCGCACTAATTGTCCATTTGCCCCCAAGCAATGTATCGTTACCTCCCACACACCTGTCAACTCGCATGATCTATATGTGCACATAGATATCAAAACCCCACATCAATGAATGAAGATGCAATACTACTAGTGCTATGCGAAAAAATAATCAGTAGTAATCAGCTCTGTGATTTATAAAAGCATGCGTCAATGAGGTAGCATCAAATCGATTGTACGCATTAATTCTTCAGATATTTTCTACCCTAACCCTACAAGGCGTTAAAGGTGGATGATAACCTGTAACGTCGGTCTTCAATCTCAGCCTCCTCCTCGACTACGACCGTACTTGGTCGTGTGCTCTGTTCTACATCACCGGTCATGGAAGGAGAAGCAGTCGCCATGGATGGAGTCGCTTGGGCAGAGAGGAAACGTCACCCCCCTGACGCAGCAGCCGTACTTTGTCGTGTGCTCCGTTCTTCATCGCCGGCCATGGAAGGAGGAGGAGCCGCCATAGATGGAGTCGCTTGGGCAGAGAGGAACCATCGTCCCCCCTGACGATATTCTCCATCGCTGGCCATGGAAGGAGA
This sequence comes from Setaria italica, assembly GCF_000263155.2. Classification (NCBI taxonomy): domain Eukaryota; kingdom Viridiplantae; phylum Streptophyta; class Magnoliopsida; order Poales; family Poaceae; genus Setaria; species Setaria italica. Next base: position 23,297,841 of record NC_028450.1, on the reverse strand, counting down.
AGGAGTTGCCATGGATGGAGCCGCCGTTTTGGGGGCAAGTGGGGAGGAGGTTGAGATATTTGAGGATTTTGGAAAACGTAGGAGGGAAACATTGCACTAGTACTAAAAATTTTAGGCACAACCTTGGTGGGATGTAGTGGGTCCCACCTATCCTTTTGATTTCATAGTTTTTTGCACTAGGAGTCACCATGGATGGAGCCGCCGTTTGGGGGGTAAGTGGGGAGGAGGTTGAGATATTTGAGGATTTGGAAAAATGTAGGAGGGAAACATTGCACTAGTATTAAAAATTAGAGGCACACCCTTCGCAGGATGTAGTGGGTCACACCTGTCCTTTTGATTTCATAGTTTTTTGCACTCACGTTTGGTTTCAACAAACCTATCTACAATTTGCACTCAAGTTTGGTTTCAACAAACCTATCTACAATTTTATCTAAATTTGTGCAGTTATTATTCATGAATGTAGGTTGGAGGATGCATGACTATCTCACCATGTACCTATGATCCCTCAATTGAAAACGAAGGAGAAATGAGCCAAATTAATCACAAACATAGTTCCAGCACTACAAGTTGAGCCAACTAGTCATGAACATCATCAGGCAAAAGCAAAAGAAATGATAAAGCTACGCTACTTCACAACTGCATACAAAGAGAGAATTACTAATCGATCCCCATTCTCTTTTCGAACTCCACAATTTCATGGCGTATCCTGCAGTCCTCGTTGCAAAATAGCGCAGCTTGTTCCCACCCCTTAACCTTGCCACAATCGCCTCGAGCGCATGGGAAGTCACCGCGAACTGGGGCCGGTGGAAGCGGTTCACCATGCATGCACCATGTAACACTGTTGACTAGGTAGGCGGCCTCCTCGCGGCACACCCGACAGCCATCATTGCGTAGCTTCTTTGGGCCTGCGCTCCCGATCGCCACCGAATCATCCTCGCATTCGAGGCGGTGGATGTACATCTTCGCGATGTCATTATCCGCGGCACCGGCGTTGTTCCTGTACAACATCAGGGCGTACAGATAGGCCCCCACATTGTGCCCACCCATCGCAGCGCGGGAGAGCTCATTGACGGATGGGTCGGTGCCGGCGAAGAAATCTACTATCCCTTTGAGGGTGCAGGCCTGCGGGTTCGCCATACCAACCAGAAGAGCGAGGAGGTTGTAGTACCTATCAGGATCGAGCCACTCCAAACCCTCCATGTAGATTCGTAGCATTGCCATGCGCTGTTCGACGGATGGGTCGCCGCACGCACGTTCCATGACCCTGCAGACCGCCCGTAGGTTGCTGAGGTCTTCCATGGGCTTGAAGGAGGTCGCAGTAATGTCACGGCGATGATAATGAGCACCTCCATAGGGAGGTCTGTGAGCAATAGGCATTGCCTCCTCGACGCCATGAACGTGGAGAGGTGGAGGGTCACCAAATCTAAGGAGGAACGGTGGAAGGGGGCGACGGCAGGCTACGAGCCGAGTTCTTGAAAAGCACTTTTTCGCGATATGGTGAGGAGATTGGGGAGAGGGGCACAGAAAGAGTTATTGATATTCCCCGCTGCCGGTGCCTTGGGAACTGCCGAACAAGAAGCGGAGGAGACGAGGAGATCAGGCGTCGCAGGATTTTCTCGGGTATGGCAGGCAACCGCGCGCTGGAACAGGCCCCGCAATAACTTCCCAACATCCCATCCCGTCCCGTCCAGCTGCTATTCATTTCAATTTTCAATCATGTCCCGTCCGATAATAATGCGCAGCCTTGCAAAAAGTATGAAGCAAAAGTATTAACCGCACCCATCCTAATCTCATAGGCATACAAAGGGGTACAGTTAGCATGGTGTATGCATGTGTATGTGTACATGCATTCATAGGCATATGTTGTGTATGTGTTTTGTAAAAATAAAATGATGCAATCGCTTATGTCTATATCTCTTAAAGCAATTTATTTAACTATAATGCAATTGAGAAAACAAGAATCATCGATGATGTTGAGCAATTTTGGTTTGCTGTCTCATGAGTGGCCGCGGAATGCTTCAAATAGTGCAAGGTTTCATTGTACTATTTCCAAGGATGCCACATCGCCCATGAGCACACAACCGCTGCTGTTCATTTCAATTTTGAATCACGTCCCATTGTACTATAGGTGAGGGGACGGGGAGATAAGGAGGCACCGTCGTTTCTCAGATACAGGCGACCGTGTGGACAGCAACAAGCAAAAGATACGCTAAATTCACAGTTTATACCGAGATTTTGGATGAGAACACGTACATGCACAGGATGGTAACAAGATCAATCTTCATTAACCACATATAGAGTTCCAGAGGTCGTCCATTAACCACGTATAGCCCTGCTAATTAGGTTGTAACCCAAGTTGTAACCCCACCACTCCATTCTCAAACTAATCCCAGTGCAGGTTTCATAGAAGTTTCATGCACATTAATTAGGGTGCCATGTCAGTATTTTTGATGATGTGGCAGTGAGTTAATGAGGAGAGAGGTAAGAGGGGTTTCATCTAGATGAAATCATGTATGCACAGTTACCAACAAAGTTTGTGTCTTGCATGTAGTGCATATGAAACTACACCATGAAATTTTGCATTGTACAGGTAGTTTCAAACACAATTTCATTTTTATGTTGCTTATGTGGCTATCTTGGAAACATCAAAATGAAACTCTCCATTAGGATTAGCCTCACAAGAAAATAAATATAACCAAATCTTGATCTGAGTCTGTAGTTTTGGAAAATTGTTGTGTACGAAAGACGATGATCGAGTTTACTTTGCATTCTTTGATTTCAAATGTGTCGTATAGGTGTATCATATGTATGGCATACTCTCTCAGTCCCAAAAAGAATACAACTCGATCTCACTTCCCGAGGAGTCAAACAGTTTCAAGTTTGACCAAATTAATACAAAAATACTAACATTCATATCTAGAAATCAATTTAGTTCGAAATAAACTATATTATTACATGGTTAATCCATTGATATTTATTTTTATATCATTAATGTTAATACTTTTTTTTATAAATTTTGTCAAATTTAAAATTGATTGACTCCTCAAAAACTGAGAGTTGCATTCTTTTTGGGACCGAGGGAGTATTTAAGTTTCACAATATATATATACATTATATATATATATGGCATATATATAATATAGGTGTATCATGTTCAATGGAACAACTTCTTTACCTCCAGGTGATTTCATGTGGGGGCTAAGACAATAATGTTTCAGTGCAAATTGGTAATCGTCCTCCTCAATGACAGGATTTATCGCACAAACCTTCTTGATGTTCACGGGACATCGTCTTTACCAAGGTTTTGGGTTTGTGACACCAAGAAGATAAAATTATCCTTGTATTTGTATTTGTAATAAACCAAGCTAGTGATATACACTTACCTTTGTATTTGTCACAGCATCTCCAGTCATGCATGCACATTGTGTTAGGTCTTAAGAAAATATATATTGGAATTGTATAAAGCAACATGAAAATGAAATTGCGTTTGAAACTACCTCTACAATGCAAAATTTCATGGTGTAGTTTCATATCCACTACATGCAAGACACAAACTGTGTTGGTAACTGTGCACACATGATTACATCTACATGAAACCCCTCTTAAGGGTAGTCCCAATGGTGTATTGATGAGGGTTTCTATCCTCATTAAATGACAAGCCACGTAGGCAAAATGGTGACATGGCAACGTAATTAATGATGGAAGAGAGCAAAAATTCTATGTGGGTGTTTGGATACACCCCACTAAAATTTAGCACCTGTCACATTGGATAATTGGATGCTAATTAGGAGTATTAAATATAGGTTAATTACAAAAATAATTACATAGATGGAGTCTAATTTGCGAGACAAATCTATTAAGCCTAATTAGTCCATGATTTGACAATGTGGTGCTATAGTAACCATTGCTAATGATGGATTAATTAGGCTTAATAGACTCGTCTCGCGAATTAGCATAGGGTTCTGCAATTAGTTTTATAATTAGCTCATGTTTAGTCCTCCTAATTAGCATCTGAACATCCGATGTGACATTGCTAAATTTTAGCACCTGGTATCCAAATCATTTCACAGGTCTTCTCTTCACCCAATGCACCAAGAAACCATGAAATCCCCATTGGATAGAGTTGGGAGAGAGAAAGAAAAAAAAATTATTACTCAAAGGCACCAGCCTATTCGGCTGGCTGCTACTGCTCGGCAGCAGCTGCAGCCTGCACACAGCACTGCAGTAGCAACTGCAGCATGCACGCAGCAGGCTCAGCAGTGCAGCAGCTGCTATAGATGATTTTTCTTGTGCTATGGAAACCGCATCAGTTTCTTCCATCAGGACAGCCCTTACCTCTCTCCTCATTAACTCACGGCCACATTTATTTGGAAGATGACGCTCTGTCTAGTGCACCATTTTGTCCTTGAGGGGATTCAGCATGCAAGCTGCAACATGCATAATGTAGGCCTGCCGCTCGACTAGGATTGACACAGGCCTATAGTACTAAAAAACTCTGTTGACTAGCAACACTTTGGTGCGGCTCCTTGGAGCTCTGGCTGCTCCTGCTATTTCACTATTCACACACTGTACCAACACTATTCATCGAAGCCTATTTTCTCTCTCCTCACCTTCTCCAACACAAACCATGCAGGCCGGTGGAGCCAAAATTGTGCAGGAGCCAGAGCACCAAACTGGACCTAACATTACACAGTGACGCAAAACATGACACGCCCCGATATGGTGATGGTGGACATGACACATCAATATAAATTATAAAGATAGCTTTCGCATGCTTTCGTACCTAGCATATCATATACTCCTGACAACGACCAAGGGCCGATGTAAGCAAAATGAGGTCATACAATGCAACATGGAATATGTAAGCAAGTGTCATCCTGCTGCCGGTGGTCCTCTAAACGACATAGATCAAACACACGACACTAGGACATAGATCAAAAATGATGCTAGATCAAACACTAGTACTACCATTACATTAACCAATTCTGGATGACATCATGCACAAGCAAAAGAAATGCAAAAGATAATGATAATTCACAGCTGCATATAGATATACAAAGACTGAATTAGTCAACTATTCTCCGTTCGAACGCTGCAAGCTCATGGCATAGCCATTAGGGAAGCCGCAACCGCCTCCATCGTAGGGGAACGACCTGGTGCCGGCGGCAGCGCAACGTTGTTCCACACGATCGATCAGTGTGGCTAGGGAGTTGCAGAGCCTAGGCGCAAAGCAGGACCCGCGATCACTTAAAGGACAGCATGCCACACATCAGGCAGTTCTATGGTTGCATGATGACTTGTTCGGGTGCTACACCTGCTACTACCAGGCCAATTAACCTGCTACCACAGCATCAGAAGCAGCAGCACATCATCAAAAATGCTAACATGGCACCCTAATTAATGTGCATGAAACCTCTATGAAAAGTTATGTACAAGGTCCTTTAAAATAAAAAGTTCATCCAAAACAAAACCATAGAAATAAACCAGCCAATTTGCATGGCAACAAAAAAGAATTATAGATCAAACAAGGATTCCACGGTTTTTTCATTACTAGATCATTACATAGGCGCGTCCGACCCCAAGCCTCAGGGGTCGGGCGAGGCGGAGATCCTCCCTTGGAGGGTCGAGCGCGTCCGATCCCAAGCCTTAGGGGTCGGGCGAGGCGGAGATCCTCCCTTGGAGGGTCGGGCGCGTCCGATCCCAAGCCTTAGGGGTCGGGCGAGGCGGAACTCCAAGGATCAATCGGCCGACCCTCGGCTGAAGCATCAAATGGCCGATCCTTTACTGTAGCAGCAATCGGCCGATTTCCAATCGTCGCCCTTGTATCTCGCCGCATCTTCCGATCTTTTCTTCTCCTAACACCGATTTTACACGTGTCAAAATCTGGCGTCAACACATGCCCCCAGTTTCAGAGTAAAACATAGTCTTTACTTCGAAATTCTTTTTAACTTCACATCTGAAACAGACGCCACGAAAACATCCTTCCGTTTCCTGGTCTCCAACCTGATGATTGCAATCTTTTCGAAACGGGTGCCCACGACAACCACTACTCCTGAAAAACTCGAAACGCCGGCGCGGTAAAAATTCCATTTTTACCCCTTCTCAGACCTTCTTTAAATATTAGCACATCCCGTACTCCTTACGAGCTCACGTCCTTCTTCTCCAGCGCACAGGCTTTCTTCTTCCTCCAATACTTTCCTCAATCCTCCAATTCCCCAGCTCCTCCTTCTCTTCGCATTCTTTCCTACTTTTCCAATGGCGGCACCTTCAGGCACCTCGCAAACGCGCGAAGCTCCAGAAATGGCGCTTTCGGCGGAGATTCCAGTAGTGACAGCGGCGACTCCATTGACGGAAGAAGGAGCTTCATCGGCGAAAGCTGAAGGCTCTTTCGAGATCCCATTGGCGGCTTCATCCTCTGCAGCTGCACCGGCGACTCCGCCGATTACGAGGAGCTTCATTCCGGAGGTTATTACCAAAACCTTCCCTTATCGGTAGTGCATTTATCTTAGATCTATTTCTTACCCTCGCACCCCCTTTTCCTTTTTAGGCAGTTAGGCATCGCATCACCATTCGCCTCACAGAAAGCCTCGGCCTTATCTGCCTTGGGCCCATGGGGAACCCAGATCCTACCGACCTGATCAACTTGGAAACCCATAGGATCCCCTTCAAACAATCAACCATGGACCTAGATCAATGGTCGGGTACCTTTAGGTCTTGGCCGAACGAAACCCCTGGTTGGAGGGAATGGTACCAGCGGATAGCCGCCTCCAAGAAGCTCCAATGGGACGAGCTCAAAATTGGCCAATGCATCGACCTATCTTTGTCCCAAATGGAACGGAATGAACCGTTAGTGATGGTAGCTTCTTACTTTTGGTCTGATGCTCTCAACGCATTCTTGTTTGGACACGGATCCATGACCCCCCACATTGGCCGATGTTGTCTTGCTGACCGGCCTGGACATCACTTCCCCGGACACTCCTTTCCGCCTTATAGCCGCAACATCACATCGGCTAGACACAAGGGGAATCGGCGGGTGGAAGGGCTTCATTAGATGCAACAAAAAAGCCAGATCTGTCGAGAACAGAGAGTATACGGCCTTCCTGATGATGTGGCTAGAGAAGAACTTCTTCTGTGGGAGAGCAGCTGGTCCATCTACCAATACCCAAGCTCTGGCCGAAGCACTATCAATAGGGACTTCGGTTCCTCTCGGAAAGCACTTACTGGGAGCAGTTTACCACATGCTTCATCAAATCGGTATCAAGCTATCCCAAGGGGAACCGATTGGAAATCCAGGTGGGCCCTGGTGGTTTGTTAACTTGTGGCTGAACTTGTATATGAGCGAGATTTCTCAGCAGCGAGTGGAAAATATGACTTTCCCCAGCGTTGAATCAGAAGAGAACCTCACTATCCGACGCTGGTGTATGTCCTTTGGCGAAGCGACATCGGCCTTCACTAGTTGCTCGTATTCTGCGACCAAGGTGGCCGAATACTTTCGGTGCTTCTACAATGGCTTCAATGAAGATGTAACCGTCTGGTTCCCTTATCGGAGAGATGACTCAATCTTCGAGCTTCCTCCTTGTTTCGACTCAACCACCGGCCGATTGGACGAAGATCTCACAGATGAGTTAATTAAACCAGGGATCTTACCGGCCAACTTCTTCTTAGGAAAAGATGCCCCCACGTATGAATTCTACAATCCTTCTATTGCAGCGCGACAATTCGGCATGGGGCAACTGCTGATTCAGGCATACTTCATTGGCCGAGCAAAGTTCAGAGATGAGCTCACCAAGGGCCTTGACTACAGTCGGCTGCGAGATCGGATACCAGACTCTAGCACCATAGATCTGAATGACTGGATAGTAGCTCCCTTTGTTGTCCAACAATTCAAGTTATGGTGGGCCGAATGGAAACAGTACCTGTTCTCTGCCTCTGCATCAATGTACTGCAACCTCTTGGATCCAGCCAACATCGATCCGAATGCAAGGTATTTTCCCATAACCGATCTTCATTCCTTTACTGATGCATTTAAATATGTATACTAACATCTTGCTGTTATTGCAGTCTGAAAATCGTGTTCCCCCAACACACAGTCGGAGTGGTCGGCCGATAGAGGATCATCACCCCTACACCATTTTCCCTCTTATCGGCTATGATGCCCCTTCCGTGGATGTGATCGCCGGCCGATCGAAGCAGGCGTGGAAGAAGGTTACCAAGAAGACCAGTTACCGAGTACGAACTCGTATAGAATCGGCTGACCCTCCTATGATCCCATCGGCAGAAACTTTGGCTGCATTGCCCCTTCCAGCTGCTGGAGAAGTGGAAATTCAAGTCATCACGCAAGCTGGAGCGGCCGCTGCATCGTTAGTGGTGAAAGCTATGCAGGTAAACTTGTTGTCTCATCCTGCCGATTGCCATCCTCATACTGACTCATCTTATTTTAGACTGCACAAATCCCTCCTGTGGATTTTGCAACAATCGACAGCAACCCAGTCGGTCATCTTTCAGGAAGTCGGCCTGAGCACAGCACCGATCACGGTGGAGTCTTCTACTCATGACGAATCAATGGAAGCAGCCCTTGAATCGAGGATAACAGCCTCCCGACCGCAACTTGAAGAAATTCATTTTAAGGAGGTAAGAGACTTCTTCTCCTTACTCGACCGATTTGCTTCCATCATCGGCTGACTTGTCCTTCTTCTTGGCTTTTTACTTTTCCAGGAACAGGACACTCCCAACAACAGCCTTTTCTCCTTTGCGGTCGCACTCTCCGATGACGAGGAAGTCGCCTCTCGCCAGGTCACCTTGAGCTCTGTCCCTGATGACGTCCGCGCCAAACTCGCAAGCATCCGATCCCTTCTGCAAAAGGACATCGGCCGGTTGGTAGAAGACGCCTCGCCAATTCGGCAACTTTTTGGTGACGTCAGCGGGCGAGTACCAGAAGAAGCAGAAGAAGCCTTGGCGCCGGCCGCATATATCGAGTCAATGAGGATTCCGGTCTTTAGGGCCCTGCGCCGTATGGTCGACCGTGCCAAGTTGAGCAAGACCCGCGGGGAAGAGGACACGTACAAGCGCCAAGCTCAAGAAGTGCATCAACGGATTCACTTTCTGGAGGACTCTCGCCCGGGGATCGTCGGCACGATAGATCGCCTTAAACGCCGAAGGGCAGAGCTGGCCAAGGAGATGGAGCAGGTGACCAAAGCGATAGATGCCGAAGAGAAGAGGCTTCAAGAACTCCCTTTTGTCATCGCCGATCTGAAACGGGAGAGGCAACATCTGGCCCACGAAGCCCTCAAGCTCCACCGCACCATGTCAGAAGTCCCCGGATCGGCAGAGGATGACCAACGGGTTCTTGACTCTGCCGATCAGATCCGGCACCGAGCGGTCGCAGCTATCGATGCCCTTCTGGGTGACCTGTAAAAGTACTGGCAGCTCTTGTACAAACGTTTAATGCCCCTTTTGACCGTCCTTTGCGGCGCACCCTTTATTTATTACCTTTTTCACTTCCGATGGGACGCGTCTTACCAAACATCTACGCCTCCCTTTTATAAATGCGGGCCTAGGCCCCCGTTCCGAGAGTACCAGTCTAGCTTGGCTTCATCTTCCCAACCTGCTTTCGTCGGTGCGCCTTTCAGTCATGTCTTCTTCATCCTCTTCCTCCTCCTCTGTTAACCAGGTGAAAGTTTTGCCTTCACCTTTTTTCTCAGTTTAGATCTTTTGAAGGGAATCACCTTTTTGATCGTCATTTTCTACAGCCACGGCGCCTTAGCCCTGAACTCGAACGAGCCATCGAACTCATGCACTCCGATGAACCGTTGTTGCAAGAGGACAAGGACTTAATCAGGGCTCATCGTGACGAACTCCAAGAGCATGTCCCTGCTGACATCCAACGGATCTGGGATTTTCTGGACGGCAATGCCCGCCGGCGACCTCAAGCGGACAGAAGTCATCTGCTTCGTCAACAAGTCGCCCTTGAAGATGCAGCAGCAGGAACATCATGCCCGACAATGGACCGGAGCCACCCTCTCCCCCGTCAAGTCAAAGCGGAAGCTGCGATGAAAGAGATAGAAGAAGAGTACATCCGTCTTCTGATAGAACTAGGTCGGGCTAAGAGAGAGCGTAAGAAAAAGCGTGGTTAATTATTTTTTGTTCTAAGGGCGACTTGTACCTTGTCGGCCGTGTAACCCACCGTCCGTACCGAATGAATATATCGGCCGATTTGGACAATTACATGTTTTCTCTAGACAAATCCTTTTGTATCGGCTGTGTGCTGTTTATCGTGGTCGATCCTTTATGCTCCGACCCATATACTAGGGTAGTACCTTTTTATGTATCTTCCATTCAGAGCCCTAGTAAACTCTTCTCCTTCGATTGTTTCCAGAATATAAGCGTTTCCTGGAGCACATCTGCCGATTTTATACGGCCCTTCCCATGTAGGGGACCACTTTCCGAATTTAGGATCTTTCGACCCAATCGGCAATACTAACTTCCAAACCAGGTCCCCTGGAGAGAATTGTTTGACTTTGACCTTCTTATCATACCACCTGGCCACTTTCTTCTTGTTTTTCTCGATGCTTATCAAAGCTCTCAATCGTTGGCCAGCCAAGTCATCAAGCTCCCTTTTCATGAGTGAGGAGTAGTCGTCGGCCGTCAATTGGTCCTGGAGCGAAGTGCGTCTCGACCCCGCCCTCACTTCCCATGGTAGTACTGCATCGTGACCGTACACCAACTGATAAGGGGACAACTTGGTGGACCCATGGCAAGCCATCCTGTATGCCCATAGGGCTTCAGTCAGACATAGATGCCACTTTTTCGGCTGCTCCTCTATCTTCCTCTTGATTAACTTTATTATCCCTTTGTTGGAGGATTCGGCCTGGCCGTTAGCTTGGGCATAATATGGAGAGGAGTTTAACAATTTGATTCCCATATCGGCCGTGAACTCTTCGAATTCTCCTGATGTGAACATTGTCCCTTGATCGGTTGTGATAGTCTGGGGAATGCCGAATCGGTAGACGATATGGTCCCTTACGAAGTCGACCATGGCAGCCGATGTTACGGCTCTTAACGGAATTGCTTCCACCCATTTGGTGAAGTAATTGGTGGCCACCAGAATGAATTTGTGCCCTTTGCTTGATGGAGGATAAATTTGGCCGATGAGGTCTATTCCCCATCCTCTGAACGGCCATGGTTTGATAATGGGATTCATGGCCGACGTGGGCGCACGTTGGACATTCCTGAATTTCTGACAATCCTGGCATCCCTCATAATATTTGAAGCAATCTTCGAGGATCGTCGGCCAGTAATACCCATTATTCCTGATCATCCATTTCATCTTATGAGCCGACTGGTGGGCTCCACATACTCCTTCATGGATTTCTCCCATCAGAGTCTTAGCCTCCTCCGTTCCCAGACACTTGAGTAGAACGCCGTCAATTGTTCGGTAGAACAAGTTATCTTCCAGTAGTACGTATTTGGTAGCATGGAAATGCACCCGCCGATCCACTTTCTTAGATGGATCTTTTAGGTAATCAGCAATTTCTTTTCGCCAGTCATCGGCCGCGAGCTCCAGAGCCATAGTGCCTTGAATCGGCCGATACCCAGATGCGTGTTGGGCGAGCTTGTTGGCATCCTCGTTGTGATTCCTTGGGATGTGTTCGATTACTGCCGATTTGAACTCTTTTAAAAGCTGCAGGCAATCTTCGTAATAAATCCTCAATACATCATCCTTGCATTCGGACTTCCCTATTAATTGATCCACAATAAGCATAGAATCCCCAAAAATTTCGACAGAATCGGCCTTGACTTCTCTTAGCAATTGTAATCCCTTCAGTACAGCTTGGTACTCTGCTTGATTGTTAGTGGCGGTCGCTTCTATCTGCAGAGAAAAATCATAGCTTGCCCCCCGAGGCGATATGAGGACGATGCCGATTTCTGATCCCCACATGACGACCCATCAAAGTATAAAGTCCAAGGTACCGGTTCCACGAAGGTAGCCTCTGGTCCGCAGTGTTGGGTGACGAAATCGGCCATGACCTGACCCTTGACGGCTTTCGCCGATTCATACTGAAGGTCAAACTCTGACAAAGCTAAGATCCATTTGCCGATTCGTCCTTTCAAAATCGGCAGTGACAGCATGTATTTTACCACGTCGTCTTTGCAAACGACCACATATTATGCCGATAGCAAATAGTGCCTGAGTTTGGTGCATGAGAAGTAAAGGCATAGGCACAACCGCTCCACTGGAGAATACCTTGTTTCGGCGTCCAGAAGTCTTCTACTGACATAATAAATTACTCGTTCCTTTCCCTCGAACTCCTGGACCAGAGCCGACCCAATAGCTTTTTCATCGGCTGATAAATATAGTTTAAACGGCTTACCAGTTTGAGGAGGGACCAATACCGGTGGTGAGACCAAGTACTGCTTGATATCTTCCAGTGCCTTGCGTTGCTCTTCCTCCCATATGAACTCCTGGTCGGGTTTCAACTTTAATAGTGGTGTGAAAGCTTGGATTCGCCCAGATAGATTAGATATGAACCTTCTGATGAAATTCACCTTGCCGATTAGAGATTGCAACTCAGTTTTATTCTGCGGGGCCACGACTTTGTTGATGGCCGCTATAGTCTTCTGATTGATTTCTATTCCTAGCTCGTGTACCATGAATCCTAAGAATTGTCCGGTGGATACGCCGAAGGCACACTTATTCGAGTTCATCCTCAGCCCATGTTTCTTAGTGCATTCCAACACTTTTTGCAAATCGGTCAGATGCTCCTCGTGTCCTTTTGACTTGACTACGACGTCGTCGATGTAGATTTCTACCAGTATGCCGATGAGTTTGTGGAATATGTAGTTCATGGCTCTCTGGTACGTAGCGCCGGCGTTTTTTAAGCCAAAAGTCATTACCACCCACTCGAATAAATCAAGGTGACCTGGGCATCTGAAGGCCATTTTGGGTATGTCTTCTTCGGCCATAAGTATCTGATTGTACCCGGCGTTTCCATCCATGAAACTAATAACCTTGTGTCCCGCGGCGGCATCTATCAGCACATCGGCCGTCAGCATGGGGTATCCGTCCATTGGTGTGGCCTGATTAAGATTTCTGAAATCGACGCACACGCGTAGCTTTCCGTTCTTCTTATATACTGGTACAATGTTGGAGATCCACTCGGCATAACGGCATTGCCGAATAAATTTTGCTTCGATTAGCTGAGTTATTTCGGCTTTTATGTCCGGTAGGATTTTAGGATTGCACCGCCGTGCAGGCTGCTGATACGGCCGATATCCTGGTTTTATGGGAAGCCGATGTTCAACAATAGATCGGTCTAATCCGGGCATCTCATGATACTCCCAAGCAAAGCAATCCTTAAATTCTCTTAACAAACTTGTCAGTTTACATTTGTATTCCGGATCTAAATTTGCACTAATATATGTCAGCCTTGGTTTGGTGCCATCGCCTAAGTCTATCATCTCTAATGAGTTGGCCGACGTGAACCCGTGTCCCAGCTTCCCATCTTCTCGGGCGAACTGATCCATTTAATCTGAGTCTTCGGAGCCGACTGCTCGGATTGGCTATAGGCCAAAATCCGACACCTTCAAGAAGTCAGTATCCCATACTCTTCCGGATATGCACCTGACGGTTTCGCAGCTCCACTGCTGCGTGTCGGCTGCTGCGATGCTGTATGCGGAATCGGCGGTGACCACTTCGATGTTGTCACCGACCCATTGTACGAGGCATTGATGCATTGTCGATGGGATGCAGTAGTTTGCATGTATCCAGTCTCGGCCGAGTAGCATGTTGTTGGACCCCTTGCCATTAATAATAAAGAAAGTAGTAGGAAGGGTCTTACTGCCGATGGTCAGGTCGACGCAGAGGGCACCGCGAGCGGGGGATACGTTGCCCTCGAAGTCCTTGAGCATCATATCTGTCTTGGTCAAGTCATCATCGCCCTTCCCAAGTTTCCAGAGCACGGCGTATGGCATGATGTTGACTGCAGCTCCTCCGTCTACCAGTAATCTGGTGAGGGGTCGGCCGTTGACATGCCCTTTAAGAAACAACGCTTTCAGGTGCTGCCGTTTGTCGTCTTCGGGCTTCTCGAATGTGGCTGTCATTGGCTCCAAAGCCAATTGCGCCATCTATTCTTCTATTGCCGATACGTCCTGTCGGTCGGCAGGAGTCATAAATTCCATCGGCAGTATGAAAACCATGCCGATGTCGGCTGCCGATTCATCGCCTCCTCTGTCGTTTCTTTTGGGGCGCCATACCTGAGACGCTGGATTCTTCGTTTTTGAGACTTGGTCAATCCATCGGGACACCACCTGGGGTTCACTGGTTTGGTTCGTGGCCTGGCGCGTTCCCATTCCGGTTCGCGTCCTAAAGGGTTCTCGTCTGACACATGAGCATCGGCCATCTCTTCAAGCCGACTGTGGACGCTGGCCCTGTTTTCTGGCCGGTCATGTCGATCAAATCTGCCCCCCAGCCCATCATGGTGCCTTCCTTCCGACCGGTCATATCGGTCACTTCTGCCCCCCAGCCGATCACGTACGGGAGGGCACCGGTTGTCTTGGTCGCGCCAGTTCCTGCTGATCGGCTCTGGTTTCCCGTCTCTGGAGCGAGACCTGTTGAACGGCCGATTGTTACGATACGGGCCGTTGCACTCCGAGCAATTATCGGCCGAAGGCAACCTGAGGTTGCTTTCCCAACAGTGGATGAAGAACGGGCATCTCCAGTGTTCATGTCGCCGCATCGCGTCTTACCGGGATCTTGAGCGTTCATGTTGCCACTGATATTTGTGGAGCAAGAATTGGGAAGTAATGCGTGGTTCACCTGATCCGCCGTCATCATCCTCCATCCGTCGCTTCCCCTTGACATCTTCAGGCGCCGCATGATTTCTGGGGTGTGGCGTCCCGCCCATCACATTGGACAGCAAAGTACCAGTAGCAAGTACTGGCCACCACTACTAAGCAAGAAAGAATCAGGTACTAGAAAACCCCAAGACCGCTTGGTCTACGCACTTTGTCCTCACTTGTGCGCACCCGGGAAGAACTTCCCGGTCGGTCACCCATCCCGAAATTGCTCCAGGCCAAGCACGCTTAACCCCGGAGTTCTTTGAGGATGAGCTTCCGGAAAAGAAGTTGCAACTTATTGGTATGAGTATTCTATCAATCCTATTAAGCCTTGGGCCAGGATGTCACACACTCACCCCCTTAGAAGACCGACGCCCTCGTCGGTCAACCCCAAGCCAGGAACGTCCCCTCTTGGCCACGTCCGTGTGTCCAGTGCCAGCGCATGTGCCATGCTGTGTGACCACTCTGGGCCCACACCAGCCATGCACACCATGCCTACGCAACTGCGACCGCACGCGCCCGTGAAACCGCGAGAGTCGGCTCTGATACCAACTGTGGCGTCCCGCCCCCCCGGGGCCGAGCCCGCATACACCTGGCAGGTCTCTAGGATATCAAGAATTCCCTCACAGACCAACACAAGTCTTTTCTACGCACTTTGTCCTCACTTGTGCGCACCCGGGAAGATCTTCCCGGTCGATCACCCATCCCGAAATTGCTCCAGGCCAAGCACGCTTAACCCCGGAGTTCTTTGAGGATGAGCTTCCGGAAAAGAAGTTGCAACTTATTGGTATGAGTATTCTATCAATCCTATTAAGCCTTGGGCCAGGATGTCACATGGGGTCTACGGCGCCACTCTTTTTAGCCGATTCGGATGTCAGCACCTTGGTTTGGAGCGAGTTCCTTCCCGTGATAACCATGTTGATGGGGAAGGGGTGCTGATCGATCTTCATCGGCTTGGCTGGTTTTGTTGGTACTTCAAATTTAAGTCTGCCCTGCTCAATGGCCATCTGTATCTGCTGGCGGAAGATTTTGCACTCATTAGTGTCATGGGAGGTAGCGTTGTGCCACTTGCAATATTTCATCTTCTTCAGCTGTTCGGCAGAAGGAATAGTATGGTATGGCGAGAGCTTGACCTGTCCTTCCTGTAGGAGGAGGTCGAAGATTTTATCGGCATTTGATGTGTCAAAGCCGAACGTTTCTGGCTCCTTCTTGCCGAACGGACATGATATCAGCTTCTTCCCTTTAACCCATTCTGCAAGACCGACTCCTGCATCTTCTTCGGCCTCGACCTCTTCTAAGTATGCCACCTTCTTCTGGAAGTTCCTTCGTGGATCGAAAGAACGTACCTCTTGACCAGACAATCGGTGGACGATTTGGCTCAAGCTCTCAAACTCCTGTGAGGCGTACTTTTCTTTGATGTGAGGCAGGAGACCTTGAAAGGCTATATCAGCCAGTTGTGCATCAATCAGAGCTAGAGAATAGCATTTGTTCCTGATTTCTCGAAATCTCTGCACATATGAGGATATCGGCTCGTCGCTTCTCTGCCTGAGGCTGGTCAAATCGGACAGCTTCATCTCATGTACCCCGGCGTAGAAGTATTTATGAAACTGCCTCTCCAGATCGGCCCATGTAATTATCGAGTTGGGCGGTAAGGTTGTGAACCACTGGAAGACCGACCCAGACAAGGACGACGAGAAAAGCCGTACCTGTAGAGCATCTTGCGCTGCTGCCTCTCCGCATTGGATGATGAATCTGTTCACGTGCTCTACAGTTGAGGTGTCATCCATCCCCGAAAACTTAGTGAAGTCAGGAACTTTATACCGATGGGGAAACGGCAATAAGTCATACGTAGACGTTTACGGTGTCCTGTAGGTGTAAGTCTGCATCTTCGGCTTCAAGCCGAATTGTTCCTGAATCACCTCTGCTATACGTGCCGACCAGTCCGGCTGTTGCTGGTAAACCGTCGGCTGAGGGACTGGTACGTGCTGGTATATCGGCGGCGGGATGACTTGATGCTGAGTGAAAGTATGTGGCATTTGATGTGTTATAGCCGGCTGTGTATTCAGGGTCGGATGTTTGAATGAGCCACTCGTCTCATCATATAGTATGAGCTCTGCTGTTTTACCCATCTCTGGTGTGACAGGCTGGTACGGCGGCATAGTCGGTCGAGTGGCTGCCTGGAAAGACGCCTGGAACTGAGGACTTC
The DNA here is from genome assembly GCF_000263155.2 of Setaria italica. Lineage (NCBI taxonomy): Eukaryota > Viridiplantae > Streptophyta > Magnoliopsida > Poales > Poaceae > Setaria > Setaria italica. The sequence goes on along the minus strand of NC_028450.1, from coordinate 23,280,800 downwards.
CCTGATTGGCAGATTGATCCTGAACGGCCGTCGCTGATGGTGCCCCCCAAGGCGCTGAATTAATCGGAGGAAACTGCGCAGAGGACAAATGAACGGGATGTGGCTGGAGGTGTTGTGTGCCAGTAAACCCCATAGGGATCGATGATGAGGAAGCGCCTGAACTCCCAACTGGAAATTGTATCGGCTGAGAAGCCAAATTCGGATAACCCTTGTTTGGTGAAATCGGCAGTGCATATGCCGGACCCTTGTACCCTTGAGATACTCCGCTAACCAAGGAGCTGATGACAGCATTGTACGCTGTATTCGCAAGCACCGGGGATTGATCGATGAAAGCATGGTAAACGGATTGCTGAACTATTTCGGACATCTTGTCCGAATCCTCGGTGATTGTGATCTGGTGGGGAGTTGGAAAAAGAGTCTTTTTGATAGTCTCCCCGCTTCTGGTGCGACTGAAGGACTGCAGGCATGCCTTCCGGTAGTATGCCGTCTGCTTCTCTAGTTCTTCCTTCTGGTCGTCCCTGAGATCTGCCTCTGTCACTTTGATGACGTTATCTTTGGAGACTTCAGCAGCTTTCGACATGGTGGCGGTTGTATTTGTCCCATCGGGCCTGCCAAAAGTGTGTTGGCGCTAGAAATCACTGATCGTATTCCCAGCGTCGGACACACGACCCGGGAGAATCTGCTTCGCTCCTGTTCGGGTGAATTGCCCTGGTGCGGTTCGCGCGGCGTGCCAGCCAATCTGACCTCTTGATTGGCAAGGAAATAAACGTATCAGTTCCCAGGGGTTACGATCGGCTAAAGTTCCGATCTTAGGAAAGCTTATCAGCGAATTGGCCGATTTGCAGTAATGAAGGAAATCGGCTATGAAGCAACCGATTACCAAGTAACGTTTGTAGAGAAAACTACTAGAGCAATCTAAACAATGTTAAGGTAGCAACACTAGGAACATATCCGATCAGCTATGTGGAAAAATGGTAAATTAAGTAGCAAGATATGATAAAGCCGAAGGTTCTAATTCCAAGCTGGATAACTGGTGATAAAACTAGAACAACAGGTAAAACCTAGAATTCTAGTGAATATCGATAACTAGTGAATAAATCTAAACGAAACGACATCGATGCGCCCGAAGTTAAAGCTTAGAAATTACTCGATAAACGGAACTTACAAGATCAGCCGGAGGTTAAGTTGATGCAGCCCCGCCAACCCATACGAACTCGTGAAAAAGGAGAAAAAGTGTTGGCGAAGTCGCCTGCTTGAAAGTAAGTACGAGGAAAAACTAGTTTGTTGTATTGAGTTGATTGTTATTTTACAGACCCATAAGGTTTGCTATTTATAGCCCAGTACAAACAACTTCTAATCCAACTAGAACTCTATCTCTAACTTTAAACAGAAAAACTTCTTATCCGACTAGAACTCTATCCCCAAATCTAAACAGAAAACGAATATTTACAAGTACATTTCGTACTATCTTTACGCGCTTCATGGGCTGACCTCCTCTTTCATCTTCATAATCCTTTTTAAGCCCACATCGGCCCAATCACCTCTTTAGCAAGGAGGTAACCGATCAGGACCCACACGTTAAAGGCTCAAACCCATCCCGACCCTGGGCACTAGGGTCGGACGAGGCGGAGATCCTCCTTTGGAGGGGTCGGGCGCGTCCGACCCCAAGCCTCAGGGGTCGGACGAGGCGGAGATCCTCCTTTGGAGGGGTCGGGCGCGTCCGACCCCAAGCCTCAGGGGTCGGACGAGGCGGAGATCCTCCTTTGGAGGGGTCGGGCGCGTCCGACCCCAAGCCTCAGGGGTCAGGCGAGGCGGAGATCCTCCCTTGGAGGGTCGGGCGAGGCAGAGATCCTCCCTTGGAGGGTCGGGCGCGTCCGATCCCAAGCCTTAGGGGTCGGGCGAGGCGGAACTCCAAGGATCAATCGGCCGACCCTCGGCTGAAGCATCAAATGGCCGATCCTTTACTGTAGCAGCAATCGGCCGATTTCCAATCGTCGCCCTTGTATCTCGCAGCATCTTCCGATCTTTTCTTCTCCTAACGCCGATTTTACACGTGTCAAAATCTGGCGTCAACACATATGCACTACATGCAAGACACAAACTGTGTTGGTAACTGTGCATACATGGTTTCATCTAGATGAAATCCGTCTTACCTCTCACCTTCTTAACTCACTACCACATCATCACAAATGCTGACATGGCACCCTAATTAACGTGCATGAAACCTTTATGAACTTCCCACTGGGATTAGCCAAGTGACAGAGGGAGTACACTTCTAGAAACAAAATCTACTCATTGTCCCTTGCCACTCCTGGATGCGTCTTGTCTGCAGGTTGACTCGTGTCACTGCCGACTGGGCCCATTCCCTACTAGGCCCACACATCAGTGATATCTGGCCTACATAACTGCCGAATGCGTCTGCCTTGGGAACCGCCATGGGAGAGGTGGAGTTTCCCGAATGCGCACAGCGCACTTGGTTTAGAGTGAACAAGAAGGGAAGCTGCCCATTTTTGGTTTCCGCTTTGACCCCTGCGGTTGACATGGGGGTCCCACCTGTTCATCTCAATCACGTCCCGTCGAGACCCTTCCATTCCAGTTCCCTTCCGCTCTGAACTCCACTCGCACAACTCTCCACTCGCACTTTTAATGGCCGTGTTCAGACTTTTAATAATTAGACCCCTTCGCACAAGCTGGTAATACATTGTATTGGACATCGATCATCATTAATGACATTTATCTAGTTCCAATGATCACAACGACATTTTCTCCCAGCACTTGGAAAATGACAGGCGCACCCCGTCGGCGCGATCACTGCACGCGCGGAGCATCAGCCTACAGGTTGCTCGTAGTCTGCGGAGGTCCTCCAAGGGGTTGCCCATAATCTGCGGAGGTCCTCCAAGGGGTAGTCCACAGGGCATATAACGCGCCGCATCAATAACCGACCGTGCATGGGAATAGTAACTGAGGCTGTGATTTTTCAGTTACCGCTTTCACCAGAGCAGCTGACATGCCGGTCCCACCTGCGATAAAAAATACCAGGCACAAAAAAGAAATAACTTCCCAACATGAACAAGCAAATGCGCCGCATCAATTCAATGACAACTAGTCAGACATCGAATGTTTAGATACCAATAATTAGGATTATTAAATGTAGACTGGAGGGGTGTTTGGATCCCCGGGATAAACTTTAGCCACTGTAACATAGAATGTTTAGATACTAATCACGAGTATTGAACATAGAGTATTTACTAATTAATCCTCTCTCATTAACCGATCGTTAACAATGATACATGGAATCTTATTTTGTGGGGAAGGTGCGAATGAGATTATGGAAATGTGTGGCTCCTTGGCCAAGACATTTGAGTGTATATAACTAAGGAAAATAGAAGCTAGAATTTCGCATGGAGATTGGAGAAAAAGAAGCAATGGAGGCATCGAGGAACATGGAGAAGAAGATGGAGCAGTTGGCGGCCAAGCTGGAGGCCAAGCCGATCAGGCTGCATTTGCCAGGCCGATTGGCCCAGCCTCCTTTGGTGGCCGCTGCCGGCCCCATTCAGATGGAGGTAAAGAGGTGTGATCCTCTTCCCAAATCTCCAGCAATGGGCCGTCGCAATTCTCGCAAGTTCATCGTCTACTCAAGTGACGAGGAGGATACGCCCGAGTACCAGTTGTCAGCGGATTATGGAGTTGATAGCAACTGGGAGGACTACGATGAAGAAGAAGATTCCAACAGGTACTGGGATTGGGCCTCTTTTCGGAAGAAAAGAAAGGAGGAAAATGAATGCTGTCTAGGCAAGGGCAAAGAGAATGTTCTAGAAGACGACGGGCTAGAACCGGAGGAGCATGATTGTACGTGTTGTACCACTTACAAGAACAACATCCACTACCTCTTCGACGCCATTGACGGCATAAAGTGTCAATTGCAAGCTCTGGATCGGAAGGTTGAAGTCGATTATCGCCGTCAAGTGGATGACTTCAAGTTCTTGCATAGGAAGGTGGGGAAGCTCTTCGGGATGTGCGGCAATATGAGGAAGAACAGAGCTAATGTTGAAGGAATCAGCGAGGGTTCCTTGGGCGAGGACTGAGGGAGGCGTCACTAGGAGCGTTCAGTTGTTTTTTCTCAAAGTTTCAGTTTCGCATATCTTCCTTTTACTCTTGAATTAATAGAATGTTATTATTTATTGACACTTGTATGTAATCTTTTTTTATCACGTGCGTGCGCGCATGCACTTCCACTAGTTGGAAAAAAGAATCAACGGATTTCGACAACAAATGCGAAATCTAAACACGTTTAACGTTTTCACAATTCGAAATCCTCCACCCCATTTTCCATTTTGTTTTTATTTTTGCCGAAAATTGGGTTGGCGCCGGCATGCAGCCATTTACCGCCAATTCTTTCCTTTCCCTCCTCCAACTTGGTTCCCGAATGCACACGCGAAGAGCTGGACCCACTATGAAAAGTACTCTACGCTTTTAGAAATAAAATCTACTCATTGTCCCCTGCCACTCCTGTCACTGCCGAGTGGGCCCATTCGCCACTGGGCCCACACGTCAGTGATATCTGGCCTACATAACTGCCGACGGCGTGGACTCCCGCTTCCAAAGTTTGCTTATGGCCCCTTCTTCTCTGCCCCCTTTCAATGTGAAATCTATCTCCCCCAACACGTCCCATCACAATCCTGCATGCGTGCCTCGCTCCCTCTGCTCCGGTTCCCTTCCCACCATGGCTCACCGCAAGAAGATGCACAACTCTAGTAGGCAACTGTGTGACAAAGCCACCGGGTGATTCAAGAAGAAGGCACTTGGCACCTCCACCAAGGCTCGGTCGAGGCGCTCGATCCCTAAGGAGATGATGCAGGAAAATTAGATTTAGTATACCATATATTCCATTTCATGATTCGGTGACATGTTAAACTTTGCGATCTCATGGTAGGTGCGAGTAAGCAGGCCGCGCGACCTAGTCCGAGCCCGCCACATCTTCACCGAGTCTACTGCCTCCGAGGACGAGCGAGACATCCAATATGACTGGCCAGACATGCCAGCAAGTCTCAAACTAGTATGTGTTCTTTATTTCGAATAAGTTCTAACACTATGTGTTGCCATGTTATGATCCTATTAAAACTGAGCAACACTTTATTTAGTTTTGTGACCCTATTTTCCTGTACTGAAGGTCGTCGGAGATACCTGCAAGGTCATGTCCCCAAAGATGTCATGTACAATGATATTCACTCATGGGAGCGATGATGAGCTGAACGATGGACCTGAGCTGTCTTGTAGGCAGGTGATGTTCCTACCCTTTAAGTTAATCATCAATTGGTTTCTATTATGTGCTGTTTTGGTTTATCTAGTAGTCAGTTTATCTTTTTCACATGCTAAGTAGCCCCCTTCTTAAATGTTAGGTGTGAGAGATGGCAGAAGAGCTTTGCGTTGCTATCAAGCGCAAGCTGCAGAAGGGCCATTTCTACATTCTGGAAGGCAAGGACGACTAATGTGGAGGAGGGAGTAGCTTAGTCCTTGTTGATGTAGAAGTATCAATACTATTAGTTATAAGAGCTATGTTAGTTGATCCTGTCGTGGATGCCTCTTCTTTATTTTTGTATCATGATAGAGGCATTCCCCAAGTTTATTTTGGTAACATGAGAGGCATGCACCTACTATATCAAACTCTGTTGGGATACGAGGTAGGCTACGCTAGCGCAAAATAAAATTTTTCTACCGCGTAAACCTAGAAAACTGCCGTATATGGATCACAGGATTACCACTCGACGCACTGGTGCAGAAAATGTAGAATCGCGTCGGGGCAGCGAAGTCGATCAGCATAGTCGAACACGTAGTCGATCACGTCGACATCGAGCATCTCCAAAATAGCTCATCCACGTGCAGCAAGGTTGTCCTCGTGCCGCGGCTCGTCGTCAGCTCATCATGGCTTGCTGTGGCTCGTCCAAGTGCTGCAAGTGCAACACCTCCAAGGTATCAACACGTGCAGGGAGGAAGCGTCACAAGCCGGACTGCTAGGTCCACGAGTTGTAACAGGGCGAGGGCGTGGGAGGTGCGGCAGATGTGTTTTCGGCCAAAGGGATGAAAACCCTAGGGCGCCCCAACCCTCTATTTATAGAGGTTCCTGACGGGCCTCTGGGTCCGAGGCCCATTAGTACTTCTAAACCTGATCCAACTCAGATCATATGTGTGGCTCTATGGGTTCGGATACGTATAAACATGGCCCGAGTACTCCTACTCAGCCCAATAGTCGGTAGCGGCCTCTAGCAAGACGTGCCAACTCATATACGCACACGAACATCATATCAGATGAACCGTCACAACATCATGACCATGCTATTCCCTTTGCCTCATGATATTTGGTCTAGCTTCAAGCCGACCGCTCTTTCTTGATCCTGTGATTTAGAATCCCTTTGTAGGTTAACACTTAATCGTACGTAGCATGGCCATGCATTTCTAGATCTGATCACTCGAGAGGCCCAGAGATATCACTCTCAATTAGAGAGGGGCAAATTCCATCTTGATTGACCATGCCTCACAACATGCTTTCTGACAAACCCGAAAGCTACCTTTTTAACTACCCTGTTACGGTGTAGCGTTTGATAGCTCCTAAGTAAGTCGATCCACATCTTGAGTACATGTGACAATCTCAGGTCTAAGGACAAAGCGTACATATTGTGTAGAGAGAGAACTACTTCTCGCGTTGGGTCAGTCCTAGCACATGTCTCTACATATGCCTACATTATTAGTTTGACTTCTCCATGTCCATGACTTGTGAAACATAGTCATCAACTAATACATATACTAGTCTAATATTCGTGTGTGTCCACACATGAACTCCGACCAGGGACAACTTTTAGAATAACCATACAAGTAAAGAGTTCCACATACAATTCACATAATTGTAGATCAATTCAAGTAGCCTTTAATGGATATTCAATGAACACAATATACAAACCATGGATACAATCAGATATCATCATCTCTATGATTGGCTCTAGGGCGTACCTCCAATAGTCTCCCACTTGCACTAGAGTCAATCTAGAATATATCTAATACCAATAGCTCTTATGTGCGCATCATGCTTAGACTGTGGGAGAGGCTTTGTCAACGGATCAGAAATATTCAAATCCATCTGTATTTTGCCTATCTTGATCTCACCCCTATTAACGAAGTCTCTAATGAGATGAAATTGTCACATAACGTGTTTGTTCTTCTGGTGATTCCTTGGCTCCTTTGCTTGCGCAATTGCCCCATTGTTATCACAGTAGAGATTCAATGGTCTGGACGCATTTGGGAACACACCAAGCTCAATAAGGAAATTCTTTATCCAAACACCCTCCTTCGCGGCTTCTGAAGCCGCGATGTACTTGGCTTCTGTCGTAGAATCGGCCACCGTCTCCTACTTGGAACTCTTCCAACTAACTGCACCACCATTTAGCGTGAACACAAATCCTGATTGTGACTTTGAATCATCTCTGTTGGTTTGGAAACTAGCATCGGTGTAACCTGTTACAACGAGCTCCTCCTCACCTACATAGACGAGGAACATATCTTTAGTCTTTCTTAAGTACTTAAGAATGTTTTTCAGCGCTGTCCAGTGACTCTCACCCGGATCAAACTGGTGTCTGCTTGTCATACTTAGCGCATATGAAACATCTGGGCGAGTAGTTATCATTGCATACATGATAGATCCAATAGCTGAGGCTTATGGCACTCTACTCATGCGATCCCACTCATCAGCAGTCGAAGGACACTGAGTCTTGCTGAGATGTACACCATGTGACATAGGCAAGAACCCTTTCTTCGCCTCTTCCATGCTGAACCGCTTCAACACTTTGTCAATGTAAGTATCTTGGCTTAATCCTATAAGCCTTCTTGATCTATCTCTATAGATCTTAATGCCTAGAATATATGCCGCTTCCCCTAAGTCCTTCATTAGAAAAACTATTTTTCAGTGAAGTCTTTATGGACTCAAGCATAGGAATGTTATTTCCAATCAGCAATATGTCAATTTTCAATCAGCAATATGTCATCCACATATAAGATTAGAAATACTATAGAGCTCCCACTAACCTTCTTATAAACACAAGACTCTTCTTCGTTCTTGGTGGAGCCAAACCCTTTGACCACTTCATCAAAATGAATGTTCCAACTCCTAGATGCTTGCTTCAATCCATAAATGGATCTCTGAAGCTTGCTTACTTTTCCAGCATTTTTTGAATCGACAAAACCCTCGGGCTGTATCATATACACATCCTCAGCTAGGTTTCCATTCAGGAAAGTTGTCTTGACATCCATCTGCCATATCTCATAATCGAAATATGCAGCTATAGCTAGAATAATCTGAATGGAATTAAGCATCACTACAGGCGAGAAGGTCTCTTTGTAGTCAACTCCTTGAACTTGTCAAAAACCTTTTGCGACAAGTCATGCTTTATAGATGTGAACATTTCCACCCATGTCCTTTTTCTTCTTATAGATCCACTTGCATTGTATGGCTTTAACACCATCAGGTGGGTCAACCAAGTTCCAAACTTGATTATCTCCCATGGACTCTATTTCAGATTGCATGACACTCTGCCATTTTTCGGAGTCTGGGTCCATCATAGCTTCTAGATATGTCGCAGGCTCATCATTGTCCAACAATAATATTTTCAGCATTTCGCGGAGCCTTGCCGACCTTCGTGGTTGTGTCAGTGCTTGTCTTGCCAAGGGTGTCTCAACTTGTTTTGCTACGTTAGCATCACTCATTGATTCTTTCCTGATCGGCTCATCTTGAACTTCTTCAAGATGCACTGTCTTTCCACTCTTTTCTCCTTTGAGAAACTCTTTTTCTAGGAAAACCCTATTCCGAGCGACAAACACTTTACCCTCTGACCGGTTGTACAAATAATATCCTAAAGTTTCCTTTGGATATCCCACGAAAATGCACTTATCCAACTTGGGTGTGATTTTTTCCGACTGAAGTCGCTTCACAAACACTTCACATCCCCAAATCTTTAGAAAAGACAAACAGGGAGTCTTTCCAGTCCACATCTCATATGGTGTCTTAACTATGGATTTAGACGGTACCCTATTAAGTGTGAAAGCTGTTGTTTCTGGAGCGTATCCCCAAAATGATAATGGTAGTTCCGACTAGCTCATCATTGATCGAACCATGTCTAACAAAGTTCGATTACATCGCTCGGATACACCTCTTCTCTGAGGTGTTCCAGGCGGCGTAAGTTGTGGAAGAATTCTACAACTCTTTAGATGATTGCTAAATTCATGGCTCAAATACTCGCCTCCACGATCAGATCGCAAGGCCTTAATTTTCTTACCACGCTGATTTTCAACTTCATTCTGAAATTTCTTGAACTTTTCAAAGGTTTCAGACTTGTGCCTCATCAAGTAGACATATCTATATCTACTAAAATCATCAGTAAAAGTTATGAAGTATTGGCACCCTCCACTGGCTGTCGTGCTCATTGGTCCGCATACATCGGTATATACAAGTTCCAACAAGTCTAATGCTCTCTTAGGAAAACCTGTGAAAGGTGCCTTGGTCATCTTACCTAGTAAGCAAGCCTCACATGTCTCGTATGATTCAAAATAAAACGAAGTTAAAAGTCCATCAGTATGGAGCTTCTTCATGCGTTTCTCATTTATATGACCCAAACGACAATACCACATGTAGGTAATACTCAAATCATTAGGCCGAGGTCTTTCAGCATTTATGTTACAGACAGGTGAACCATCAAGATTTAAAATAAACAATCCATTCACAATGGGTGCAAAAGCCATAAATATATCATTATTAGAGATGACACAACCATTGTTTTCACTTGCAAATGAATAACCATTCTTCATCAAACATGAAGGAGGCATAATGTTTCGACTTAAACTAGGAATAAAATAACAATTATTCAATTCCATAATAAATCCTAACGGGAGCTGGAGTTGCATCGTCCCAACGGTCAATGCAGCAACTCTTGTATTATTGCCCATGCGGAAATCAACTTCTCCCTTTTCAACGCTTCTACTTATTATCATTCCCTCCATTGAATTGCAAATATGAGCAACCAATCCAGTATCAAATACCCAAGAATTAATAATTGTATCAGTGAGAAATATGTTGTCTATAACATTAACAACAAACGTACCTGAGGTGGAAGTACTCTTACTTCTGCCATTCTTCAACGAAGCTAGGTACTGCTTGCAATTTCTCTTCCAGTAACCAAGTTCGTGATAATAAAAGCACTCTTTGTCTGGAACAGGTCCAGGTCTAGCTTTAACCTTGGGCGCTGGGTTTGGCTTGGCAGCCTTGCCCTTCTTCGTCCGAGAATTGCCCTTCTTCTTAAAGCTAGGCTTGTTCTGTATAGCCATCACATGGCTGCTACTAGCACTTTTCTTAATGTCAGCCTCTATTGTTTTAAGCATGCCACACAGTTCATTCAGACCCTTCTCCGTCCCATGCATATGGTAGTTCGAGATAAAGTTCCCATAGCTAGACGGAAGAGATGAAAGAATGAAATCAGAGGCCAACTCTTGGCCCAGTGGGAAGCCTAGCTTCTCCAACCGTTGAGTGTAACCAACCATCTTGATTACGTGTGGTCCTACTGCTGCGCCTTCTACTAGCTTGCTCTCCACAAAGGCCTTAGACACATTGAACCTTTCAGTCCTGGCCTGTGTTTGGAACATGTCTCTAAGCGCCATTATCATATTGTGCACTTCATGGTTTTTTTGAACTGCATTTGCAGTTCAGGTTCCATGCAAGGAAGCATAAGGTAGCTTACTTCGAGGTTAGCATCACATGCTTTCTTGTAAGCATTCTTAATAGCAGCAGGTGCATCATCAGCAGGTTCTTCTGGTAATGGGGTGTCTAGAACATCTTCCTTTTTCTCAGCCCTGAGAACAATTCTCAGGTTACGGATCCAATCCGAGTAGTTTGTTCCATTCAACTTGTCCTTCTTAAGGACCGAACGCAAATCAAACAGTGTGGTGTTGCTAGGTGCCATCTACAACAAAATAATAATGCAAAATACTAAGACAAACGTATCCATGACAGAGTAATTTACATTAAACTATTTAATAGAATCTACTCCCACTAAAATCAATATCCCTCTATTGATACATAGTGATTCAGGATCCACAACTAACAAGTCTACTAGTGAGCTTTAGCATCACCGCTAGCAAACAAGGTAGAGTGGTAAGCAACTTCTTGCTAATCATATCACATATGACTCCTTTTGTTGGGTGACATCTCCATGTCTTGGTGCCCAACCTTTATGCCCCAAGGTCCTTAACCGTTAAGATAACCTTGTTAAGCAAACCAACCCTTATGCGTGTAAGTGTCTGACACTACCCCGTCTAGTCAAGGAAAACTAGTGGCACCCTAATTTTATAGACCCACCACCAATTGTACAAGACATGGGATGGTGCAAGTTTTAGTTGGGAGGGCACACAAACTTAAACTTTGCGAGGATCGTTCTACTTCTAACATCACATTATGCAGGAAGTAAAACATAAAGAATAGCATTCACACAGATGTGACATAGTATGGCCCGTTTTCTTAAGGTGATCTCCATCTCCATAGAACCTGTTCACCATCGTGATCTCCATCTCCATGTTCCATGTGCGCCATCCTCTTGGTGATGAGTCCTCCAAGAACTAGAACATGCTATTGCACCTAATAGCTAGTAATGAAGATTACATAATTGCTTGGATAATCACAAATTGGTACGAAGACCATTAAACACATTAAAGTGACAACACATATGGCTCCAGTCGTGTTGCCCTACGCGCAACACGCAGGTCACGAATGAGTTACAGACATGCATCACATACACAAAGGGGCCATACTGATCACAAGATCCATCCATCCTGCAAAATAGAGTTAGACGTTCTAAGGTTCCAAACTTCAGAGGCCCATAACTCCATCTTCTAAGCCAAATTTGGGAAATCTAATTTCACCAAAAATGGCAAAGCAATTGAATTTTATGTGCAACTTTTTCTGTAGATTAATTTTTATATAAAATTCACCTCGATTCGAGATCGTACCGAAAAGTTACGGCTGTTTTACTGAAGCACACGCATACGGCAAAATTTTGACCCGGTAGTAAATCCAATCTACTAATGCACATCTCATGCGCCTGATGTATGAACCTAGATTTTGATTCCACCAATCACATTGATCTTTGCTTGCTGCAACTGGCATTACGTGTATCACACAACTCCGATGGCGGAAATCCGACCGGTAGGAGTATGTCGTTACACGACCATTGCAGCAAGAACACGAAAACAGTCCATAGATCAATCTGAAAACTTGCATATGTCCACATACACACATCCCAAATCCATAACAAAACAACTACAGCTCTGATACCACTGTTGGGAGATGAGGTAGGCTACGCTAGCGCAAAATAAAATTTTTCTACCGTGTAAACCAGGAAAACTGCCGTATATGGATCACGGGATTACCACTCGATGCACTGGTGCGGAAGACGTAGAATCACGTCGGGACAGCGAAGTCGATTAGCGTAGTCGAACACGTAGTCGATCACGTCAACGTTGAGCAGCTTCTCAGTAGCTCGTCCACGTTCAGCAAGGTCGTCCTCGTGCCGCGGCTCGTCGTGGCTCGTCGGCGGCTCATCGTGACTCATCCAAGTGCTGTAGGTGCAACACCTCCAAGGTATCCACACGTGCAGGGAGGAAGCATCGCAAGCCGGACTGCTAGGTCCACGAGTTGCAACAGGGCGAGGGTGTCTATAAATAGAGGACCGCACCCCACCCCTCTATTTATAGAGGTTGCTAACGGGCCTCTGGGTCCGAGGCCCATTAGTACTTCTAAACCTGATCCAACTCGAATCACATCCAAATTGGGTTTCCAGCCCCTTAAGTGTGTGACCCTATTGGTTCAGATATGTATAGACATGGCCCGAGTACTCCTACTTAGCCCAATAGTCGGTAGCGGCCTCTAGCAAGATGTGCCAACTCCTATACGCACACGATGATCATATCAGACGAACTGTCACAACATCATGTACATTCTATTCCCTTTGCCTCATGATATTTGGTCTAGCTTCAAGCCAACCGCTCTTTCTCGATCCTGTGATTCAGAATCCCTTTGTAGGTTAACTCTTAACCGTACGTAGCATGGCCATGCATTTCCGGATCCGATCACTCGAGGGGGCCAGAGATATCACTCTCAATCCGAGAGGAGCAAATCCCATCTTGATTGACCATGCCTCACAGCATGCTTCTTGACAAACCCGAAAGCTACCTTTTTAACTACCCTATTACGATGTAGCATTTGATAGCCCCTAAGTAAGTCGATCCACATCTTGAGTACATGCGACAGTCTCAGGTCTAAGGACAAAGCGTACATGCTGTGTAAAGAGATAACTACTTCTCGCGTTGGGTCAGTCCTAGCACATGTCTCTACATATGCCTACATTATTAGTTTTACATCTCCATGTCCATGACTTGTGAAACATAGTCATCAACTAATACATGTACTAGTCTAATATTCATGTGTGTCCAAACATGAACTCTGACTTGGGACAACTTTTAGAATAACCATACAAGTAAAGAGTTCCACATACAATTCACATAATTGTAGATCAATTCAAGTAGCCTTTAATGAATATTCAATGAACACAATATACAAATCATGGATACAATTAGATATCATCATCTCTATGATTGCCTCTAGGGCATACCTCCAACAAACTCGACCCACTTTGTATGAATTAAGTAATTTTTATGTATGGGAGCTCTTTCTCGTCTGGTTTAGCATTTGATAAAGTTCATCACCAATGTAGGCGTCATCAGAATCATCTTCGTCTTAATGTTTTCCAGAAATCAAATGGAAATTAGTTCACGAAGTAAACTTTGCAACTCCAAATTACACAAAGAAAATATCTTCATCTTCTCCAGGTATAGTGACTGGAGCAACAACTCCATCACCAATGTAGGCATCATCAGAATCATCTTCGTCTTCTGGTATTTCCGCATGATCCGGTTCAGACATGGGCACAACCTTTTGAAGTACACATGCATCACCAGATAACCCTTGCATGTCTTGCCTAATCCAGTTTGTCAAAATCTCCTGATGGTCCTCCTTATTCATTTGTTCCACTCCTGTGATAACCAAGTCCACATTTGTATCACCAACACTGTCCTCTACTTCCGGCATGGCAAACAGGGTCCTAGGTTTCATTTTGAGGACAGTGCACAATTTAGTACCTTTCTTCTCGCCTTTCACATAACAAACTTGTTCCGCTTGTGTTGCCAGGATGTATGGATCATCTGAGTAGCGAAACCGAGTGGTATCAATATCGATAATCCTAAATTTAGCTTTACTGTACCCTCTGGATTTGCTTTTATTTGGTGCAGGAACATCATACCAGTCACACTCGAACAATGTGACTTCATGCTGTTTAGCAAAATAAAGGGTGATGATTTTTTTAATCACTCCATACCATTCCATGCCATCATTGCCCTTGACGACAACACCACTATTCTGTGTTGATAGTTTTTTCTCTACATCTGATGTTCGGAAGAAATACCCATTGATGGAACACCTGCTCCTCACAGTAACTATTTGTTCTCGACCATGAGACAGAGAGTAAATCATTTCATCTGCTTTTCCCTCTGCATGTAGGTTCCTGATCTACACTCAAAAAATTTTGGAAGATATGTTACGAACATATATATATTCAAGTGTGATGAATAAAATTGAACAGAAATATATATGACTCACTTTATGCTCAAACCAATGTACAAATTGAGCCTTGTGCCTGCTATCAACATTATGCGTGTCGGTTTTCCTCAATTCATCCATGTGCAAACTGATGAAACAATAAACTTATGTCAGTTAGATATTGAACACAATATAAAAAAATGGGATTACATGAAGCTTACTTTATCCATGGAGTGGCCTCGTCCTGCACAAGTCATCAGGAGAAGGTATCTCCATATTGTGCCTATGATGACTACCTTTCTTTCTAGTGAAGTCCATGCTCGCAGTTGCACTTAGACCAGCAGGTGGTTCACTAATAGTGCTCCTTTCTTATCGCTCTAGCCGATTCAGCTTTGTACTAACACCTTTAAAGAACCGAGAACAGAATGTAAGGCACTCCTCCGAGATGTACCCCTCTACTATTGAACCCTCTGGGTACGCTTTGTTCCTCACATAGCCTTTGAGGGTACGTAGGTACCTCTCAACTGGGTACAAACATCTATAAGAAACATGGCCCCCGAGTTCTGCCTCCCAAGCAATATGAACAGGTAAGTGCATCATAATATCAAAAAATGCTAGAGGGAATATCATCTCAAGCCTACAAAGGGTCTCTGCAATCGATTTGGTAAGTTCTTTCATCTTGGTTTCCTCAAGCTCCTTTGAACATACCAAACTAAAAAAGCTGCTGAGCTCGATCAATGGGATCACTACTTGCTCAGGCAATATTTGGCGCACCACCAAGGGTAAAAGTTTTTGTAATATAACATGGTAGTCATGACTTTTAAGTCTAGCAACCTTAAAACCATTGATATTTGAGGCACAAGCATCGAGCATCTTAACACCTTCAAGAAAATTGCACATAATTTCCTTCTAGTCATCACCTAACTTGTACAACGCTGGTGACAAAGTGTATTTTCCTTTATCGTTGAATGATAGATGTTGATCCAGCCTTATACCCAATTCTTGCATATTGAGTGTAGCCTTCTCAGCATCCTTACTTTTACCAGCCAAATCAAGTAGAGTCCCTATCAAGCTCTCACATATATTCTTCTCAATATGCATCACATCGAGATTATGGCGTATAAGCAAAGAATCCCAGTAAGGAAGGTCAAAGAAAATACTCTTCTTCCTCTAATTGTGCCATCTATTATCTTCATCGCGCTGCTTCCTCTTCCTCGAAGTAATCGCTCCAAAAGTGACTTTCTCGAAAGTCTTGTATTGGTCCACTACTTCTGCACCACTTAGGGGCACTGGAGCTGCCCTCATTTCTACCTTGTTATTGAAGCTCAACTTGTTCCTCAGCCACCTGTGGTCTGTAGGCAAGAAACGATGATGGCCCATGTAGCAATGCTTTGAACCATATTTTAGCCACAAGTAATCGGTATCCTTGTGACAATAAGGACAAGCAAACCTGCCTTTTGTGCTCCAACTAGACAACATCGCATATGCAGGAAAATCATTAATTGTCCAAAGTAGCATTGCACACAGAGTAAAATTTTTCTTTTTTTCTGCATCCCAAGTATCAACTCCAGTGTCCCATAACTCTTTAAGCTCATCAATCAGAGGCTGCAAATATACATCAATGTTAATTCCTGGAGATTTAGGCCTAGGAATTAGCATCAACATCATCCAATAGGATTGTTTGAAGCACAACCAAGGAGGCAGGTTATAAGGAATAAGGATCACTGGCCATGTAGTGTAAGTCACATTCAACATACCAAATGGATTGAAGCCATTCGATGCAAGTCCCAGCCTAACATTACATGGATCACTTGCAAATGCAGTATACTTGGCATCTCCATGCCTTTGAGTTAGCTGGGTGCCACACTTTACCATCTTCAACCAATTCTTCCTTGTGCAACGCATATGCGTCGATGTTATCTCATTCATATATAATCTCTGCAGTCGAGGAATAAGTGGAAAATACCTCAGTATCTTACGAGGTAAGAGCTTCTTATTTACTCCACCAGTGCCATCACCACCACACTCTAAATATGTATCTTTCCACCTACTCTCCCCACATTTTGGACATGCGTTCAGCTTCTCGTACTCTTCTCTATGAAATAACACACAATCACTAACACAAGCATGAATCTTTTGGTAGTCCAGTCCAAGGTCTCAAACTACCTTTCGAACTTTGTCCAGGCTATCTGGGACACAATGGTCCTTGGGGAGCACATGGGAGAATAATAACAGTACTAGCTCTAGAGCATTGTTGCTAATACCGAACATGCACTTAATCTGATATAGCCTAACAGTAAAAGATATTTAGGTAGCCTCCTCGCAACCTGGGTACAGTTCTGTCCTAGCTTCTTCCATTAACTTGAAAATTTTTCTTGCTGACTCATTTGGCTCCTGATCACCTCTTATTTCACCATGTATGGCACCACTAATTAGCGATGAAAGCAGTTTAGTGGATGACACGCCATCATCATGATCACCTTCTTCATCTTCACAAACGTCCCGATCATAATTGTTCATAACAACACATTTAGCAGATCTGCCAGTATGATGCTATTTTATGTAATGTGGATCAAACCCTCTGGTATTCAAGTGCAACTCAACAACTTCTTTATTTTGATATGCCATGCAATGATATCGTCTACATGGACAGGGCGCAGTCGGTCCTGGTAAGGGGCTAGCATCAAAGGTATCTTCAATGAATTTAGCAACTCCATTTTGCCACGCAGCATCTGTATGTGACAATTCCATCCAACTACGATCCTCATGTTCATGTGCCATATTGCAAAAAACCAAACTAATAATATTTTAAGCACAGGCTTGTAGTATACTACTATACAAATCCTGAATAACCTCCTGAATAACCTACAAAAAATATAGGTTCCTCCTATCGGTATTATTACTATCAACTAGTATTAATAAAACTGAATGAATATATGTACTAATAATTGAATAACTCAAGTTTTCAGCATGCAGATTAATTAATTAATTAATTAATTGTGATAGGTCTGGATCGATTTATACCTTGCATTGAAAGGATGGAATTGGACAATGCCCGTGTCATCCCGCTCGTCAAGAGATCATAGAGAACTAACAAGGGGACCCTTCAATTCCTTGGCACTCGGCAACTCGTGAGCTAGGGATCGGAAGACGACGTATGGCAGGCGGCGACTGCGTGATGAAGGGGAGGAGTCGTGTGAAGAAGGAGGGGAGGCGATGAGAACATGGAGGACTAACAAGGGGACTCTTCCTTGGCACTCGGCAACTCACGCGCTAGGGAAGACGATGGCAGGCGGCGGTCACGCGGCAGCATCACGCAAGGAGAAGTGGAGGAGAGGACTCATGCGAAGAAGGAGGGGAGGCGACGCTAGGACGACATAGACCAGGATTAGGTCTCTTAGCTTGTGAAAGAAAGGCCTGCCATATGTGTGGGCCAAAATAAAGGCCCACGAACATAACCAAGCTGGCGGCACTTACAAACTCATCTATTGCAACCATGCGTTCCCCTATATTGCAACGACTATATATTATTGCAATAGCACCTCCTGTATAGCAACAATTTCAGTATTTGTTGCTATAACCAAGATTTCTTTTGCAACAATACCATTTTCATTGCTATATCTAATACTAGTTGCAACGATTCATATTAGCGTTGCAATATCTAAGACTCATTTGCAACATTGTATATTTTCGTTGCAATAACCAAGATTTCTTTTGCAACCACACTATTTTCGTTGAAATAACCAAGATATCTTTTGCAACAACACCGAGTTCGTTGCTATATCTATGACTCTTTTGCAACGCACGATAGTACTTATCGCAATGTGTTATAATCGTTGCAATATGGACAACTAATTGCCACCACTATAAAATAGCATGGCAATACGTCGCCGCAATTATAACCAACAAATATTCGTTGCGATATAGCATGCTTATTGCAATGACTAAGTTGTTGTCGCAACACTACACAAATGGTGGCAATATGACACCCCTATTGCAACCAAAATGGACTATTGTCGTAATAACCCCTATGTATTGCAACGAAAGTCGCCCGTTGCAAAAAAAAAAAAATTGGTCGCATTAGTGACAAAACCTTGTAGTGTTCAAATCTTCGAACGCCCACTTGGCTGGCTGTTTATCCAGTTTGGTGTATTATTAGACACAAGAACATCCTGTGATGTCTTTAAAATCTTTGAACGCCTATTTGGCTAGCTGTTTATCTGGTTTGGTGTATTGTCAAACACCGAAATATCCTGTGACCACTTTCAAAATCTTTGAACACCCATTTTGCTGGTCATTTATCCGCACTACAAGAAATCTTCCAATCTATGACGAACCAAAAAGTGTCATAAACACATTTTTTGCATCATAAACCGTGATTTATGACACGGGAGTGACAAAAACCTTTCGTCATTAGTCGAGCATCATAAACCGTGACTAGTGACATTCCTTATTTCAATGCATCACTAAGATAATAATGAATGAAAATTCATCCCACAAGTAGTCATAAACTCTCTCCTGCATAGCATGCCATGTCGGACCATAGTCTGATTTGGCATGACGGTTGTGACGACCTGTTTCATCATAGATTGAATTAAGCCTAGATTGATTTAAGCCCAACTTGTTGTGCTGTGTCCAATAAATTCTGTCATCATAGATTGATTTAGGCCAAATTCTTCTTGAACCGTGCCCAATAATTGCTGATGTCATAACTTGGTTTGACCCCAATTCTTGTTGGATCAAGCGCAACATATGCTAATGTCATAACTTTGTTTAGGCCCAATTCTTAATGGATCTAGCTGAACATTTGCTAGTGTACTTTGTTTAGGCTCATGAAATAATGGGTCGAGTGTGACAGCTCGAGTAACTAAGAACCTAAATCAAATAATCATCGAGGTAATTAACAAGCAAATCAAAGCTAACTCCAAATTGCTGAGAGTTAAGGTCCAAAAATACCTCAGATTTTGAACCAAGTGTTAAAACTCCCTCCTGTTGAGAATCAGTTGTGAAGTAGATAAAAACAAATTTTATATAAGAACTTAAATGTTGACCAATGTACTAGTGGTAGCCCTTTCCAAGTTGAACACCTTCCACTCACAGCACTTCTTCTGATTTTGATCAGAGGATGTTCCAAAATCGAGTAGACGATCGGTCAAATTTCAAATCCGATTCCAAAATAGCTTTTGACCGACGTTCCACCAAAGATCGTACCATCCTATCTCCAACTTCATCGAGCTTCTCCTTGTTGATCTCTATAAAAGTCATAGCACATACCTTGTTCCCGAACTTTCACTTCTGGAAGTTAAATCGCGTACTTCGAACTTGGTGTGAGAACACGCATTAAACACGACACCTTTGCCACGACATCCATCACGAGCATCATCATGCATATTTAAGCCCCATGAACATGTTTTTGTGCATAGTTGGCTGTCATGAGCATCATTTGTGCATAAATGAATATTTTGGCCATGCGTTGTTAAGTGCCCAGAAATTCATCTTTTATTAGTGAAAAATCAAATTTGTGAAGGAACCCCAATTTCTTCCATACAATTGTGCCCCCAAATATTTTATTCAAATACTAGACACCATTTAATGATTTGAAAATATTTTTACCAAATTTTTTTAGAGATGTTTGCTTGGGTAAAAAATTCAATTAAAGTTTAATTTTAGCTGCTTTCTTTTGTTGATTGTGTGCAAACCATAATAGATTTTGAGTTGATTTTTATTGCATTGGATTCTTGGTGATTTTATCTTTCCAACAAGTATTTTTGGATAATTTTTGAACACTGGTAGCTAGGTCGTTTAAGGGGTCAAAGTTGGCATGTTGTATTTCTTGGCAGCCCACTCATTAGACCACCATCTCCCTCCTCGTTACCTGCATGCGCGCGCGTTGGCCTGCAGAGCTTCAGCACCACCTGGCCAGCGCCCACAGGAGCTCCCCTTCCCTCCAATGGCTGCACCCCATGGTGAGTCACTCGCCCATCCTTATCCTCGCTGTTCCCCTCCTATTTAAAGACTGGTTCCCCTCTCCTGCAATCCTTCATGAACAGACCGCAAAGCTTCATTGTTCCCCAATCTTGTCCAGCCAAATTCGTCACCGTGGAGCGCTCCCGGCTCGATTCCTTGCAGCTAGAGCATCCCCATGTCGTCCCGCATCTGTTTTGCCGCTTCCCGGCCATCCTCCCTCACCGAACGGTCCTCTCCACGCGAGCCCCCTTCAGCACATCTTCCTGCGCCGTCCTCCCTGTGCACCGCCCCTCCTCCAAGCGCCTCCTCCCCTACTGGTGAGCTCCATGGCCCAAGGCGCCGCCCCTCTCCCTCCCCAAGCCGCCCCTTCTCTTTCCCCCACCTTCGGCCCAAGCCCATGGCCGACCAAGTGCCTGGTGCGTGCGTGCTATCTATTTATGTGCGTGAGGGACTTGTGTGGAGAAGAAGAAGGAAGTTTAGGGGGTTATGGGTGAAATCCAGGGACTTTTGCGCATTTAACCCGTAGACCTGGGGGCTAGATTGAAAGTTTGCGTCGGTTTTCTTTATTTCCTAGATCTAAAAAGGTTGCAACTTTGGAAATTTGTAGTAAATTGTGGACAAATCATAAAATAGCAAATGAAGATGTTTTGGAATCCTTGTGAGAAGAACTATGCAGTAGAGTCATAATATGGTATGTGTTAGTAGAAAGTTTCTGATATTTTTATTTATCCTTGCAAAGTACTTTTAGAAATACTTTTAAGTTGGTTGGATGCATATCTTGAGTTATAGAAGTCCAATGATTGTGATTCTAGTTCTGTTAATCTTTTGATGACACTCTCTAGATAAGAAAAATATTAAACATGCTAGTGGTGTGCTGTTTTTATCATGTTTTGATTTAATAGGCAATTTTAGCTTGTTTTTCTTGTCATTTTCATATCTAAAGTTGTGGTGCTCCAATTGCTGTGAAATGTTTATGGTAGGCTATAAATGACGTTCTTGTGATGTGGTAAAAAGTTCATATTGATTGGTGCATGTATGGCTGAGTTGTTGATTTAATTTATTTAATGCTTGTTATGTGATTTATAAATATTAGGAGTGTCTAAAAATAGAAAATATAGTTCCACTACCTTTGTATGATGATTTGTGTCATGTGGAATCTGAATATGGCCATATGTTTAAAAAAATGTTGAGTTCTAGATTTATCTTGCTTTTACATGTTTTCCTGCATTAGCATCTTGTCATTTTCATAGCAATTAATTTATACATCTTGAGCATGTGAAATTTATACAGTAGCCATGTTTTGATAACATCTATCATCCATTAAAATCTCATCTCCAAATGAGATGTTTGCCACATCACCTATAATTAATATATATGTTTACTATATAATTGGATAATGGAAGTTTGCTAGTAGATGCATATACTTAAGTCATGTGAAGCTTTTAATAGTTGTTTTTGAGGGGTACGTATGATGCTAAGTTATGATAAGTAGTGGTTAATCTTTGAATATAACTCATATGTATGCTCTCATGTTAATATAACAACTAATGATTATGTTGCTTATATAAGTTCTTCATCCTTGCTTTAATTCTTGGTTAAGGTGTTTAGGATGTTCTATATTACCTATAACTAATGCTAATTAACTATTTCCATAGTAGTTGTGAGCTATGTGTTTAACTTATGCATATTTTACCTTGTTAAAGAAATAAATTAAGAACCTTGTTGCATATGTGCTGAAATGGCTGCTAGAGCAGTTCTGTTGTGGCAATATTGTCGTGATGCAAATGATGTTTTCTATAAATGTGTGAATACAAAAGTTGTAGGTAACTTCATAATCTAGCTGATGTTAATGTTTCATGACCATAAGACTGATGGTTTAGGAGCTATAGATTTTACAAGTTCATTGTCATGTTTTACGTCCTCTATGTATAGGTCTGAATGATTGTGTTGTTTGACTTAGCTAAGATTTGAATCATGTCTTGGAGATAATAGAAGAAGTGTAGTGTTTTTTATGAGACTTCCAAATTGTTAAATATCACCCCTTTTGGTGGTCTAAATCTCCAGTTATGAGCTTGTAAATTGGAATGACAGAATCTATCCTAATCTGGATAGAGATGTTTTCTTTGTGATGTTTTAGCTGGTTAACTTTGGAATTATATTGTGGTTTTTATAACAATGTTGTGCATGGTTTGTTAAGCTTTCTAAAAAATCTAGAACCACCTTGTTGTGACAGCTACAACTCAACTTATTGCTGTCTGAAGTTGCATGTTAGTTTTTTGTCCTTATTTGTATAGATCTGCTTATTGGTGTGTTTTCACCTTGTTATTTATTGAATTAGCTTTTTGTGTGAATAATAAAGTTTTAGATAATTTCATTAACTTTACAGAAAGTCTAGGGTCACCCTTGTCGGATGCTTATATCTCTAGTTATGGTTAAAACAAGTGACTACTGTGCTGCTGTCCACATTCTGTGTATGTGCTTAAGTTATTAGCGTTAACTTGACGTTGCCTTGTGTGTTTGTTAGTTAGCTCATATCACTATTATAGTTAACTTGATCTACCTGAT
Organism: Setaria italica; assembly: GCF_000263155.2. Lineage (NCBI taxonomy): Eukaryota > Viridiplantae > Streptophyta > Magnoliopsida > Poales > Poaceae > Setaria > Setaria italica. The sequence continues at coordinate 23,257,585 of NC_028450.1, read as the reverse complement.
AATCTTATAAATGTGTTATATAATGTTGGTCAAGCACGTAACTAATAAATGGTTATGTACATATTGCTGCAAAATAACCTTGCCGCATAGCTTGCTAGAACCTTAGTGATGTTGGTATGTTACTTGCTTGTGTATGAATGGTTTAAAAACAAATATAATATACTTTGATCACCTTCAACTTGCTGGTTGTGTGGTGCACTTATGTATGCCATGTTGATAAGCACCATCACCCTAGTTATGTATGATGCTAGGCTTAATTAGATCTTGATTGTTAATTGCTTGCAATAGCTTGACTTAAGTTCACTTGTGTGCCATGCCTAGTGTACTTGCTATCCCTCTATAAAAAGTTGTATGGTGTATAGTTAAATCACTCTAGGTGCCTATGTCTTGCATGATCTTATGTTTGCCTTGAATGCTTTTACGTGATGCATCTCATATTACCATTCTTCGTACTCATGCTCTTGCATTTTGCATCTTGCATCTCATCTAGATACGCTAGATAAACCATGTAAAGGATGTGATGATGGAACCAAACCCGAAGACGGTGTATGGTGGAGCTATCCCGAAGATGGAAGGACTAAGCAAGTGCCGAGATGGGAGATGCTCGCTAAGCAAGTGTCGTCTAACAAACACTAACCTAGTGTTAGATGTCAGGCAAGCCTCGGAGCATATCCCAGTTTTCTAAACTTCTGCAATAATTTATGTTGATTATGATTGTGCATTTAAGTTACTAGGCGTTGTCTGAAACCTTAGGTGCATGAACTTAGTACCCTTTTGATCTGAACACTAGCATGATAAAAAGTTTAGATGCAATGCTTAATAGGACACGTAACAGTCGAGTGATTTCCTGTCACTCGCAAGTTGTAGGAGTTGTTTGTTTACTTATGTTACAACCATAAGGACGACGGGCGGGGCAGGGCCTTGTGAACTGTTTTGGTGGTCGGTGGATTGCCCCATCTGTCTAAATGAAAATGGACTAAGGTCGAAATGTGTCGGCATTCGTGATCAAGTGTTTGAAAGTACTAATCTCATACCTAGTATGGGATAGGGAAGCCTAGTACCTGATTGAACTGGGGCGTGGCTTATATTCCTATTGTCCTTGGAACATCGTTCCCATGGTGCATCATGTGGGTGCAAGTGCGGTCACAGTACGGCAGAGGTCGGAACTATGGAGCATTGCATGCCAAAGCAAGTTTGGACCTGACACGTGCCTAAGGGATTGATGGGGACGGCTGACAAGTGAAGCGACCCTTCGTGGTGCGTGGATGTCGTGGGATTAGGTTCATCATGGATGCTTAATATATTTGATTCGGTTTGTTTGCCTCTCACAGTTTGGGACTGCTTGATCGCTATTCTACACTTAGTAAAGATGGAACATGATGATGATATTAATCTTGATGCTTGTTCTTTAATTGTTTGGAAACTATGTTTGCTTAGTATAAGTTGCTAATTTAGACTGGTTAATGAACTTAGAACCTGAGCTAAAATATTGAAAGTAAGGACCAACTTTAGTCGCTTTTGGAGAAAAACAAACCCACAGCTAAAATGCCTTGCATGTCTAGGAGTCAGTGAAGTAGTTATCACCTGTCGGATAAGCATTGTTGAGTGTTAGTATACTCAGCCTTGCTTGTCACTATCTTTTTCAGGTCTGCTGTTGTTTTGGGTGCTAGTCTTACTTGCCCTACCCAGCTCCCTCCGGGTTGGACAGCCAAGTGGGATCCCTCCTCGGACAGCGAGGATAGGGGTCATTGATGTCATGATTGGCTTCGTCATGATATCGTGTATCGACGTTTAGCTTCCGCTTGTTTTACTTCTTGTTGTTTACAACCTTGCAAAACTCTACCTAAATTTCGAAAACTCTAATGTAATAAATTGTTGAACTATGTAAATGTGATGGGAATGTTGTAATCACTATACCAACTCACCTTCGTGTGAGCAATGCTTCTCGATCCTGAGTATGTGGTTTATCAGATGAAATCTGACAGACGACTAAGTTGACTTGTTAAGGTGCATGATCACGTGTTAGGCGACTTAAGTGCACTTTAGCTAGGTTAATTTAGGCGGTTCCACCACGTCGAGGGGGCGAGCCCACGAAATTTTGGGTCCAGTTATTTTCGAGTGTAGCCCTGGTAGCGCTTAATTAAAATATAATCTAATTTAATATTACATACAATCAATTCGGTAATTGATAGCACAAATAATCTTTCCATACCACACATACAAATAAATGTTTCTCATCACACTTCACACATTATTATTGATGACCAAAGAACAAGCACAAGCATATTGTCCCTAAGAGATCACAAACCACTACACATGATATCTCTCTAACCATGAACAAAGCTGGTTGAGGGATATGGGTACCTCATGGGTCGACTAGGATACTGGCTGGACCGGACAAGTGGGCCCACCCAACCAGGGCGTGTAGGCCGAGGACATGAAGTTACTTGGAGTACACATCAAGGGACTTCAAATCTGTCCAGATATTGTGGGACTTGTATTTGTAGTCCGACTCACATTACCTTCCATGTAACTACCAAGTAGATTAGATTCAAACCAACTTGTAACACTAAGTCGTCAGCCAATCAGCAGTTCTACATGGTAGTGCTTCCACCCACTTGGACACGTAGTCGACGGCGACTAGGATGTACTCGTAGCCTTTGGACTTTTGGAACGGTCCCATGAAGTCAATGCCCCACACATCGAATTGCTCAACCTAGAGGTTGTAGTCGAGGGGCATTGCCTTGCGAGCAGTGATGCCACCATGCATTTGGCACTTCCGACACCTTCGGATGAACTCTGGGGTGTGTTCATACTTGAAGGCCAGTAGAACCCACCTTGCCAAATTTTTGCTTGACTGCGAAATGATCCAAAGTGGCCTCCATATGGTGTAGTGTGACATTTCTTGCTGATTTGGATCCCTTCAGCTGCCGGCACACATCTTCGTAACAGGCCATCAGTGCATACCCTGTACAGGTATGGGTCATCCCATAGGTGGGGTCTGCTTTCATACAGGAGCTTTTTCTTGTCCTCCCCAGGTGGTACGTATCGTGAAACCATGAAATTCACAATGTTTGCATACCGTGGGTTGGAGTCCGTCACCTTCAGCAGCATGTCGTCACGTAAAAAGTTGTTTATGGGTAGATATTGCGTGTTAGAGATAGGTATACATGACAAATAATCGGCAACTGTATTATTTACTCCTGTTTTATCTTTTATTTCAAGATCAAATTCTTGGAGCAGTAGGATCCATCTCAATAGGCGTGGTTTAGCATCTTTCTTGGTAAGAAAATATTTTAGGGTAGCATGATCGGTAAACATGATAACTTTTGGACCAACCAAGAAAGATCTAAACTTATCAATCACAAACACAATAGCCAAGAACTCTTTTTCAGTGGTAGCATAATTTAATTGAGCTTCGGTCAAGGTTTTTCTTGCATAAGTGATAGCGTGATGCTTCTTATCTTTGGTTTGGGCAAGGACCGCCCCAACAGCATAGTCCCTAGCATCACACATTATTTTGAATGGCAGCTCCCAATCAGGGGGTTGAAAGATTGGAGTTGAAATGAGCACTTCTTTAAGAATATGAAAAGATTTTAAGCACTCATTGGTAAACTCAAAAGGCGCATCCTTAGTAAGAAGGTTCATGAGGGGTCTAGCGATCTGCAAAAAGTCCTTAATGAACTGTCAATAGAACCCCGCATGGCCTAGGTAGTTATGGACTGCTTTTACATTTACGAGAGGTGGAAGTTGTTCTATCACTTCAATATTAGCTCTATCCTCCTCGATACCTCTTTAGGACACAAGATGCCAAAGCACTATGCCTTCTCGGACCGTAAAATGGCACTTTTCCCAATTCAGTACCAGGTCTTTCTCTTGGCATCTCTGTAAGACCTTGTCTAGGTTCTCAAGACAATGATCAAAGGTTTTTCCATAGATGGAAAAGTCATCCATGAAAACTTCCATGATTTCCTCGATCATGTCAGAGAAAATAGACATCATGCATATCTAAAAAGACGCAGGCGTATTACACAACCCAAACGACATCCTGCGGTAGGCGTATGTTCCATAAGGACCTGTAAACATGGTCTTGCTCTGATCATCAGGGTGGATAATAATTTGATGATAACCAAAATACCCATCAAAGAAATAGAAGAAAGAGTGCTTCACCAACCGCTCTAATATTTCATCAATGGAGGGCAGCGAGAAGTAATCTTTCTTAGTTGCCAAGTTAAATTTCCGGTAATCAATGCACATTCTCCACCATGTGATAGTTCGTTGTGGGATAAGCTCATTCTTACTATTCTCAATGACCGTCATTCCTTCCTTATTTGGCACAACATGGACAGGGCTAACCCACTCTCTAAGTGGCACGGAATAGATTATCCCGACATGCAAGAGGTTAAGGACCTCCTTCTTAACAACTTCCCTCATCGCATTGTTAAGCCTACACTAAGGCTCCCTAGAAGGTGTACTAGATGGGTCGATAGGGATGCGATTGGTGCAAAGGGTAGGACTGATTCCCTTGAGGTCCTGGAGCGAGTAGCCAAAGACTGATCGATGTTTTTCTAGGACATCTATAAGCTTGGTTGTCTCTCCGTCAGATAGCTTATCGCTAATGACGATGGGGGATTCTTTGTTGCCTTGCAAGAAAACATAGCGCAGGCCAGCAGGAAGGGGCTTTAGCTCAATTGGTGGTCGTGATGGCTTTTCATGGGTAGGTAGCTCAAGAGTTTCTTCTAGATCGTCCTCTTCTTTGATGAAGAGCTCAGCGTCTTTTTCTAAGGATGATTCAAGAGGCTCAAAAGTTGAAACAGCGAAAACTTCCTCAACCGGCTCTATCTGGGGGAGAAGTTCTGCTATAGAGTACTTTGTTCGAAAAATCAGAATCGAGAAAACATCTCTCCTCAGCTTAATGTCAAGGTTCCCTAGTGTGGGTGCTTCTAGGAACAACTTTTCAAAGGGGTGCCCGATTAAAATGTCAAAGTCATCAACTTCAAAAACATGAAAATCAAGGGGGGCCTCAACGTTGTCATGACATATACATATGTCATGTATAATCCCAATTCCATCTAGGATGGAACCTAGTACACTCCTGAAGGTTTTCTTGGTTGGAACCATCGGGTGTTCTCCTAGGTGCACGAACGTAGAAGATGCGGACATGGTATTTGTTCCAACCATAGGATTATAGAGGACCTCCCCTACAGTCCCCTGGATATGGCATCCAATGGTTGAGGAGGGGGTGCATATCTAAATTGCTTCACAAGAAAGCTCTCCCTCTTGTAGCCATTCACTGCTAATGATAGCGGTTAACTCTCTAATGGTCTCTTTAAGGAAAACCTTATCAAGAGGCTCGGTAGGGTTAACTAGGACTGGGGCCTCTTTTGGTATAGGTAATTTGAGGTATTCACATAATCTTCAAATAAATCCTCCTTGAATTCGAAAGGGAACTCCGGAGGTTGAATTTCTTCTTCCTCTAGTGTTGTGGGTTTGGGGGAAGGCTCGGAGGTTGACTCTGGACAAGTTAGCAACAGCAGTATGGTTTCAACCAACGGGACTTCCTCTTCGCTTGGTTGTTCCACTACTGAGAGGGATTCGGTAAAGAGGTGCTTTCTAGGATGCTATCTAGAAGTGACTCTCCTTCGGCAGTGGTTTTGTGGGTGAACGATCTTCCAACAATGATATCAAGCTGTAGGGAATACTCCTTGCTAAGCCCTAACCAAAAGTGTTGCAACAACACATGGTGTTGGGATACGAGGTAGGCTACGATAGCGCAAATCAAAATTTTTCTACCGCGTAAACCAGGAAAACTGCCGTATATGGATCACGAGATTACCACTCGATGCATTGGTGCGGAAGATGTAGAATCACGTCGGGGCAGCGAAGTCGATCAGCGTAGTCGAACATGTAGTCGATCACGTCGACGTCAAGCAGCTCCTCAGCAGCTCATCCACGTGCAGCAAGGTCATCCTCGTGCCGTGGCTCGTCGTCGACTCGTCGTGGCTCATCGTCGCCTCACCGTGGCTCATCGTCGGCTTGCCGTGGCTCGTCGGCGGCTCGTCGTGGCTCATTGGCGGCTCGTCCAAGTGCTGCAGGTGCAACACCTCCAAGGTATCCACACGTGCAGGGAGGAAGCGTCGCAAGCCGGACTGCTAGGTTCACGAGATGCAACAAGGCGAGGGCGTGGGAGACGCGGCGGCTGCTCGTGTGAAAAGGGATGAAACCCTAGGGTGCCCCCACACCTCTATTTATAGGGGTTACTGACGGGCCTCTGGGTCCGAGGCCTATTAGTACTCCTAAACCTAATCCAATTCGGATCACATCCGAATTGGGCTTCCAGCCCCTTAAGTGTGTGACCCTATAGGTTCGGATACGCATAGACATGGCCCTCGTACTCCTACTTGGCCCAATAGTCGATATCGGCCTCTAGCAAGATGTGCCAACTCCTATACGCACACGAAGATCATATCAGATGAACCATCACAACATCATGTACATGCAATTTCTTTTGCCTCGCGATATTTGGTCTAGCTCCAAGCCGACCACTCTTTCTCGATCATGTGATTTGGAATCCCTTTGTAGGTTAACTCTTAACCTTACGTAGCATGGCCATGCATTTTTGGATCCGATTACTCGAGGGGCCCAGAGATATCTGTCTCAATCAGAGAGGGGCAAATCCCATCTTGATTGACCATGTCTCATAGCATGCTTCTTGACAAACCCGAAAACTACCTTTTTAACTACCTTGTCACTGTGTAGCGTTTGATAGCCCCTAAGTAAGTCGATCCACATCTTGAGTACATGCGACAGTCTCAGGTCTAAGGACAAAGCGTACATGTTGTGTAAAGAAAGAACCACTTCTCGCGTTGGGTCAGTCCTAGCACATGTCTCTACATACGCCTACATTATTAGTTTGACATCTCCATGTCCATGACTTGTGAAACATAGTCATCAACTAATATATGTACTAGTCTAATATTCATATGTGTCCACACATGAACTCCGACTAGGGACAACTTTTAGAACAATGATACAAGTAAAGAGTTCCACATACAATTCACATAATTGAAGATCAATTCAAGTAGCCTTTAATGGATATTCAATGAACACGATATACAAATTATGAATACAATCAGATATCATCATCTCTATGATTGCCTCTAGGGCATACCTCCAACACATGGTTGGGTACAAACAAGTCGGGGCCAGTATGGGTCAAAATTGAAAACCTAGCCTAGGCTGCACCTATGGTTTCCTTCTCGTGTTGATGAAAGTCGAAATCTCTTTTTGTAGGGAAGCAATCCAGGTCATAGGGAAAAAGGGAAGACAAAATAAGTCTCTAAGATCATCCAAGTCTTCATTTTCTTTTCCTATGTTATGGGCGTACCATTGTTTCGCTCTCTCATCAAGGGAGAAAGGAAACAAATTCCACCGAAGTGTTTGTTGTGCCATGCCTGAGATTGTCCGGCACGAACAGAGTTGCTCGAACTCTCATAGGTGGTGATATGGGTTTTCATCATTAAAACAAGAAAAGGTTTGTTCCTGAACCATGGCAATGAAGCCAGGGTGGAGCTCATAGCTAGAAGCTGTGATGGGCTTGGATGATGGTATTGGCTCTAAGAGCTCACTGGCTCTAAGAGCTCACCCTTGGGAGCATAGAGTTGTTGGATAGGAAGATTTTCCACAAAAAAAAGGATAAAATAAAAGAAATATAAAACAAAGGATAGACGGGCAAACTAGGTTCAAAGACAATTACAACAACCATTCTCCTGCAACGGTGCCAGAAATGCTTGTTGGTATTTCTTAACGTTCATGAATAAATATGCAAGCGCATGGATATATCGTTGTAGCACTTCACCCGGAGAGTATTCAGGGTATCATATATTTCTCAGGGAACAGTTGTGCAAAGGTCTTCTAACTAGTTTACCCAGAGAAAAGGAGAAAGATAGGTTGGCTTGGGTAGTGTGGTTTCCTAGGGGTACAAACTCTTAGGAAGGATAAACTTTGCTACTACTCGCTTACTTCGGGCACCGGTTTACACCTGGTCTGCAAAGTGTCTCTGGCTATTAGCTCTACGCCGAACCCGAATGTGGAGGGATATAAGGGACGCACATGGCTATCACCACCTACCACCTACCTCTCAGACCGTGGGGAAAGGTAGCAAACAAAGGCAACCTCAAGCATAGAGACCATGTCTATGCTATCAATTACTGCTCTAGCTCTGGCTAGAGTCCATCTAAAGACTCCAGCCCTTAAGATAGAACACCTGCTACAAGAACGGACGATGAACCCGCAAGTGAATACTATCAAAAGCGTATACTCAAAGGATTCGTATCCGTCGAGGTACAAGTAGATGGAGGCCGACTAGTCCGACTCTCCTCTTGAACTTCTCCTCACACACTCCCTATCCTACTCTATAAAAGTACTCTAAAAGGTGGAGTCCTCCTTCTCTTCTTCTCTCTAATGTGTTGTGTGTTGTGAGGGGGGTCTTCTCCTTTTATGGGTGACTAGGGGCGGTTCTGAGTAGAATATTCTTGGGAATCTTCATCCACCACCCTGGGAATTCAACTGGAGAGCGCCACATGGAGGATAGGGGTGAGCACCGCCTGTCTAGGTTTGACCGAACCTAGGGTTTGGCCGACCCTTGGGTAGGCCGCCTCGCCACCGCCTTTGCCTGGTGAGCCTTCTGGTGAGTGTTGATGCTAGGCCAGTGGGTCCTACCCCGGTTTGGGCTGATTTGCTCAGGTTTTTGGACCCTACTTTTTCTTGGGTTGGTGTAGGTTGATGTGTAGTGTGATTCTTCTTCATTTAATCCCACTTTGTCCCTTCATGAACCTATTGGTTCCTGCATACAACATTTCACGAAATCATATGGAAATAGTTAGACTAAAGCACCTATCATCTAGTTTGGTGATGATTGTATTATTTGTTTGATACAGGAGTTGATGGTGGATTTTAATGATAAGGACCATCAACAGCCAACCCCCTGTGGGCCTGCCTTACAACCACCTTTCTTCTGGTAACTGCCTGGTGGGTCTAATGGCGGTTGTGTGTGTTATCAAGTGGATTGAGGCGATTGTGGTAGTTTGTGGGTCCTTCGATCCATGGGATGCACACATGGCAACCTCCCATTGGTCAAAAGCATGTTTCTTGGATCCATAGAGGATGCTTTCTCCTTCCTTTTATGCTAATTCACCTGCAACCAAATATTCTCTAAGGACAAGTGGAACTACATTATTCGAAACCAAATATGCGTGTAAGAAATGTCAGTCCTCCTTTATTCTTGAGTATATTGACAGTCATATCTGATACTTAACGACTAGCCATTTTCTCATTTTGAGCAAATGCTAAAACTTAGGTTGGTTGATCATGAGTTGCTACGATGTTGTATTCCTAACTTATGCTAAGCCTACAACAAAATATTCTACCAAAAATTGAATAACTTGGCATTGATCTTACCTCTTACCTTACTTCTTTGGGGCATGTAGCTTCACCTTGTCTTGGTTGGTTAAGTGATAGAAAGGTTTTATAGAACACCATTCACTCATCTTTTGATCAACTATTAATCCAGAGGTTTTGCAAAGTTTTTCAAAAGAAATCAAAGTTCCTCAAATGATTTTCTCAGATCGCTCAATGTGTATGATTCCTCACCAAGGCTTAGGATTGCCTTTCTTTCACAACCTACTCCTAATAGGCTTATATGTGGAGCTGTAGGTAGGGAAGAATAAAGACATACCTATTCCTTATGTATTGGTGAGTCAAAGACCAGATCCTTTGGAGAAGAAAGTCATACAACCTAATCAAGATGTGCATGTGTGTGGATGGTGAATATGGTGGATGGCATATGGACTCCTTTTTGTGTGATCCTTCTCTCTCGTTTTGCTTTTTCTTTGATGACATGGGCTATCTTTTGTCTTTCTTCTTTTTTTTCATCATGCTTTCATGAGTATGTACTTTATTTCTTTTTGCATAGCCCAAGTCTCTTTTGCAAGGATACCTTTGGAGAGAGAGGTTATAGAACAACGTGGAGCTTTATTTTGTGGATGGATGAAATGACATGATTGCTAACTTCTAGTGTAGAAGTTTAGCATATGGTGGTGGCGTGTACATGATCTTGATCATGGGAGTATGACAAGTTTCTTACTAAGGGTCACAACAATTTGATAAAGCTCAATGATCGAACAAGCTGCATATGTGGAGGCTGTGTAATAGAATCAACATATGGCCTTGGATAGGAATTTCTCATCATTGAGGAACTTATCATTTTAACATTTTGAAAAATAAAACTCTGGATATCAAGCATCACGTAGAACAAGATCATAGCAGCTCTATTCTACCATATCATATCTCACAAAAACCTAGACATGGATCATGTTTTTTGCTACCCACAAGTTTCAAGCTAAGATTTGATCATGCAATCCAACAAACCCAAAAAAACATTGATATGATACTAAGTTGTAACAAGACATATGAGAGGAAATAAACAAAGCAACTATTCATCATTTCAACCATGGAGAATTAAAACATTCTTACCACGCATAGGAAAGAAGTAGATATTTTTGGTCTTTTTACTTTTTTAGTTTTTTATTTGTTTTTATCATGCATATTCTAAAAGTGGCAAAGATACAAGTTACCTCTCTTATGGTGTTCCTTCCCCAAGCTAGCTTCAAGCTCACTGCTGCTGGTTAGGGTTGTACCCTGTCCAACAAAAGTAAGCGTGTAGCTCCTCTCACTGCTACCGTTGGAACTGCTGCATCACATGGATCGTCTCGCCGGTCTGTTGCTGCAAATCCTAAGTGGACTAGATGTGCTAGTTCAGCGACTCCTCCATGTCGCTCGTACGCATGGTGAGCTAACTTAGCTTCTGAGCGAGACCAGAGTGGTCTCGAGCTGAGAACGAGCGCTAAGCGGCGGATGTGGAAAGAACACCACCAGAGTTGGAACTAGTGGACCGGTCCCGATGGATCGGTTGGGACCACTCATCACTGGCCGCGCTCTGCCACACCGAGCTACTTGCCCCATGCTGATAGGAGGGCTGGTCTCAACCAGGAGCATATTCGGGTGTAACCCTGGGCATGTACCCACTCGGAGCCCATCCTACCGATACCGTAGGTACGGGAGGTTGTGGTTGTGGCTGCTACATGGCTGCACTCCTCGACATGCTCCTGGTCATCCTGCCACCAGAAACATTGCTCCTGTGAGCTTCCTCTTGTGGCTCAAGAAGCATGGTCAGTGACCGACAATTATACAAATGAAGCCTTGGGTTAGGTAACGGGATCTCATTTGTATAGCCGGGAAAGAAGAAAACCAAAGAATCAAATACACTTTGCTGATGTGAGGACGAGGCATCTCAATGAAAGGAATAACATTCCCATCTAGAGCCCCGATCCTTGAAGTAACGCGAGTGATAAAAGAAGTGCACTCAATGGGACCCGTCATCTTAAAATTCCCAAGCCATTGCCAAACTATTGCCTTGACGGGGGAGATTTTGATCTTCTTGACCATGGCATATAAAATTATCAACTCATCATTGTGCACGGGCCTGACATCCTCTCTTGGAAAGAGAGTGATAGTCAACCACTTGTGCATCAAGCGAAGAGCTTGATTCTGAATCTCATTGCACCGAGGTGCAAATTTGCCATGGACAATCTGCTAGAGATTTCACCCCAAAAACATGTCGAGAAAAACCGCAACAAGCTTTGTCAAGAGAAATAGCACAACAAGGACTAAAACCAATGTGATGGATAAATTCTTTCTAAGTAAAATGGTATTCTGTTCTAAAGAGTCAGAAAGAAACACCATCCGTCACCTCTCGAAGAGTGCAAAGAAACTGGATAGTGAGAGGCTGAGAACCAAGTTCCTCAACTAGCAAAAACTTGTCCCACCCAATAGTAGACCAAACAAAAGAGAAGTCGATATGGGTCATAGGCCTTGGTGTGACTGATGGCCTGGTCCTTGAGGATGGCATAGGCTTGCTTCTCTCGGTCTCCATGCAAGTCGAGGTAGGGGCATCACTTGCGTCCACCTCCATAGCTTCGACTTGTAGTTCAGCTTGCTCTTCTTGCTCTTCTTCATAGTCCATCAAGGTCGGGCTCGGTGTCAGTTCAGAAGAGTGAGGAAAGCTCATGCTAACCTACCAACGGGACAAGCTTGAATCCGTCATCCTCCTGAATGCACCGGCAACCTGCTTCATGCTTGCCACTGAAGACAAAGGAAACACAAGAGCATATTGGAATGGGTTAGCCTAATTGAATGAAATTCTTACCCAAACATTGCTCCTCCAATGCTTATCCAATCTAGCAGCAAAGAAATCATGAGAGAGAGATTGCTTGCACTCAAATTTTTAGAAAAAACTTCCAAGGAAACCCTAGAGCAAAGAGTAGAGAGGGAGTTAGTGAATTAAATGTGAGTAATGGATGAAGATCACTCCCCATTGGCCTCCTATTTATAGAGCAACATGGCCAAACAGTCGGGATTCGCTGAGGATCAATGCCTACTAGCCATTGGTGGCAGGTGGGCCCCAGTGATTGTTGGGCTCGTTTGGACGAACCATGGGTTCGGCCGACCCCTGGTTAGGCCCACTATCGGGGATAGATCCCTAGTACCCGCAAGGAAGGAAGAAGACAAACTCCTACTAAGATTCCCCTGCAATCCTGCTAGGACTCCAACCTTGTAACCGACTAGTAATCCCGCCCCCTGTAGTATGTAAAGGAGGGCAAGGGTCTCTAGATTGGAAGGCGAAGACCTCATAGAACCACAACATAGGACCAAATCCTCAACACCAAACTACACCCAAGCACAAGGCGCAATATACAACACCCCAAACAGGATGTAGGGTATTACGCTACTCTTGCAGCCGAACCTATATAAATCTGTGTCTTGTATCCTCGCTTTTATCTCCGACTTCTAGGTCCGGCAATCCCCCAACAACCAATCTACTACCTCGGAATACCCCTCGGTAGGCTACCGAGTATAAAACACCAACATTTGGCACGCCAGGTAGGGGTGATCGTTGAGATCATCGGGCGAGCTTGAAGGATCTCATCATCAAGATTAATCTACTTGACAAGAAGCAAGTTGTCGAGTCGGAGTTCCGAGCAGACAAATCTACGCCAAGACAGAATCGCTCCATGTTCCAATCTAAGATCGAGTCAGTTTCCACAGCAGGTCGCTGCATGCGGCTCGTAGACCAAGGTAGAGGCAAACCCGATTTGAGTTGGGAGATCAGGCAGACCGAGGGACCCACACCATAATTCCCAAGATGACAAAGATCTGTTACAATCACAAGAGGATTGAGGTAAATAATCAGCTCCGACTACTTTCTGTCAAAAGCAATTTGGAGGGATTTGTGCTACACGCACATGGAAGGCTACCACAAGAACTCAAAATCATAGCCTAACGTACGTAGAAGATGTACATGAGCACTCCTATCCCAACTTTCGGCCGCATCAAGTCACCAATGACTACTTTGACAACTCGTCTTGACTAGAAAACTAATCGAGGACAGTCTACTTCAACTACTCATCACGACTAGAAAACTAGTCAAGGGCAGGTTCCATGTGATCAACAACTAGTCGGAATTGACTCTGACTAGTTGGCTTCATCAACAATCGACACGGCTTCGTTGATAATTGTCCACGAATCCAACTAAGTCACTTCTTTAATTATTTTATATAATTTTTTGACTTGTTTCCCGCATGCAGGGCAACGCGCCGAGTACTTTTTTGTGTACACCTCTCGACAGGAATTACCCTTCAGAGCTACACTTCGCCGAGTACTCTTGGGGTATGTTGACCGACAACTATGGGCTTGGTACACCGAATTACAGAGCCTGTAGCCATGGGTTTTGTGTACTGAGTTCCAGAGGCATAGCCACAAGCTTGGTACACCAAATTAGGATCCTCTGCCGTGAAGTTTGGAACACGGAGTGCTAGAGGCTCGCAGCGGCAACACCCTAAGGAGGCACAAATCCTATGCGCATCAACACCCGCTCTGCTCGCTATAAGGGCAGACAAGCCTCAAAGACTACTTTACGTGCAATCACGCTGTCTTTTTATCGCAATGCTGACTACTTATTTTAAATATCTTCTATTAGCGATCACTAATCTCCTCGAGCAGAACACGCCTTAATTCGTGAAAGGCTCGGATCTTCTATCATGTCTAAATGCTAGGACGCGTGATAAAGATCTTGATAGCAGTAGTGCCAGTACGCGTACACGAGACAAAAATCTCACATGCAGTGGCAATGGCTAAACAGGGACTGAGACATAATAGGTTAACTACTCGGGAGAAATATGGCTGAAACATGGGCATGACACACAACATTTACATTATATTCATCACTGAATAAATTTAAATATTTCTAAATTCTAAAAATATGTTACATAATGTATGCATCTTTTCTTTTTAGGTCAAGCTTCAGCGATGACTCTCTAGGATGCTCAGCGTACCTCCAGTAGCTCAGCTAGTTCCCAAACTCGCGGGGCTAAGTGCTAATTACTACTCGGAATACCTTCGGTAGCTCTGCTAGCTCTCAAGCTCGGGGGCTAAACTCCAAATAACTACTCGACGTGGCTCCTACAACTCACTTGACTCATAAGCTCGGGGCTGGATGCCACAAAACTACTCAGATGTTGACTTGCGTGAAGACCAAGCTCGCTAAGACCCTTGGATTGATTATTTAATTATTCCAAGGCTCGGGGGCTGATAAGATACACCCAACAGTTGATTTTTTCAAGACAAAGAAAGAGGATTTAAAATTTTATTGACCCGCAGCCTCATTCTTCGATTCAACCTAAGGCTCGGGGGCTACTCCATATGGAGTGCAACTTTGGCCGCCTTCCATATCACATCCGAAGATGAAGATTACAAAATCAAGACGATCAAGGGCTTGAGCACACCATAGCCTCATGGCACCTTTGAAGAACTTTGAAGCTTCAGCCATACAAAGTACTCAGCGAGGATCTGAAAAGTACTTGAATACTATTAGATTCAACTATGAAGCACTCGGGGGCTTATCGGGGATATATCCCCAGTACCCGCAAGGAAGGAAGAAGACGGACTCCTAATAGGATTCCCCTGTAATCCTACTAGGACTCCTACTATGTAATCCTACTAGGACTCCTACCTTGTAACAAACAAGTAATCCCACCCCATGTAGTATATAAAGCAAGGCAAGGGTCCCTAGATCAGTAGGCCAAGACCTCATAGAACCACAACAGAGGACCAAATCCTGAACACCAAATGACACCCAAGTGCAGGGTGCAATATACAATACCCCAAACAGGATGTAGGGTATTACACTACTTTGGCGGCCCGAACGTGTATAAAACACCGTAGGTTGCCGAGTATAGAACACTGACACCCACTTGCTGCCAAGTTTGGCTAGTAGCTCCCCAATGGCTACATGATGTCATGCCTGGGTGCCTCGGCTAAAGTTTGCTCAATAAATACCCAAAAGGTTTTTCAAAGAGATTTTAGCTCAGAATCATTTTTAGAATTTTTCTATGGAAAGGGAAAAATAGCTAGAAAAATTCCAACATGCAAATGTGGGTTGGAAAAAATCAAATATGCATTTGAAAAAATTAAATGATGGGTAAATCAAAATTTTGAAAGGGAAGTATGAGATAACTGCTGATTTTACCTTTGAGTGAAGGGCTCATCATTTTGAGACCGAGCGGGACTATTCTCCGTTGTGATTACCACTCGACGTCCCATCCTGGAGAAGTGGATGAAGATGCTGATTCCACCTTCCGCCACACCTTTTTGGTCTTCTTAGGTTTTGTCAGTATGATCGGTGGCTTCTTGGATTGGGGTCGTGGCTCCATCCACTCCCCGTGCCACTCATCATCTTGATGGATCAGGTTGCATTTCTCCTCCCTTTGTTGAAATTTGAACATCATGTTCTTCCTCCCAATATGGAAGCGGATTTCTCCAGCTCCAACATCGATCCTTGCCTTGGCGTCATTCAGGAATGGTCACCTGAGAATGAGTAGCATTCCCAAATCACCTTCCATATCGAGGACCATGAAATCTGTAAGGATGTAGGAATCCCAGACTTCCACCACAAGATTCTCCACTATACCCTTGGGGTATTTGATCATCGAATCAGCTAGCAGCAACCTCATCAAGGTAGGGGAAAGAGCAGGATAGTTCAACCTCTCAAATATCACCTTGGGCAAAATGTTGATGCTTGCTCCAAGGTCACAAAGGGCCTGCTTGATGTAGTAATCGTATATCTAGCAACTGATCACCGAGTATCCTAGATCTTCCTTGCTTGCTGCTACTAATTCATCCCTTGATTCCTTCCTTGGTGTATGAGCTTTTCCTGCATGGTTAGCAACAAATGGACTCTGAGATGGCTTACCCCATCTGGCGGTCACTGCACTAACATTTTCTTGAGAAGACTCAGGTTGCCCTGGGATTTTCCCGATCTCAGCTGAAGGAATAGCAATGGCCAGATGGGCTAACTGAGTTTCTAGTATTTTATTGAAACTCAAGCTGAAGGAATAGCAATGGCCAGATGGGCTAATTGAGTTTCTAGTATTTTATTGAAACTCAACTGGTTCTTGAAAGTAGAAGAAAGACTATCAAGTTTTATATTGAGGCTATCCAAGATTTTTTCTTGTTGGTAGCAGAAATTCGCTGGCAGTCGAAACAGATTAGTCTGTTGACACCAAAACTTGGTACAGTAACTAGCAAGCTTTTGTTGTCAACACAGGCCCCCCAATTTCGGAGTATGAATATTTCATGCTTCGAAATTAATATCCGATACATTCTATTTGCAGCCGATACTATTTTTCTTGAACCCATCAGCAAATACAATTTTCTATATTTGCCAAGCAGTCAATTGGCTGATACTATTTTTTTATTGGCCATTGGCTCGGAGGCCGATATGTATATAGTTGGCCAATATTATTTTGAACCAAGCCGTTGATACTATTTCGCTTGAACAAGCAGTCAATTTTTTTTTTGAACAAGCAGCAGATCACCGACATCGGCCACTCTTCCTTGTCTACTTTTATCTATTTCCTGCCTGTCGGCTGAGGTGCCATTCGGCTGCTCTTTCTTCTTTTTTTTTCTTCTTTCATTTATTCATTTGCCAATCGGCCGGAACTTCCATCGGCTGGCTGCTCCCTTCTTTTTTTTTATTTCTAATATGGCCGATGCTAATCGGCCGATGCCTCTCTGTTTTTTTCTCTTAATTCCAACAGGCTGACGCTAATCGGCCGATGCCTCTCTATTTTTTTCTTTTAATTCCAACAGGCTGACGCTAATCGGCCAATGCCTCACTCTGTTTTTTTCTTTTAATTCCAACGGGTTGACGCTAATCGGCCGATGCCTCTCTCTGTTTTTTTCCTTTTAATTCCAACGGGCTGATGCTAATCGGCCGATGCCTTTCTCTGTTTTTTTTTCTAATTCCAACTGACTGATGCTAATTGGCCGATGCCTTTCTCTACAATCGACTGTTGTATATTTTTTTTAACCAATCCGCCGATGCTTCTCTTCAATCCGCCCATGAACTTGATACAACTGCCGAGTATACTCTTTTATCTGAATAAACATGTGAGTCTTATAACCGTATCCCACCGTCCTTGTATGCTGGCTGCTTGAAGTAGGCCAGGCGCGCTGCGGCCGCGGCGATAGGAACGCGAGCAGGATGATCGGCGCGTCGTTGATTCCGAGCATGATGCATCAGCCGATAGGGAGCGTGCTGTATGGTGTCAGCCTCCAGCTTGTATATCCTCTATCGGCTGCCCATCCTACCATAGAAAAGAAACAGCCGACGAAGCATCAAAGAGATAACCTACCATAGAAAAGAAACAGCCGACGAAGCATCAAAGAGATAACTGGTCCCACTTTCCTCTTTCCAAATGAATTTTGATTAACTTATTTATTTCTTGCAGGCCTAAGATTCCCCTCCAAGCAGCTTCTTTTCTATCAGGCCTCTTTTTCTTTTGACGTAAGAGATTTCACTACTAGGGAGGAAAACAACTGTAGCCGATGTCAACCCGGCCACGTATTTTGCATGCAAGCATCCTGAATATTTTAATAGCTGTTAGTCCCTAGTAATCTGAAATGAATACGTTTGCTTGCAATGAATTTCCTTTCCCATCATTACGCCTCCATAATTAGCTTGGCACTAAATCCACCTGAATAGCATGTAGCCGATAGACATATTTTATCGGCTTCCAACATTAATATTATAGTTTGATTGGTCCCACTGGGCGTGCCAAAATGTGTTGACGCAAAATCCTGGCAGTGGTGGAGCCTACATCAGCACATGAGGACCTGGGAGATGTGCTTAACTTCAGTGCAGAATCAAATAGCCGCGTGTGGTGTGCGTGGGTGTGCCAGTCAGTTTGACCATTCTATTGACAAGGAGATGATAGTCGTTGTGAAGTCCGAGGCAACCGGCCGATCAGGCCGATATAATCCTGGCACAATAGTGATAATAGTGCAACAAAATAAATCATGACAAATATATTGGCTGTGAAGCCAATTCCAGTATTTGATGAATGTGAGTGATTCATCGGCCATCCAGCCGATTTAATATAATTTATAATAATCATCAGCCAGACGGTCGATAGAAAATAGGATGTTGTTGAGTTGTTGCTCCACCATAGCTAAAGCCACAAGCCAATGAGATCTAAACTAACGTCACCACCAATATTTTTAGATGAAACCACAGCGATGCGTCCGGTAGTTGCAGTCTAGAAATATTTAGCGGGACATTAATCTGAACCCCGTCAGCCGATGAATCCAATCACAACGGAACTTACTCCCAACAGCACTTGAAGGGGTAACCAAGATTAAAATGCAACAGGCTATTAAGAGATCTGTTGTCTATGATGAACCGATCTAAAGCTAATTAAAGCAAATTGAACGGCAAGACAATAGAACAGATAAATATCAGCCAATGCAGACTTAATCAAGGCGGGATAACTGGTGAATACCGTAGATTGAGACAAAAGCGATGCGCCCGTAAGTCAAAGATCTAAGATACTCGATAACTAGCAGTTGAAACTAGATGAAACCACAGCGATGCGCCCAGTGGTTAAAGCCTAGAATACCTGGTGACGGAACTTGCAGCTCACCGCAGATCGAGGTCGATGCAGCCTAGCTTGCTAGAAGGAACTCGTCGAGAAGCTACATTACTCCTACTCCTAGGGCAATGGCGTGAAGACGAAAGGTAAAGGTAATATGTTGTATTATTGATTGTGTGATGATAATTACAATGGCCAGGACCCTTTATATTTATAGGGTGGATGGCCTTTGACGTTACATAATTGGCATCTAACCACGTACAAGGTAAGTTATGTACACAATCTTTTCTAATCAAAATTCTATCTCTAACTAAACCAACTCTATCTCTAATCAAGCTTATCCCTAACCAACTCTATCTCCAGAATATTTTATTCTATAAAGCAACCTGCCGCACATGGGCTTCCCTTGGATGCCAAACTGTTGGAACTTTTGCATCATCGGCCGATTCCTTCCTTTCAGAGCATATTTCTAAATTTTGGTGTTAACACAGGCCCCCTAGTTTCGGAGTATGAAGGCTTCATGTTCCGAAACTAACTATAGAAGTTTGATAATTCAGTGTCAACAGCAGCTAACTTTTTAGTAAAACTTTCATTGATCTTAGTTTGCTCGAAAATGAGATCTCTGATAGAGGGTTGGTTAGGATTGAAAGAATTACCATTGTTACCTCCTTGGTAAGGGCATTGCTGATTCCACCCTTGGCCTCCTTGTGGACGATATCCGTTGTTGTTGCTGTTCATGTATAACACATCCTCATAAGTCTCAGGGCAATTATTCCCCGAGTGTCCAGTGCTTCCACAAACCTCACATGTCATGTGAGAATCCATAGCTTGGATAGTGTTGGACATGGCAGCGTTCTCTTTGGTGTAGTCATCCAATCTCTTCATAAGGAGGTCCATCTTAGCGGTAAGCATGTCCGTTTCCTTGAAGGTATGCATACCTCTCCATCGGGGTTGGAGTCATTCATCGCTCCACCCTTGATTAGAGACCATCTTATCGATCAATATTGTAGCAGCGTTAATGGTAAGCGAGAAGCCTCTAGCAGCAACATCAACATGGCCTCGGGATGTCGGAATCAACCTGTTGTAGAAATTCTGCAGAATGACCCAATTATCCATCTCGTGGCGAGGATAGGCCAGGATGGACTCCTAAAGCCTTTCCCATGCCTCAGGAATTGACTCAGTAGCTGCTTGCTCGAAACTAGAAATCCTTCCACGAAGGGTGTTGGTTTTGCTGAACAGAAAGAACTTTGCGAGGAATGCCGCAGAGCATTTAGCCCATATATTCACCTCCGTACGGCTCGCGTAGAACCATTTCTTCGCTCTCCCAAGGAGAGATAATGGGAACAGTTGGAGACAAATAGCATCTTCACTCACCCCTCTAATGGTGAAGGTGTTTGCAGAGCTCCAAGAACTGCTGCAGATGGGCATTCGTGTCCTCGTTAGCTTTACCACAGAATGGGCTAGCCTGCACAATGGTAATGAGACATGTCTTGATCTCAAAGGTCGCGTTCCCTGTGTCCACTTTAGGGCCTTTCAGCACCTGAGAGGCTGAGGGAGCGGAGTACTCGCGAAGAGTCTTTTGGGTCATTGTGTCTGACGTAGATGTTGCAAAGGAAGCTGGGTCGACTGCCGAGAGAGTAATCTGAGGAGGAACAACACAAGATCATACCCTTCTCACAAGTGACTCCAGATTCTCAGTGAAATTTATCGGCAAGTTGAATCCAGTCATACACTACCTGTATTCACATCAGAGATAGAGAAGACATATCAAGGTTAGCCTACTTGGATAATGATCTACCAACTATGAATATAAACATATACAAAGTAAAAACTTTTAACCAGTGCCTTCCCCAGCAATGGCACCAGAAATGCTTGTTTGTATATTTATCGATCACGAATAAAATCCACAAGCACACGGATATACCGTTGTAGCATTTCACCCAAGAGTATTTCCAAGGGTATCATATTTCCCAAACGAAGGTGGGTAGGTCAAAAGAGTTTACTATGCATCTGAGTATATCATAAATTGGATAGACAATACTCCATGCAGGGGTAAGATAATGATAGATAGAGTAGTGAGACACACACAAAAGAATTATCTCAAGAAAACTAAGCTAGGGAGAAGGACTAAGAGTCAGCTCTAGGTTCATATGTACTTCCTATATACAACACAGATCATACAAGCATAACATAAATACACATTGTATAGGGATAAGGCCTATGCACCTAGGCACACACGGGGAGACAGTACCCTACCAATCTGCCGGCGTAGTTCTTACTAATTTACGAACTCCTACAGCATACCCGAACATGGGGGATTAGAAAGGACGGACAGGGCTGTCACCACCTACCACCTACCCCTAGGAATCCACGGGGCAAACTCATATCCAAAGAAGCTAAGTAATCCAAGCACCATGCTTGCATTGTTAACAACATTTCGACCATCCTAGCTATGGTGTCAATGGCTGAAGCCACCATGGAAATGGCCACTAAACTCATGCCATAGCATAGATCAACTAGCCTATACATGATATGTATGCACACAAGGTATAACATGTAGCAAGGTATATAAGCACACATGCGAGTATATAAGCCTATACTACGATAGCAAGGGTATATGACTAGCATATGAGCATATAAGCGTAGCATATCACTATAGCAAGGGTATACAACCTACTCGTGTATATAAGAACTAAGCACAACACTATATAAGGAAGGTGTATACTTTGAATAGAATAAAGTCAATCTAGGAATAAAAGACACAAGATCCATACCATAGACTCCAAGGAGACTTGGAACCTGAAGTAGAGCTACTCTAGCCTAACTCCACTAACTTGAAAACTTAGAGGGAGAGAGTGATTCAACTTGTGGTGTGTGTGTATCCAAGAATGGAGCCCCCACCCTCATATTTATAGGCTCCAAGAGGCGGTTCTGTGGGGGAATCTTCGAGGAATATCCCTTAACCGACTAAACCATCGCCATGTGGCAGCTGGAGATGAGGGGGGACAAGGGCGGTTCGGCCAAACACCTGGTTCGGCCAACCCCTTGTGGGCCCACCTCGAAACCGCCTTTCTCCGGCTAACTGCCTGGTGGATCCCAATGGCGGTTGTGTGTGTTATTCAGTGGATTGAGGCGGTTGTGGTAGTTTGTGGGTCCTTCAATCCATGGGATGCACATGTGGCAACCTCCCATTAGTCAGAAGCATGTTTCTTGGATCCATAGAGGGTGCTTTCTCCATCCTTTTGTGCTAATTCACCTGCAACCAAATATTCTCCAAGGACAAGTGGAACTATATTATTCGAAATATTCTCCAAGGACAAGTAGAACTATATTATTCGAAACCAAATATGCATGTAACAAATGCCAATCCTCCTTTATTCTTGAGTATATGGACGGTCATATTTGGTACTTAACGACCGTCAACACTCGTCCCTTCCCTCCACTCGTCCCTTTCCTCCCTTTGCCCAAATCTTTTGCATCCAAAAACTTTCTGCCATCAGTTCCCCTTCACCTCCTTGCCCCCATCCCAAATCTTCACCTCCTCCTTGCCCCCATCCCAAATCTTCACCTCCTCCTCGCCGCCATCCAAAATCTTCAGCTTCTCACCGCTAGCCACAATCTTCCCCTTATAGCTGCCACCCATTTCCCATCTCCCTCCGTAGGACTAGCGACGACGCAATGGCACCAGACGAGAAGGTCTTACAAAGGAAATGTCAACAACCAGGTACAATGTTTTCCTCCCGAGTTAAGCATCCCCGGTGATGCGATTAAAGAGTTTCCTTATTTGGTTTTGTTACTACTTTTACTTTGTTGTTTGTTTGCAGATCTAACAGTTTCCATGTAAACACTAGTTTGTTTCTTTTAGTAGTTTGTCCTTTGGGTTAGTACAAGGTTGGGTAGGAACATCCTATCTTGGATCTTGTTTTGGGGGGTAGTATCGTTATGATTTTACATTAATTTCTTTCTTTTACAGTAGTTTGCCCTTTCGGCTCATATAAGGTTGGGTAGGAACATCCTTTTCTGGATTTTGTTTTGGCTCGGAATATCCTATGTTGGATCTTGTTTTGGTGCGTTCCGCCTTTAGATATTTATAGCAGTTTGTTTCATTTACAGTTGTTGGAAAATTTTACACAAGTTTCTTTCTTTTCCTAACATAAAGAACCAGAGCTCCATCCATACGAGGAGGCGAGGGCTACACGTATCTTAAGGAACCATAGCATATTGTCTTCCCTTAGCGTTGGCAAACTCACACGCATTCTTTTCCTGGCTAGTTAGGTAAAAGAAAGGATACCAATGAAAGAAGAAGTGAAGATCCAAATCCAGAGTATGACTCGTCTCAAGAACGGCCTGAATCTGACCAAGAGACAGGCCAACACAAGCTATCATTTGTTATTTCCTACCAAATTTCTTGTATTAGTTATGTAAAATTGCTTCTCATTATTTTTGTTTATGCAATTTGTCCAATCAGATCAGTAATAGCATACCTATCAGTGGGGGAAGAGGGTTGTCCAAGATAATTCGGGCACCTGATGCCTCTAACAGTATGCCTCCTACAGTGACTAGGACCAATGCAAAAGCATTGGTATTAGCTCAGGCGGGAGTTTCGGATGGGATGACTCCTGATTCACAAGAATTGCCAACCGAAGGCCAAGCAACAACCACCCACATTGAGTACATCATCGACATGACGACTGGTGAAGGCAAATCATTTGATCTCTTTTTCCCAAATCCAAAATATTGGAATGTCACAAATAGCAACCAAATCATTATTAACACACACCACCAGTATAATCGTAACAAAATTGTTAGGTGATGCATGCCCTTCCAGAAGAGCACAAGTGCCACGGAATTGAAGAAGTTTGGGCAGAGATCTAGACAGGATAAGTAGAGGGTTACACACCATGCTTCCGATCCATGTTCGAGAAGGGCTCAAATGACCAGAGGTACCAATGCGAGCTGCAAAGTTTGCATCAGAAGGTGGGATCATATTGCTTCGGCATATACCGATCCTTACTCGCTGGAAGGACTGCAAGACTAACAATGAAAAACATCTCAAGAACTACATTGGCAAACTGGCGGTGTGTATATACTGACTCATCTACTACCATAGTTCTTTTCATCCATTTTTTTGACTACTCTTGTGCTGTGCTTAATATAGGGACTATTTGACATTGACACCACTAGTCAACTGATCATAGAGGCATGCACTAACATGCTCAAGTTGCAATAGAGACAGGGGAGGTACCGGCTTAAGAAAAAGTACTTCAATGATCTTCCCGCAAATGAAGTCCTAGCCAAATCTCCTGTGACCACACTGTACGATATGGTCTAGCGAACCTCACAAGGTATGATAGAACTTCAACCTGCCACTAGCACATTTGCATGTACTGATCTGTTTCTTTTATTCATGTATCTTACATGAGTGTTCATTATTGTAAAGGAGAGGTGTACTATAAACACCAGTAATCGTGGGACGGTCAGGTTTCCTCAGCACATAGGATCTAGAAGCTACATTGCACAGGCTCATGTTGTGGTAAGCAACTAAACAAGTCTTATTTTTGCTGTGTACTTTATTTGATGAACCTGCTCATGCTCCTTGTTTCAAGCTAACATTTTATGTCTATTTTCACATCATATTAGAGGGCGAAGCATGCTGAAAGAGACCCAACTCCAATAGATGTTTTCAAGAACTTCCATTGCAGCAAAAATGGCTACACCGCTCCAGTACAGGCAGCCATTGTAAGTACTTATTTACTTTGCATTCTTTTTTGCAACAACAACACTAGAAACATTTGAGAGTACTTTTGTGAAATCTTTCATTTTCTATCTTTTATTAGGCTTGGATGGAACAAATTGTCGCCCAACTTGGAGACAACCAACCAAAGACTGCTGCTAAAGCAGTGGCTGAAGTTGTCCAATCTAGGACATTTTGGGAGTTCGCTGGCAATCACCCACCCTCAAAGAAAATGACTAAGGGTTGGTACTGCGCTACATGTAAAAGAAATACAAGTTGATCTTGAGAGTAAGAAACAAGGGGGGCCACAACTTCGACAAAAGATTGCTGAACAAGAGTCTGAGATGGGTGCACTGAGATTGAGGGTTGAAACACAAGAAACAACATTGAAGTCTCAGACATAAGAGCTCAAAGCTTTGAGGAACACCATAAAGCAGTTGCATTCTCTCATTTCTAGCCTGATAAACTTCAGCACCAGTCAGAGCAAGGTGAATCCTTCCCTCAACTGAAGTGTGTTGCTCATGAACTTGTTGTTTGTTGCTGATGAACTTTTGTTATATGTTGCATTGTTGATTCTTAACTTGTTGTACGTTGAATTATTATTGTTGGTGAACTATTCATTGATTGTGATGTGAACAATATAGAAGTTGAAAATGAGCTATTTTTAAGTATGTGATTGTGATGGTGATCAGCCGTCAAAATTGAATATATGGCACTATGAAATGCAATAATGGGCTAGGACCTAGAAAAAATGGTCCAATATGGTACTACGAAATGCAATAATAGCTCTTCATTAGATGGGCTAGGGCCCGAAAAAAGGTCCAACATGGTGTTGCAACAAACAATTTTTGGCTAAAAAAATAGCACGGAAACCTAAAATGGGCTAAAAATGACCCAACAAAATTGAGCTAATAAAGGCTCTTGCATGGACCAGGCTTCAATTTGTGACGATCTGAAATCGTCATAACACCCCTGCCATGTTGGATTCTTGTTCAACATGGCGTAACCTCCAAAACAGTTTTATGACGACATGTGGGATGAATTTTCGTTCGTCATTATCTTACTGATGCACCGAAATAAGGAACGGCACTAGTTGCGGTTTATGACGCTCGACTAATGACGAAGGGTTTTCCTCACTCCCACATCATAAATCATGGTTTATGACGCAAAAAACATGTTTATAATACCTTTTGGTTCGTTATAGGTCGGCAGATTTCTTATAGTGTTTGAGTGGGATTTGAACTTGATTTCAAAGCAAGGGCTGCTGCCATAGCTATTCAAGAGTGGCCAGTTGGCTCTGCCGCCTATCAAGGGCAGGGATAGTAAAAAGTTTTTTTTGAATCATATAGTACAGACACAGATGTTCACATACACGCCCGTACATTCGCCCCTATGGGCACCTCCAAAACACTGAGCTTGCAAAAATCCTCAAGATTGACAAAGTTACCACTGGCGCCTTGCTGTCGAGGAGCACGTCGCCTACCACTAAAAGAATAGCACCAGTTAAATCCTAAAATAAATTTAGAAAATGCTAGCACTAGTGTTGAGTTGAGAACTCAAACTCTATTGGTCAGGTAGCACTAGTGTTGAGTTGAGGTCTCGAACTCTATAGTTGAGGTTCCACCACGAGGAGCTACACTCAGTTTGCGAGTTTATTCTTGTTCAAGATAATAAAGAACTTGCGATTGGCCCTAAAAACATTCCTTTTAGTATTTGTATTTGTCGTATGACAAAGCAAGCTTGATACACATAAAAAACATGTTTTTGATTCCGTGATATTCAAGCCCAACCTGAGTCTAATTTGGTTATTGCCCATCTACCTAACACATAAACATCGCCAATGGTTTTTTGTTGTATTGGCAAAACAAAGTAAATTTGACTATTGGCTCCATATGAATAATGAAAATGTTAACCATAGCTCGATTTTGCAAAAATGTAACTTTTGCAAGAGTAAATTTTGAACAATGAACAAATTCAATTTGCACCCAGAAAAGGAAATAATATTGAATCCTTTGCAATGAAACACCTAATATCTAGTAAGAAGTAGAGATTAAACTACAGCCGCGTAGCTCAGGAAAGCTAATTTGGTTTGTGGACTGTGTTTTTATTAGTTTGTCATAAATTACTCAGGTAAAGGTGTCTATCAATAGGAGGCTCCCACCTGGAGACAAATGACGGACTGCAATATATATATTTTATCTAGTTATCATTGAGCTAGTCATGCACTTGAATGAAACTGTTCTCCATTTGTTACATGATTATATCTTTGACGACAAGTATGTGATGTGCTGACTTGTTCAATCGCAAGATATCATAGAATTATTGCCGTCGTGGCCTGTACATACATACATTGGCGCTGCCAATGCATCTAAATCGCACACGGAATGCTGCCAAATGCCAATCGGAAGACTCGTTCCTACCAAGATGAAGCAATCATCGTTCATATAATAAACTACTCCATGTTTCCCCTGGGAAACAAATCATGCGTGATTGCCCATTATAAATGCAGCCTCCTCCATGCTTAGATACCACACAGTTCTTCTCACACTCCTTTTATCTTTAGTAGTACAAGCGAACTTAGTTTGGATAATTAAGAAGAAAGATAGGCACAGATGGCGAGTCATTTGTTGTTCCTTGCTTTGTTGGCTATGGCCTGCTCCTGTGCCATCGCCTCAGATCCGAGCCTTCTCCAAGACTTCTGCGTTGCCGACAAAACATCTCTTGGTACATTGAAACTTGTACTTCTTTACTTCTTACATTTGTTATGGCGTATGAGTTTATCTTACACGCACATATGAATATATCCATGTAGTGCAAGTCAATGGATTTGCTTGCAAAGACGGAAAGGACGTCACAGCAGAAGATTTCTACTTCTCCGGCCTTGACAAGGTTGGAAACATCAGCAGCAAGCAGGGCTCAGCTGTGACAGCAGTCAATGTCGCACAGATCCCCGGGTTGAACACGATGGGGATCTCCATGGTTCGCATCGACTATGCTCCCAATGGCATGAACCCACCTCATACTCACCCTCGTGCCACAGAGATACTGACAGTGTTGGAGGGCTCGCTCTTTGTTGGCTTTGTTACCTCGAATCCAAACAACGCGCTGATCACCAAGGCTCTGAACAAGGGAGACGTGTTTGTATTCCCTAAGGGACTTATCCACTTCCAGTTCAACAATGGTACAAACAATGCTGTAGCTCTTGCAGGATTAAGCAGCCAGAACCCTGGAGTGATCACTATTGCCAACACAGTGTTTGGATCAAAGCCATCCATTGCGGACAATATACTCGCCAAGGCCTTTCAGGTCAACAAAGCAACAGTGGACTTAATGCAAGCTCAGTTCTAATTAAGGCTCGATTTGTGGTTATTATTTAGCAACCCAATTGTTCTCTATTTTCTTTGTGTGCATTGTATTATTTACTTCATTGTAAGTTGATTTATAGTGTAATTCTGTGTTGTGGTTGCAAATTAATGGATTCTATTTTCTGCTATCAGTTTTCAACAGAGTTTAGAAGCAAACATGGCTCTTGTGGTATTCTAATTAGACATTTATGGTCTTATGATCAGATTACTTAAATACATATCATCGAAAGAGTATCATCATCAGCTCAATCATATGAGGTCAACTAATGGGAATGAGGAACTGAGGATTACGTAATCCTTACTGTAATCATCACTTCTCATGTATCTTGTCTCCGACATGTGCACTTTGATGCACATCCTCACATTTTTTTCTTGAGACGCTCTTTTGCTTATTGTAGTGTCCTATTGGCTCCTGATCAATCCCATCTACAATACTACATGAGACTGTATATTTTGTGAGGAATAAAACATGCAAAAGACATGTGCATGATTAATGTTTGTGACTTGTATTTGTGAAAAGAAAATATGTGGGCTGTCTCACCCTCCCTGTGGCACGGTCAGGCGTGTTTGCCTACCAAGCAAAGGATCCTCATGGGTAAAGGGAGCAAGCTTGCTCTCAATCGGAGGTGATGCTGAGTCCACTAGGGCCAAGACCTCACCATCTCTCCTATTTCTCCAGATCGGATTATGGCATTTGAACTTTGCTTGCCAAGTGGGCAACCACTCCCATCTACCCCAACACATACGGGATCCACGGAATTCCAAACAGCATTGTAGACACTGTTGGGATGAATTCAATGTGTACGATGGCGTGGCCATATATAGTGCCCTTGACGATGGCTACAGTGACAGATTCAACGTGCTCCCTCAAGCCGATACAGATAAATGTACACGGCTTTATGTACCGGGTTCCAGAGTTTACGCTCCTAAAATTCGTCTCTCCTCTACTCCCCCATGCTTTTCTCCAAGCTTTTGAGTTTTTCAACCGGAGAGCCTCTCACCACACTTGTTCGGGACAATTAAACACGCATCTTTTTCCCTGACACTGTCTAAATCTTGAAGAATATGTTAGTTATAAGGGTCAATGTTTTATGAACGTTAGTAGCTACCACTGGTAGAGAACTCGGTATTAGTCTCGGTTGGTAGGATGCAAATCTTCCGAAAATCCATCCGGGATAAACCAACTGGGACAAAAGGGGGTCTTTTGTCCCGGGTCACTCAACCGGGACTAAAGATCCCCTTTTATCCCGGTTGGTAATACCAACAGGATAAAATAGGTCACCATGTCAGGCGCTGCAAAACAAAATCCCGGGAGAGCCCCCCACACGCGATTTTTCACGCGCATGCAATCCTTTTGTATTAACTCTGGGGGGCCCTTTTATCCCGGTTGGAAACACCAACCAGGATAAAAGACCTCATTTTATCCCGGTTGGTATTACAAACCGGGATAAAAGGGTTCGAGGGATTTAGTCCTCTTTCAGCCACCCCGTTGGGACCCTTTTATCCTGGTTTGAAACACCAACCGGGGTAAAAGACCCCCTTTTATCCCGGTTGGTGTCCCGGTTGTTGTTTCAAACCGGGATAAATGGCCTCTCAGGATCTTTTTTTCCCACTAGCCTTTGCAACCGGGATGAAAGGTCCCGGTTGGTGAGCCCTCCACCAGTGACCGAGCTTTAGTCCTGGTTGGTGAACCTTTTGTCCCAAACCAACTTTAAACCGGGATAAAATGGGACACATGGAAGGTGAGTTCTCTACTTGTGTACATAATTCCTAACAGACTTGGTTAGTTTCTTGTGTATGAAAATATGAAGGCCGATGGGTCACGAGTCTAATACGCCTTCTCTTCCACGGTTGGCAATGAAGTATACTGCTGAGTGATGACTGAACTACCAGCCTTCATGTGGCTGGTAAACACCAATAATAAAAGTAATTCCTTTCCGGCGAGCTTGACAATATTCCAGTAGCGGAGGTGGCTGATGATGCTGAGCTGGTCAAGGACGTCCTCCATGTTCTCGCCATCTTTCCCCAGGCCCGGTGGCTCAAAATCGATCGTCCCTTTGCTGAGGTCCTTGTAGTTGAACACCTTTGGCAGCCTTGGGATGGCCATCATGCCAATGGTGTTGTTGAATAGCGAGATCGAGCTGTTCCGGTTCTTTTTTTCTCTTCATTTCATGTAAGCAGGCCGACGAACAGCCTGAGCATCAAGGTCAAGGCGTCGCATGACACACCAACGATCACTCTGACCTTCCACAGAGACGAAGGTTTATTGTTCATGTTTTTTTTATGAAACAGGAGGGGATGGTCCCTTGCTGGATATATATTATAAAGAAAAGAACAGCAGTTTAAGAGGTACAAATCAGGAAACAAAGAAAGAAAGAAAATCAAAAAGATTACAATGAATGCTCTAGCCATTCCAACATTGGTTGCTTCCAAGCCTCTTTTACTCGCGAAACAACCTGAGTAAAAACAATCTTAAACCGCAACAGAGCATCTTGAACTGATGGAGTAATACCTCTGAATATCCAGTCATTTCTTGCCATCCAAATACACCAGCTCATGAGAACAATGATTTCCATAAAAAACGGAACTTGCAATTGAGTTTTAAAGCTAGTGAGGATGGTGTAGGATTCATCTGTCAAGTTAGCGAACAGGCTTATATTGATCCAACATTCTTGGGCAAAAGGGCATTGTAGGAGAAGATGGAACAAGGTTTCATCATTGTTATGCTGACACAAGACACAAGAATAAGAGGGTAGAGTCATATGTTTTCTTCGAAGTACATTTCTTGTACTTAATCTGTCATTGAGGAGGAGCGAGAAAAAAAATTGTGCTTACTTCCAAAATGTGTGTTGGCGCTAAAGATCAGTCGATTGAATCTCAGCGTCGGACACACGACCTGGGAGAACCTGCTTAACTCCTGTTCGGGTAATCGCCCTGATGCGATTCGCGTGGCGTGCCAGCCAATCTGACCTATTGATTGGCAAGGAAAGAAACGTGTCAGATCCTAGAGGTTGCGATTGGCTAAGGTTCCGATCTCGAGGAAGTTTATCAGCGAATCGGCCGATTTGCTATTGTTGGCGCTAGAAATCGGTCAGCCGAATCCCCAGCGTCTGACACAGGATCCGGGAGAATCTGCTTAACTCCTGTTTGGGTGATTGCCCTGGTGCGGTTCGCGCGGCGTGCCAGCCAATCTGACCTGTTGATTGGCAAGGAAGAATACGTGTCAGATCCAAAAGTCACGATCGGCTAAATTTCCGATCTCGAGGGAGCTTATCAGCGAATCGGCCGATTTGCTGTAATAAAGAAATCGGCTATGAAGCAGCCGACTATCAGGCAGCGTGAATCGACGACTAATCGAAGTAATCGGTACAACGCTATAGTGGCAACACTAGGAACAGATCTAATCGCCTATGCGTAGAATAAATAAATTAAACAGCAAAATATGAGAAAAGCCGAAACTGCCGATTCCTAGCTGGATAACTGGTGATAAAAACTAGAAAAACAGGTAAAACCTACAATTCTAGTAAATATCGATAACTAGTGAATAAATCTAAACGAAACAACAGCGATCCACCCGAAGTTAAAGCTTAGAATTTACTCGATAAACGGAACTTACAAGATCGGCCGGAGGTCAAGTTGATGCAGTCCTGCCAACCCGTACGAACTCGTGAAAAAGAAGAAAGTATTTGGCGAAGTCGCCTGCTTGAAAGTAGGTGCGAGGAAATAGTAATTGGTTGCATTGAGTAGTTGATATGATTACAGATTTACAAAGGTAGCTATTTATAGCCCCGTACAGACGACTCCTTATCTGACTAGAACTCTATCCCTAATTCAAATAGAAAACGAATATTTACAAGTACGATTCGTACTAGGTTGGTTATTATACGCTTCACGGGCTGATTTCCTCTTCATCCTTCTGCTCCCTTCCAAGCCCATACCGGCCCAATTATTCCAACCTCCTAATCGGCCGATTCCTCATCGGCAAAGGGTAACCGATCGGGAACCTGGCGTGTACGATCCAAACCCCAAGGGTCAAGCGAGGCAGAAGTCCTAAAGATCCATCAGCCGATCCTGTACTGTAGCATCGGCCGATCTTGGACTGTAGCGCCAACCAACCGATCTCTAACTGTAGCGCCATTCGGCCGATTTCCAACTGTCACCCCCGCATTCTATTGTACCTTCCCATTTCCTCTTCTCCTGGCGCCGATTTCACTTGTGAAGAAATCTGGCGTCAACACATGCCCCCCAGTTTCGGAGTAAAACATAGTCTTTTACTTCGAAATTCTTTTCAACTTCCCCTCCGAAACAGCCGCAATGAAAATATCCTTCCATTTCGCGGTCTTCCAGCTGATGATTGCAATCTTTTTGAAACGGGCGCCCACGACAACCACTACTCCCGAAAAACTCGAAACGGCGGCGCGGTAAAAATTCCATTTTTACCCTTCATCAGGCACCCTTTAAATAGCAGTTCACCCCGCACCTCCTTTTCGAGCTCACGTCCTTCTTCCTCAGCGTGCGCGCCTTCTTCTTCCCCCAGCACTTTCCCTTATCTACGAAGCTTCCTAGCGCCATCTTCCTGTTGCTTCTCCTCCTCCCCTCCAATGGCGGCACCTTCAGGCAACTCTCCCGCGCGCAATGCTCCAGAAATGGCGCCTTCGGCGGAAGTGGCGACAGTGGTTGCTCCATCGTCAGAAGAAGGAGCTTCATCGGAGATCCCAACGGTGATCCCCATAGCGGCCTCATCCTCCGCAGCTGCACCGGCGGTCACGCCGACCACAAGGAACTTCATTCCAGAGGTTATTACCGAATCCTTCCTCTATCGGCAATGCATTTACTTTAGATCTATTTCTTACTTTTGCACCCCCCCTTTCCTTTTTAGGCGGTTGGACATCGCATCACTATCCATCTTACGGGAAATCCCGGCCTTATCTGTCTCGGACCCATGGGGAACCCAGATCCAACCGAGCTCATTAATTTGGAGACCCATAGAATCCCCTTCAAACAATCCACCATGGACCTGGATCACTGGCTGGGCACCTTTAGGTCTTGGCCGAATGAAACCCCTGGTTGGAGGGAGTGGTACCAACGGATAGCCGAACCGAAGAGGGTCCAATGGGACGAGCTCAAAATTGGCCAATGCATCAACCTTTCTCTGTCCCAGATGGAGCGCAACGAACCACTAGTGATAGCAGCCTCTTACTTTTGGTCTGATGCCCTCAATGCATTCTTGTTCGGACATGAACCTATGACCCCCACACTGGCCGATGTGGTTTTGCTGACCGGCCTAGACATCTCCTCCCCAGACACACCTTTCCATCTCTTAGCCGCAACATCACATCGGCTGGACACGAGAGGAATCGGCGGGTGGAAAGGATTCATCAGATGCAACAAAAGGGCCGGGTCGGTTGAGAACAGGGAGCACACGGCCTTCTTAATGATGTGGTTGGAAAACCATTTCTTTTGCGGAAGAGCAGCCGGCCCATCAACCAACACCCAGGCTTTAGCCGAAGCACTATTGGCAGGAACCCCTGTTCCTCTTGGAAAACACCTGCTAGGGGCGGCCTACCACATGCTCCACCAAATCGGCACCAAACTTTCCAAGGGGGAGCCGATTGGAAATCTAGGCGGACCCTGGTGGTTCATCAATCTGTGGCTGAACCTGTACATGAGTAAGATCTCTCAGCAGAGGGTGGAACACATGATGTTCCCCAACATTGAATCGGCAGAAGATCCTACTGCTCGACGCCGATGCACATCTTTCGGTGAAGCGGCATCGGCCTTCCCCGGTTGCTTGTACTCTGCTACGAAAGTGGCCGAGTACTTCCGATGCTTTTACAACGGCTTTAATGAAGATGCAACCGTCTGGTTTCCTTATCAGCAAGATGACCCAATCTTCGAACTCCCAACTTGCTTTGACTCGACCACTGGCCGATTCGACAAAGAACTTGTTGACGCCAGATTTCGTCACTAGTAGAATCGGCGCCAAGAAGAGAGGGAATCGGAGGAGCACAGTTGGGAATCGGCCAAGTGGTGCGACAGTGTGAGATCGGCCGGTGACTTCTGTCTCGTTTCGGGTCGAATATACCAGAGTCCCAATCGGTAGCCTTTTGCCGATGAGGAATCGGCCGATTAGGAGGATGGGTTAATTGGGCCTGTATGGGCTTGGAATAGAAGGATGAGGTGGAAATCAGCCCACGAAGCGTGGAGTAACTAACCTAGCACGAATCGTGCTTGTAGATATTCGTTTTCTGTTTGAATTAGGGATATAATTCTAGTCGGTTAAGAAGATATCTGTACGGGGCTATAAATAGCTACCTTTGTAAATCTATAATATCAACAATTCAATACAACAAGCTACTTTTTCTTCGTACCTACTTTCAAGCAGGCGACTTCGCCATTATTTTCCTCTGTTTACGAGTTCGTGCGAGTTGGCAGGGCTGCATCATCTTGATCTCCTGCCGATTCTGTAAGTTTCGTTTATCGAGTAATATCTAAGCTTTAACTTTGGGCGTATCGCTGTTGTTTCGTTTAGATTTATTCACTAGTTATCGATATTTACTAGATTCGTAGGTTTTACCTGTTTTTCTAGTCTTTATCACCAGTTATCCAGCTAGGAATCGGTAGTTTCGGCTTTATTTACCTTCTGCTATTAAATTCACTTATTGCCGATTAGATCTGTTCCTAGTGTTGTTATCATAGCTTTGTATTGGTTACTTTAGTAATTTCCTGTCTACAAGGCTACAGAGATCAGGCTGCTTAATAGCCGATTTCTTTGTTACAGTAAATCGGCCGATTCGCTGATAAGCTCTCTCAAGATCGGAAGCTTAGCCGATCGTGATTTCTAGACCTGACACGTATTCTTCCTTGCCAATCAACAGGTCAGATTGGCTGGCACGCCGCGCGAACCGCACCAGGGCATTCACCCGAACAGGAGCTAAGCAGATTCTCCCGGGTCGTGTGTCGGACGCTGGGATTCGGTTGACCGATTTCTAGCGCCAACACACTTTTGGCACGCCCGGTGGGACCAATACAACCGCCATCATGTTGAAAGCTGCTGAAGTCTCCGAGGATAACGTCATCGAGGTGACGGAAGCAGATCTGAAGGACGACCAGAAGGAAGAATTGGACAAGTATACGACACAATTCCGGAAAGCTTGCCTAAAGTCTTTCAGTCGCTCCAGAAGCGGGGAGACTATCAAGAAGACTCCATTCCCTCCTCCCCGCCAGATCACAATTTCTGAGGATTCGGACAAAATGTCCGATATGATTCAACAGTCTATTTATCACGCATTCATTGATCAGTCCCCGGTACTTTCAAATATGGTGCACGATGCTGTTGTCAATTCCTTCGCCGGGGGGATACCTCAGGGATACAAGGGACCGGCATATTTTCAGCCGATTCCACCAAACCAGAATTATTCGAATTCGGCTTCGCAGCCGATCCAATTTTCTGTCGGGAGTTCAGGTGCTTCCTCATCATCAACTCCAATGGGATATGGCTCCATACAACTGTCCTCTGCGTCATTCCCTCCAGTTAGCCCAATTAACTCATCACCCTGGGGGGCACCTTCAGTCACGGCCGGTCAGAATCAATCGGCCAGTCAAGTGAACCCTCCATTCCAGACATCCTTCCAGGCTACCATTCGGCCAACCGTGCCGCCATACCAGCCTGTCGCTCCGGAGGTCAACAAGACAGCAGAGATCATGTTGTATGATGAAACGAGTGGCTCATTCAAACAGCCAGCTTTTACTACGCAGCCGGCTTACACTCAGATACCACCTTTCAACCAGCCTCCATTTATTCAGCCTCCGATTTACCAGCACGTGCCAATACCTCAGCCAACAATTCACCAGCAACAGCCAGATTGGTCGGCACGTATTGCGGAGGTAATGCAAGAACAATTCGGCTTAAAGCCGAAAATGCAGACTTATACCTACAGAACACCATACCCGTCTACATATGACCTATTACCGTTCCCCCATCGGTATAAAGTTCCTGACTTCACCAAATTTTCGGGGATGGATGATACTTCGACAGTAGAGCATGTGAACAGATTCATCATCCAATGCGGCGAGGCAGCCACACAGGATGCCCTACGGGTACGGTTGTTCTCATCATCTTTGTCTGGTTCGGCCTTTCAATGGTTCACGACATTGCCGCCAAACTCGATTATCACATGGGCTGATTTAGAAAGACAGTTTCACAAATACTTCTACGCCGGGGTGCATGAGATGAAGCTATCCGATTTGACTAGCCTCAGGCAAAGGAGTGATGAGCCGATATCCTCGTATATACAGAGGTTTCGGGAAATCAGAAACAAGTGCTACTCCCTGGCTCTGACCGATGCGCAGTTGGCCGATATAGCTTTTCAAGGCCTTCTGCCCCACATCAAAGAAAGATACGCTTCACAAGAGTTCGAGAGTCTGAGCCAGATTGTTCACCGATGTCTGGACAGGAGGTACGTCCTTTCGATCCGTGGAGGAATTTCCAGAAGAAAGTGGCGTTCCTGGAGGAGTTAGAGGATGAGGAGGATGTTGAAGTCGGACTTGCGGAGTGGATCAAGGGGAAGAAGCCGATATCATGCCCATTCGGCAAAAAGGAGCCGGAAGCGTTCGGTTTTGACACGACTAAGGCCGATAAAATCTTCGATCTTCTCCTCCAGGAAGGGCAGATTAAACTCTCGCCATACCATACAATACCTTCTGCCGAGCAACTAAAAAAGATGAAGTATTGCAAGTGGCACAATGCCACATCCTATGATACCAATGAGTGCAAGATCTTCAGGCAGCAGATACAGTCGGCCATTGAGCAAGGCAGACTTAAATTTGAGGTGCCGGCAAAATCGGCCAAACCAATGAAGATTGACCAACACCCCTTCCCCACCAACATGGTTGATACGGGGAAGAATTCACTCCAAACAAAAGTGCTGACATCCGAATCGGCCAAAAAGAGTGGAGCCGTCGACCCCAGAATTCAAGCTACGCCTGAAGATGTCAAGGGGAAGCGGCGGATGGAGGACGACAATGGCGAATCAGAAGGGCCACGCATTACTTCCCAGTTCCTGCTCCAGAAGTACCAACGTCAGCATGAACGCTCAAGGTCCCGGGAAGAAGCAATGCGTCGGCACGAGGAGCACTGGAGATGCCCGTTCTTCATTCATTGTTGGGAAAACAACCTCAGGCTACCTTCGGCTGATACTTGCCCAGAATGCAACGGTCCATATCGTGGCAATCGGCTGTTCAACAGGTCTCGCTCCAGAGACGGAAGGCCAGAACCGATCAGCAGGAATTGGCGCAACCAAGATGACCAGCGCCCTCCCGTGCGTGATCGGCTGGGGGGCAGAAGTGACCGATATGATCGGTCGGAAGATAGACGCCATGATAGGCAGGGGGGCAGGACTGATCGGCATGACCAGTCAGACAACAAAGCCAGCGTTCACAGCCGGCTCGAAGAGATGGCCGATGCTCGGGTGACGGATGAAAACCCGTTAGGACGCGAACCGGAGTGGGAACGCGCCAGGTCAGGGGGAAGACCAATAAACCCCAGGTGGTGTCCCGACGGATTGACCAAGTCTCAAAAACGAAGAATCCAACGTCTCCGCCAATGCGAACAGCAAGAAGAAGAAAGCGCGACGGACAAGAAGGAAGGAAGGCCTCGGGTGTGGCACCCCAAAAGAAACGATAAAGGGGACGACAAGTCGGCGGGTGACGAATCGGCAGCCGAGATCGGCATGGTTTTCATTTTGCCGATGGAATTCATGACTCCCGCCGATCAACAGGATGTATCGGCGATAGAAGAACAGACAGCACAGTTGGCCTTGGAGCCAATGATGGCCACGTTCGAAAAGCCCGAAGATGACGAACAACAACACATGAAGGCGCTGTTCCTTAAAGGGCATGTTGACGGCCGCCCCCTCACCAGACTGATGGTAGACGGAGGAGCTGCAGTCAACATCATGCCGTACGCCGTACTCCGGAAGCTTGGGAAAAGCGACGACGACTTGACCAAGACAGACATGATGCTCAAGGACTTCGAAGGCAAGGTGTCAAACGCTCGCGGCGCCCTCTGCGTCGACCTCACCATCGGCAGTAAGACCCTTCCTACCACCTTCTTTATCATTAATGGCAAGGGGTCCTACAACATGCTACTTGGCCGAGACTGGATACACGCAAACTGCTGCATCCCGTCAACAATGCATCAATGCCTCGTACAATGGGTCGGCGATAACATCGAGGTGGTCAACGCCGATTCCGCGTACAGCATCGCAGCTGCCGACAAGCAGCAGTGGAGCTGCGAAACTGTCAGGTGCATATCTGGCAGAGTATGGGAGACCGATTTCCTAAAGGTCACTGATTTTGGCCTACAGCCAATCCGAGCAGTCGGCTCCGAAGACTCAGAGTAGATGGATCAGTTCGCCCGAGAAGATGGGAAGCTAGGGCACGGGTTCACGTTGGCCGCTTCATTGGAGATGATAGACTTAGGCGATGGCACTAAACCAAGGCCGACTTATATTAGTGCAAATTTAGATCCAGAGTACAAGTGTAAATTGACAAATTTGTTAAAGGAATTTAAGGATTGTTTTGCTTGGGAGTATCACGAGATGCCTAGTTTAGACCGATCCATTGTTGAACATCGGCTACCCATAAAACCAGGGTATCGGCCACACCAACAACCCGCACGGCGCTGCAATCCTAAAATTCTACCAGACATAAAAGCTGAAATAACTCGGCTAATCAAAGCGAAATTTATTCGGCAATGTCGTTATGCCGAGTGGATTTCTAACATCGTACCAGTATACAAGAAAAATGGAAAGCTACGCGTTTGCATTGATTTCAGGAATCTTAATCAGGCCACACCGATGGATGGTTACCCCATGCCAACGGACGATGTACTGATCGACCCTGCCGCGGGGCATAAAATCATTAGCTTCATGGATGAAAATGCTGGATACAATCAAATACTTATGGCCGAAGAGGATATACCCAAAACGGCCTTCAGATGTCCAGGCCACCTTGGTTTGTTCGAGTGGGTAGTGATGACTTTTGGCTTAAAGAACGCTGGCGCTACATATCAGAGAGCCATGAATTACATATTCCACAAACTCATTGGCATTCTGGTAGAGATCTACATCGACGATGTCGTGGTCAAGTCCAAAGGTCACGAAGAGCATTTGGCCGATCTGCGAAAAGTGCTAGAGTGCACCAAGAAATATGGGCTTAAGATGAACCCCAATAAATGTGCTTTCGGCGTATCCGCCGGACAGTTCTTAGGATTCATGGTGCACGAACGGGGGATCGAAATCAATCGGAAGACCATAGCGGCCATCAACAAAGTCGTGGCCCCACAGAACAAAACCGAACTACAGTCTCTAATCGGCAAGGTGAATTTCATCAGAAGATTCATATCCAATCTGTCTGGGCGGATTCAGGCGTTCGCACCGCTATTGAAGCTGAAACCTGACCAGGAATTTATATGGGGAGAGGAGTAGCGCAAAGCACTGGAAGATGTCAAACAATATTTGGTCTCACCACCAGTGTTGGTTCCTCCTCAAACTGGTAAGCCGTTTAAACTATACTTATCAGCCGATGAAAAAGCTATTGGGTCAGCTCTAGTCCAGGAGTTTGAAGGCAAGGAGCGGGTAATTTATTATGTCAGTAGAAGACTCCTGGATGCCGAAACAAGATATCCTCCGGTGGAGCGTTTGTGCCTATGTCTTTACTTCTCATGCACCAAACTAAGGCACTATCTACTGTCGGCAGAATGCGTGGTCGTGTGCAAAGACGACGTAGTAAAATACATGCTATCACTGCCGATCTTGAAAGGTCGAATCAGTAAATGGATCTTAGCTTTATCAGAGTTTGACCTGCGGTATGAATCGGCAAAAGCCGTCAAGGGTCAAGTCATGGCCGATCTCGTCGCCCAGCACTGCGGACCGGAGATCGCCCTCGTAGAGCCGGCACCTTGGACATTATATTTCGATGGGTCTTCATGTGGGGTTGGATCAGGAATCGGCATCGTTCTCATATCGCCTCGGGGGGCAAGCTATGATTTTTCTCTGCCAATAGAAACCTCCGCTACTAACAATCAAGCGGAGTACCGAGCTGTATTAAAAGGCCTACAGCTATTAAGGGAAGTCAAGGCCG
Source organism: Setaria italica (assembly GCF_000263155.2). Classification (NCBI taxonomy): domain Eukaryota; kingdom Viridiplantae; phylum Streptophyta; class Magnoliopsida; order Poales; family Poaceae; genus Setaria; species Setaria italica. Next base: position 23,217,296 of record NC_028450.1, on the reverse strand, counting down.
ATTCCATTGAAGTCTTCGGAGACTCTATGCTTATTGTGGATCAACTGACCGAAAGGTCTGAATGCAAAGATGACGTATTAAGAATTTATTACGAAGATTGCTTATAGCTCTTAAAAGAATTCAGATTGGCAGTAATCGAGCACATCCCAAGGGACCGCAACGAAGACGCCAACAAACTCGCCCAGCACGCATCTGGGTATCGGCCAATTCTAGGCGCTATGGCTCTAGAACTCACGTCCGATGACTGGCACAAAGAAATCACCGACTACCTAAAGGATCCGTCTAAAAAGGTGGAGCGACGAGTACGTTTTCATGCTACTAAATACGTACTACTCGAAGATGACCTGTTCTACCGAACGATCGACGGAGTTCTTCTCAAATGCCTTGGGACAGAGGAGGCCAAGACTCTAATGGGAGAAATCCATGAAGGGGTGTGTGGAGCACACCAATCGGCACATAAGATGAAGTGGATGATCAGGAATAATGGGTACTACTGGCCAACGATCCTCGAAGACTGTTTCAAATATTATAAGGGCTGTCAGGAGTGTCAAAAGTTTGGAAATGTCCAGCGTGCACCCGCATCGGCCATGAATCCCATCATTAAGCCATGGCCGTTCAGGGGATGGGGAATAGACCTTATCGGCCAAATTTACCCACCATCAAGCAAAGGGCACAAATTTATTCTGGTGGCTACTGATTACTTTACCAAATGGGTAGAGGCTATCCCGTTAAGAGCCGTGACATCGGCTATCATGGCCGACTTCGTAAGGGACCACATCGTTTACCGATTCGGTATCCCTCAGACTATAACAACCGATCAAGGAACAATGTTCACATCGGGGGAATTTGAGGAATTTACGACCGATATGGGAATCAAATTGTTAAATTTTTCTCCGTATTATGCCCAAGCCAATGGTCAGGCGGAATCCTCCAATAAAGGGATAATCAAATTGATCAAAAGAAAAATCGAGGAACAACCGAAGAAGTGGCATCTATGTTTGACGGAGGCCTTGTGGGCATACAGGATGGCTTGTCATGGGGCTACCAAGTTATCTCCCTACCAGTTGGTGTACGGTCACGATGCAGTACTGCCATGGGAGTCAAGGGCGGGATCGATGCGTATTTCGCTCCAGGACCAGTTAACGGCCGATGACTACTCATCACTTATGAAAAGGGAACTTGACGATTTGGCTAGCCAACGATTGAGGGCCCTGATAAGCATTGAAGAAAATAAAAAGAGAGTAGCCAGGTGGTACGATACGAAGGTCAAAGTCAAACAATTCTTCCCCGGGGACTTGGTATGGAAGTTAGTATTGCCGATCGGGTCGAAAGATCCTAAATTCGGAAAATGGTCCCCTACCTGGGAAGGGCCGTATAAAATCGGCAGATGCGCTCCAGGGAATGCTTACATTTTGGAAACAATAGAAGGAGAGGAATTTACTAGAGCTCTGAACGGAAGGTACTTAAAAAGATACTACCCCAGTATATGGGTCGGAGCGTAGGAAATTGACCATGACACGACCACACATAACCGGTACAAATCGGTTCAAACACTTAGCCGATACGAATCGGTTCAAACGCATAGCCGATACAAATCGGTTCAAACACATAGTCGACCGGATCGGCCTATTGCATTCATTCGGTACGGGCGACGGGTTACATGGCCGACAAAACATTAGTCGCCCTTAGAACAAAAAATACAAAAAAACTAATTATTCTTCTTCTTGGGCGCCTTCCCGTTCCGCTCCAACTCGCTCATGACGCGGAGGTATTCTTCTTCTATGGCCTTCATTGAAGCCTCCGCTTCAACTTGACGAGAGAGAAAATGACTCCGATCCATGGGAGGGCGCGAAGTTCCTGCCGCTGCGTCTTCGAGAACGACTTGCCGAGGAAGCGGATGGCTCCTGTCGGTGGGAGGTCGCCGGCTGCCGTTGCTCTCCATAAAGTCCAAAATCGTACGGGCCGCCGTGGCAACATCGTCTTCAAGGTCGCCACAATGAAGGCTCCTGACGGTTGGAGATCGTCGGCTACTATCACTCTCCATGAGATCCAAGACTACACGTGCCTCCGCAGTGACGTGGTCTCGAAGTTCCTCACGATGAGCCATAATCAGCTTCTTGTCCTCCGGCGTCAGTGGGTCCTCAGAATGAATAAGCTCAATGGCGCGCACGAGCTCGGGACTAAGACGTTGAGGCTGAAACGAAGAAGGAATAAGAAGGGGCATTTTCTTCCTAGGATCTAAAAAGAAAGGGAAGTCGAGGTCAAGATTTCACCTGGTTAACAGAAGAAGAAGACGCCGATGAAGCCATGACAGGAAGTCGCACCGATGAGAGGAAAGAGAGAGTAAAACCGAAAGCCAAACCGATACTATCAGGAGGAAATGCCTAGGCCGGTATTTATGGGAAAGAGATGCGTGGAAATTTGGTAAGGCTATGTCCCATCGGAAATAAGGAAGGCAGTAAATAGAAAGGGCGTCGCGAAGGACGGTCAAAGAAGATAGTAAATGTTCGTACAAAACGGTCAGTGTTTTACAGATTACCCAGAAGGGTATCGATAGCCGTGATTTCCTGACGCCGGATCTGATCGGCAGAGTCAAGGACCCGTTGGTCTTCATCCGCCGATCCGGGGACCTCTGATGCGCTGCGGTGGAGTCTTAGAGCCTCGTGAGCAAAGCGCTGCCTCTCCCATGTCAAATCGGCAATAACAGAAGGTAGCTCTTGGAGTTTTTTCTCTTCGGCACTGATTGCCTTGGTCACTTGCTCCATCTCCTTGGCAAGCTCCGCCCTCCGACGCTTAAGGCGGTCTATCTCACCGATGATCGCCGGGTGGGAATCTTCCAGAACATGGATGCGCCGATGGGCCTCTTGGGCTTGACGCTTGAACGCGTCCTCTTCTTCACGGGTCTTGACCAGCTTGGCGCGATCGGCCATATGACGAAGGGCCCTGAAGACCGGGATCCTCATAGACTCGATGAAGGCCGCCGGCGCCAGGGCTTCCTCCGCCTCTTCTGGTACTCGTCCGCTGACGTCACTGAAGAGCTGCCGAATCGGTGAAGCGCCTTCTACTAGTCGGCCGATGTCCCCTTGAAGGAGGGATCGGATACTAGCAAGTTTGGCTCGGACGTCGTCAGGAACGGAGCTCAGGGCAACTTGGCGAGAGGCGACTTCTTCATCGTCGGAAAGGGTGACCGCAAAAGAAAAAAGGCTGTTGTCGGGGGTGTCCTGTTCCTGGAGATAATAAAGAGGAAGAATAAATCGACGGGGATTAAAAGTAAATCAGCTGAATATAAGCCGAAACAAAACTTACCGCTTTGAAGCGAATTTCTTCATGCTGCACTTGTGAAGCCGTCACGCCTTGCTCAGGGGCCTGCGCCATGGGTTCATCAGATGAAGAGGATTCCACGATGATCGGTGCGTTGCTTGGACCAGCTCCATGAGAAAAGACTGATGGTTGAGGAGCGCTTGGTGTGCCGATGGCCTGTGTCAGAGGATCGAATAAGAACATTATACAAATACCAAAGGAAATCAGTAAAATAGCACTATACCTCAATGGATGGGAGCGGGGGTGCGCCGATGGCTGGTTGAGTTGCTACCGATTGTTGTATTTCCATAGGGGTGCTCTGTGCAGTCTAAGGTTAAGAAGGGTTAATATCAGAATAACAATCGGAGGCAGTAAAACTCAGGTTTACCTGTATGGCCTCCAACAACAACGACGCGGCGGCCGCCCCAGCTTGCGCGATGGCTTGAGTATCGGCACCTTGGATAACCTGAGAAGGTGGTGCGGCCGGAGTCTCTGCCGATACGAGCACAGGAGGATCCGCCGATTCTATGCGAGCTCGGACTCGGCGACTGGTCTTCTTGGTGGTCCTCTTCTGGACTTGTTTCGATCGGCCAGCAATCACATCTACGGACGGAGCATCATAGCCGATAAGGGGATAGGTGTTATATGGGTGACTCTCTATTAGCCGTCCGCTGCGGCTGTGTGTTGGAGGGGTCCGATTCTCGGCCTGAAGAAATAATAAAATCATTAGTACTCAGTCAGGTTAAGAGGAATAAAAATCGGCTAGGTGAAGTACCTCGACGTTCGGGTCGATGTTGGCTGGGTCCAGAAGGTTGCAGTATACCGATGCCAAATTGCAGAAAAGAAATTGCTTCCAATTGGCCCACCAGAGTTTGAACGGCTGGACAGCAAAGGGAGCTACTAGCCAGTCGTTCAAGTCAATTGTACTGGAGTCCGGAATTCGGTCTCGTAACCGACTATAATCCAGACCAGATGTGAGCTCATCTCTAAACTTGATTCGGCCAGCAAAGTACACTTGAATCGGCAGCTGACCCATGCCGAATTGACGTGCTGCAGCGAAGGGGTTGTAGAATTCATACGTAGGGGCATCCTTCCCCGAGAAGAAGTTGGCTGGCAGGAGTCCTGGCTTGATTAACTCATCATAAAGTTCTTCATCAAATCGGCTGGTGGTTGAGTCAAAGCAAGTCGGGAGCTCAAAGACCGGGTCATCCCGCTGATAAGGAAACCAAATGGTTGCATCTTCATTAAATCCATTGTAGAAGCATCGAAAGTACTCGGCTACCTTTGTAGCAGAATACGTGCAACTTGGGAAAGCTGATGCCGCTTCGCCAAAGGACATGCATCGGCGACGTTCGGTAGGGTCCTCCGTCGATTCGATGTTGGGGAACATCATGCGGTCCACCGGCTGCTGAGTGATCTTGCTCATGTAAAGGTTCAGCCATAGATTGATGAACCACCAGGGCCCGCCTTGATTGCCGATCGGCTCTCCTTTGGATAGTCTTGTGCCGATTTGATGAAGCATGTGGTACGCGGCCCCTAGCAGATGTTTCCCGAGGGGGACGTGGTTTCCTCTGGACAGTGCTTCAGCTAAAGCCTGGGTATTGGTTGTTGGGCCGGCGGCTCTTCCGCAAAAGAAGTATTTTTCTAGCCACATCATCAAGAAAGACGTGTGTTCCCTATTCTCAACAGTCCCGGTCCTCTTATTACTTCTGATGAAACCCTTCCACCCGCCGATTCCCCTTGTGTCCAGCCGATGTGACATTGTGGTTAAAAGGGGATAGGGTGTGTCCGGGGAGGATATGTCGAGGCCGATCAACAGGACCACATCGGCCAGTGTTGGGGTTATAGGACCGTGCCCAAATAAGAAGGCATTAAGTGCATCCGACCAAAAATAAGAAGCCGCCATCACTAACGGCTCATTTTTCTCCATCTGGGATAAGGAAAGGTTGATGCACTGGCCGATTTTGAGCTCTTCCCATGAGACGCTCTTTGATGCGGCCATCCGTTGGTACCACTCCCTCCAACCTGGGGTTTCATTCGGCCAGGATCTAAAAGTGCCCAGCCAGTGATCTAAGTTCATATCAGACAGTTTGAAGGGTATCCGGTCGGTTTCCAAATTTATGAGATCTATTGGATCTGGGTTTCCCATGGGTCCGAGACAAACAAGGCCGGGATTTCCCGTAAGGTGAATGGTAATTCGATGCCTAACTGCCTAAAAAGGAAAGGGGAGTGTAGAAAAGTAAGAAACAGATCTAAGGTAAATGTATTGCCGATTGGAGAAGGATTCGGTATTTACCTCTGGGATGAAGTTCTGAGTGATCGGCGTGGTCGCCGGTGCGGATGCGGACGATGGGTCCGCGATGGGGATCGCCATTGGGATCTCCGATGAAGCTCCTTCTTCTGTGGATGGAGCGACGGCTGTCGCCACCACCGCCGGAGGTGCTACCTCTGGGACATCGCGTGCGGGAGAGCTGCCGGAAGGAGCCGCCATTGGAAGAGATGAGGAAAAAGTAACAGGAGGTGGAGCTAGGAAGCTTCGGCGGCAAGGGAAAGATGCTGGAGGAGAAAGAAGGCGCGCGCGCTGGGAAAAGAGACGTGAGCTTGAAGATGAGGTGCGGGTGAAGCGCTATTTAAAGGATGCCTGAAGGGGGGTAAAAATGGAATTTTCACCGCGCCGGTGCTTCGAGTTTTTCGGGAGTAGTGGCTGTCGTGGGCGCCCATTTCAAAAAAATTGCAATGATCAGCTGGAAGATCGCGAAACGGAAGGATATTTTCACTGCGGCCGTTTCGGAAGGGAGGTTATAAAGAATTTCGATGTAAAAGACTATGTTTTACTCCGAAACTGGGGGGCATGTGTTGACGCCAGATTTCGTCACTAGTAGAATCGGCGCCAAGAAGAGAGGGAATTGGAGGAGCACAGTTGGGAATCGGCCAAGTGGTGCGACAGTGTGAGATCGGCCGGTGACTTCTGTCTCGTTTCGGGTCGAATATACCAGAGTCCCAATCGGTAGCCTTTTGCCGATGAGGAATCGGCCGATTAGGAGGATGGGTTAATTGGGCCTGTATGGGCTTGGAATAGAAGGATGAGGTGGAAATCAGCCCACGAAGCGTGGAGTAACTAACCTAGCACGAATCGTGCTTGTAGATATTCATTTTCTATTTGAATTAGGGATATAATTCTAGTCGGTTAAGAAGATATCTGTATGGGGCTATAAATAGCCACCTTTGTAAATCTGTAATTATCAACCAATCAATACAACAAGCTACTTTTTCTTCGTACCTACTTTCAAGCAGGCGACTTCGCCATTATTTTCCTCTGTTTACGAGTTCGTGCGGGTTGGCAAGGCTGCATCATCTTGATCTCCTGCCGATTCTGTAAGTTCCGTTTATCGAGTAATATCTAAGCTTTAACTTCGGGCGTATCGCTGTTGTTTCGTTTAGATTTATTCACTAGTTATCGATATTTACTAGATTCGTAGGTTTTACCTGTTTTTCTAGTCTTTATCACCAGTTATCCAGCTAGGAATCGGTAGTTTCGGCTTTATTTACCTTCTGCTATTAAATTCACTTATTGCCGATTAGATCTGTTCCTAGTGTTGTTATCATAGCTTTGTATCGGTTACTTTAGTAATTTCCTGTCTACAAGGCTACAGAGATCAGGTTGCTTAATAGCCGATTTCTTTGTTACAGTAAATTGGCCGATTCGCTGATAAGCTCTCTCAAGATCGGAAGCTTAGCCGATCGTGATTTCTGAACCTGACACGTATTCTTCCTTGCCAATCAACAGGTCAGATTGGCTGGCACGCCGCGCGAACCGCACCAGGGCATTCACCCGAACAAGAGCTAAGCAGATTCTCCCGGGTCGTGTGTCGGACGCTGGGATTCGGTTGACCGATTTCTAGCGCCAACAGAACTCACTGATGAGTTAATCAAGCCAAGAATCCTGCCAGCCAACTTCTTTTCGGGGAAAGATGCCCCTACATATGAGTTCTACAATCCCTCTGCTGCAGCACGCCAACTCGGTATGGGTCAGCTGCCGATTCAAGTATATTTTGCTGGCCGAGCCAAGTTCAGAGATGGGCTCACAACGGGTCTGGACTACAGTCGGCTGCGAGACCGGATCCCAGACTCCACCACCATTGACCTGACCAACTGGATAGTAGCTCCCTTCGCTGTCCAGCCATTCAAGCTTTGGTGGGCTGAGTGGAAACAATTCATTTTCTGCAACTCCGCATCGGCATACTGCAATCTCCTGGACCCAACCAACATTGACCCAAACGCCGAGGTATTTTTCCTTAGCCAATTTTTATTCTTTTATCAACGCAGCTGAACACTAACATTTTGCTATTGTTTCAGTCCGAGAACCGTGCCCCCCCAACACACAGCCGGAGTGGTCGGCTAATAGAAGATCATCATCCATACACCACTTTTCCTCTTATCGGCTATGACAACCCTTCCGTGGACGTAATTGCCGGCCGATCGAAGCAAGCGCAGAAAAAGGTCACCAAGAAGACCAGTCGCCGAGTCCGGGCCCGTATAGAATCGGTGGATCCTCCCATGCTCATATCGGCAGAAACTTCGGCCGCACCACCCCCTCAAGCTACCAGAGAGATCGACACTCAAGTCGTCGCGCAAGCTAGGGCAGCCGCTGCATCACTGCTGTTAGAGGCCGTGCAGGTAGACTTATGTTTAACCCTTCCGATTGTCATTTCGATATTAATCCTTCTTATCTTAGACTGCGCAGATTACCCCCATGGACACACAACAATCGGCAGCAACCCAATCGGCCACCGACGCGCCTCCACTTCCATCTGTTGAGGTATAACACAACTTCACCGATTCCCCTAGTATTTGAATAATATGCTTACTCAACCTTCTAACACAGGTCATCGGCACGCCAAGCGCTCCTCAACCACTGGTCCCCTCTCGGGAAGCTGGTCCAAGCACAACGCCAATCATCGTGGAGTCTTCTTCTTCTGATGAACCCATGGCAACAACCCCTGAACCGAGGATGACAGCTTCCCAAATGCAGCTTGAGGAGATCCGATTCAAAGAGGTAAGAAATCTTTCAACTTTATTTAGCCGATTTGCTATCACCATCAGCCGATTTATTTTTTCTTCTTTACTATTTCCAGGAACAGGACACCCCTGATAACAGCCTCTTCTCTTTTGCGGTCGTCCTCTCTGACGATGAAGAAGTCGCCTCCCGCCAGGTCACCTTGAGCTCCATCCCTGACGACGTCCGAGCCAAGATTACCAGCATCCGATCCCTTCTTCAAGGAGACATCGGCTGATTGGTAGAAGATGCCTCGCCGATTCGGCAGCTCTTTGGTGACGTCAGCGGACGAGTGCCAGAAGAAGCGGAGGAAGCCTTGGCGCCGGCCGCATACATCGAGTCGATGAGGATCCCGGTCTTCAGAGCCCTTCGTCACATGGCCGATCGCGCCAAGTTGGCCAAGACTCGTGAAGAAGAGGATGCGTATAAACGCCAGGCCCAAGAGGTGCACCAACGCATTCACTTTCTGGAGGACTCCCGCCCAGGGATCGTCGGCGAGATAGACCACCTCAAACGCCGAAGGGCAGAGCTCGCACGGGAGATGGAGCAGGTGACCAAGGCAATAAGTGCTGAAGAGAAAAGGCTCCAAGAGCTCCCCTCTGTCATCGCCGATCTAAAACAGGAGAGGCAGCATTTGGCCCATGAAGCCCTGAAGCTCCACCGTAGCGCATCAGAAGTCCCCGGATCGGCGGATGATGACCAACGGGTCTTGGACTCTGCCGATCAGATCCGGCGTCGAGCGATTGCGGCTATCGATGCCCTTCTAGGTAATCTGTAAAAGTACTGACTATTTTGTACGAACATTTAATGACTGCTTTGACCGTCCTTCATGACGCCTCTTTTATTTATTGCCTTTCTCACTTCCGACGGGATGCACCTTTACCAAATACCTACGCCTCTTTTCTTTATAAATACCGGCCTAGACCCTCCTTCCAAGAGTACTAGTTTGGCTCGGTTTTCCCAACCTGCTCTCATTGGCGCGACCTTCAGTTATGTCTTCCTCATCTTCCTCTTCCTCTGTGAACCAGGTGAGAATCTGGCCTCGATCTTTCTTCTCTATTTAACTCCTTTGAAGGGGATTGTCTTTTTAATCGTTCTTTTCTTCAGCCACGGCGTCTTAGCCCCGAACTTGAACGCGCCATCGAGCTCATGCACTCTGATGAACCGCTGTCGTCAGAAGACAAGGATTTAATCAGGGCCCATCATGACGAACTTCAAGAACATGTCCCTGCTGACATCCGTCGGATCTGGGACTTTCTGGACGGCAACGCCCGCCGGCGACCTCAAGCCGACCGAAGTCATCCGCTTCCTCCACGAGTCGCCCTTGAAGATGCGGCGGCAGGAACTTCGCGCCCGGCCTTGGACCGGAGCCACCCTCTCCCCCGTCAAGTCGAAGCGGAGGCTTCAATGAAAGAGACAGAAGAAGAGTACATCCGTGGTATGATAGAGTTAGGTCAGGCTGAGAGAGAGCGTAAGAAAAAGAATAGTTAATTATTATTTTTTGTTCTAAGGGCGACTTGTACCTTGTCGGCCGTGCAACCCACCGTCCGTACCGAATGAATACATCGGCCGATTTGGACAATTACATGTTTTTATTCTAGACGAACCATTTTGTATCGGCTGTGTACTGTTGTTTTGTGGTCAATCCTTTATGCTCCGACCCATATACTAGGGTAGTATCTTTTCAGGTACCTTCCGTTCAGAGCCCTAGTAAACTCTTCTCCCTCGATTGTTTCCAAAATATAAGCATTTCCTGGAGCACATCTGCCGATTTTATACGGCCCTTCCCATGTAGGGGACCACTTTCCGAATTTAGGATCTTTCGACCCAATCGGCAATACTAACTTCCAAACCAGGTCCCCTAGGGAGAATTGTTTGACTTTGACCTTCTTATCGTACCACCTGGCCACTTTCTTCTTGTTTTCCTCAATGCTTATCAAAGCTCTCAACCGCTGGCCAGCCAAGTCATCAAGTTCCCTTTTCATGAGTGACGAGTAGTCATCAGCCGTTAACTGGTCCTGGAGCGAAATGCGCCTCGATCCCGCCCTTGATTCCCACGGTAGTACTGCATTGTGACCGTACACCAACTGATAAGGGGATAACTTGGTGGCTCCATGGCAAGCCATCCTGTATGCCCATAGGGCTTCAGTTAGACATAGATGCCATTTTTTCGGCTGCTCCTCTATCTTCCTTTTGATCAACTTAATTATCCCTTTGTTGGAGGATTCGGCCTGGCCGTTAGCTTGGGCGTAATATGGAGAGGAGTTTAACAATTTGATCCCCATATCGGCTGTGAATTCTTCGAATTCCCCTGATGTGAACATTGTTCCCTGATCGGTTGTAATGTCTGGGGAATGCCGAATCGGTAGACGATATGGTCCCTTACGAAGTCGGCCATGGTAGCCGATGTCACGGCTCTTAACGGAATTGCTTCCACCCATTTGGTAAAGTAATCGGTAGCCACCAGAATAAATTTGTGCCCCTTGCTTGATGGAGGGTAAATTTGGCCGATAAGGTCTATTCCCCACCCTCTGAACGGCCATGGCTTGATAATGGGATTCATGGCTGATGCGGGTGCACGTTGGACATTCCCGAATTTCTGACAATCTTGGCATCCTTTATAATATTTGAAGCAATCTTCGAGGATCGTTGGCTAGTAATACCCATTATTCCTGATCATCCATTTCATCTTATGGGCCGATTGGTGGGCTCCACATACCCCTTCATGGATTTCTCCCATTAGAGTCTTAGCCTCCTCTGTTCCCAGACATTTGAGTAGGGCGCCGTCAATTGTTCGGTAGAACAAGTCATCTTCAAGCAGTACGTATTTAGTAGCATGGAAACGCACTCGTCGACCAACTTTCTTAGACGGGTCTTTTAAGTAGTCGGCAATTTCTTTTCGCCAGTCATCGGCCGCAAGTTCCAGAGCCATAGCGCCTAGAATTGGTCGATATCCAGATGTGTGCTGGGTGAGTTTGTTGGCATCCTCGTTGTGATCTCTTGGGATGTGCTCGATTACTGCCGATTTAAATTCTTTTAAGAGCTGCAGGCAATCCTCGTAATAAATTCTCAATACATCGTCCTTGCATTCGGACCTCCCTGTTAATTGATCCACAATAAGCATGGAATCTCTGAAGACTTCAACAGAATCGGCCCTGACTTCTCTTAGTAGTTGTAAACCCTTCAATACAGCCCAGTACTCTGCTTGATTATTAGTGGCGGTGGCTTCTATCGGCAGAGAAAAATCATAACTTGCCCTCCGAGGCGATATGAGGACGATGCCGATTCCTGATCCGATCCCACATGACGATCCATCAAAGTATAAAGTCCAAGGCACCGGTTCTACGAAGGTAGTCTCTGGTCCGCAGTGTTGGGCGACGAAATCGGCCATGACCTGACCCTTGACGGCTTTTGCCGATTCATACCGCAGGTCAAACTCTGACAAGGCTAAAATCCATTTGCCGATTCGTCCCTTCAAGATCGGCAGTGACAGCATGTATTTTACTACGTCGTCTTTGCATACGACCACACATTCCGCCGACAGTAAATAGTGCCTGAGTTTGGTGCATGAGAAGGAAAGACATAGGCACAACCGCTCCACTGGAGGATATCTTGTTTCAGCGTCCAGAAGTCTTCTACTGACATAATAGATCACTCGTTCCTTTCCTTCGAACTCCTGGACTAGAGCTGACCCAATAGCCTTTTCATCGGCTGATAAGTATAATTTAAACGGCTTACCAGTTTGAGGAGGGACCAATACTGGTGGTGAGACCAAGTACTGCTTGATATCTTCCAGTGCCTTGCGTTGCTCCTCCCCCCATATGAACTCCTGGTCGAGCTTCAACTTTAATAGTGGTGTGAAAGCCTGGATCCGCCTAGATAGATTAGATATGAATCTTCTGATGAAATTCACCTTGCCGATCAAAGACTGCAATTCAGTTTTATTTTGCGGGGCCACGACTTTGTTAATAGCCGCTATGGTCTTCCGATTGATTTCTATTCCCCGCTCGTGCACCATGAATCCTAAGAACTGTCCGGCGGACACGCTGAAAGCACATTTATTCGGGTTCATCTTCAGCCTGTGTTTTTTAGTTCATTCCAACACTTTTCGCAAATCGGCCAGATGCTCCTCGTGTCCTTTGGACTTGACCACGACGTCGTCGATGTAGATCTCTACCAGAATGCCGATGAGTTTGTGAAATATGTAGTTCATGGCTCTCTGATACGTGGCACCGGCGTTTCTCAAGCCAAAAGTCATCACCACCCACTCGAATAAACCAAGGTGGCCCGGGCATCTGAAGGCCATTTTGGGTATGTCCTCTTCGGCCATAAGTATTTGATTGTATCCAGCGTTTCCGTCCATGAAGCTAATAATCTTGTGTCCCACGGCAGCGTCTATTAGCACATCGACCGTTGGCATGGGGTACCCGTCCATCGGTGTGGCCTGATTAAGATTCCTGAAATCAACGCACATGCGTAGCTTTCCGTTCTTCTTGTACACTGGTACAATGTTGGAGATCCACTCGGCATAACGGCATTGCCGAATAAATTTTGCTTTGATTAGCCGAGTTATTTCGGCTTTTATGTCTGGTAGAATTTTAGGATTGCACCGCCGTGCCGGCTGTTGATACGGCCGATATCCTGGTTTTATGGGTAGCCGATGTTCAACAATAGAACGGTCTAATCCAGGCATCTCATGATACTCCCAAGCAAAACAATCCTTAAATTCTCTTAACAAATTTGTCAGTTTACATTTGTATTCCAGGTCTAAATTTGCACTAATATAAGTCGGCCTTGATTTGGTGCCATCACCTAAGTCTATCATCTCTAATGAATTGGCTGACGTGAACCCGTGCCCTAGCTTCCCATCTTCTCGGGCGAACTGATCCATTTAATTTGAGTCCTCGGAGCCAACTGCTCGGATCGGCTGTAGGCCAAAATCGGACACCTTCAGGAAGTCGGTATCCCATACTCTTCCGGATATGCACTTGACGGTTTCACAGCTCCACTGCTGCGTGTCGGCTGCCGCGATGCTGTACGCAGAATCGGCATTGACCACCTCGATGTTGTCGCCGACCCATTGTACAAGACATTGATGCATCGTTGATGGGATGCAGCAATTTGCGTGTATCCAGTCTCGGCCGAGTAGCATGTTGTAGGATCCTTTGCCATTAATAATAAAGAAGGTAGTGGGAAGGGTCTTACTGCCGATGGTGAGGTCGACGTAGAGGGCGCCGCGAGCGGGGGACACGTTGCCCTCGAAGTCTTGTTTTCCCAAGAAGATGGGAAGCCTGAGGTAGCCTGAGGTTGTTTTCCGAGCAATTATTGGCCGAAGGTAGCCTGAGGTTGTTTTCCCAACAGTGGATGAAGAACGGGCACCTCCAGTGATCCTCGTGTCGCCGCATCGCTTCTTCTTGGGATCTTGAGCGTTCATGTTGACGCTGATATTTTTGGAGCAGGAACTGGGAAGTAATGCGTGGCTCGCCTGATTCGCCATCGTCGTCCTCCATCCGCCGCTTCCCCTTGATGTCTTCAGGCGTCGCTTGATTTCTGGGGTCTACGGCACCACTCTTTTTAGCCGATTCGGACGTCAGCACCTTTGTTTGGAGCGAGTTATTTCCTGTGTCAACCATGTTGGTGGGGAAGGGGTGCTGGTCGATCTTCATCGGCTTGGCTGATTTTGTTGGCACTTCAAATTTAAGTCTGCCCTGCTCAAAGGCCGATTGTATCTGCTGCCTGAAGATTTTGCACTCATTAGTATCATGGGATGTAGCGTTGTGCCACTTGCAATATTTCATCTTTTTTAGTTGTTCGGCAGAAGGTATTGTATGATATGGCGAGAGCTTGATCTGTCCTTCCTGGAGGAGAAGGTCGAAGATTTTATCAGCCTTCGTTGTGTCAAAACCGAACGTTTCTAGCTCTTTTTTGCCGAACGGGCATGATATTGTCTTTTTTCCCTTGACCCACTCCGCAAGACCGACCTCAGCATCTTCTTCGGCTTCAACCTCTTCCAGGAACGCAACCTTCTTCTGGAAGTTCCTCCGTGGATTGAAAGAACGTACCTCCTGTCCAGACAACCGGTGGATGATCTGGCTTAAGCTCTCAAACTCTTGTGAGGCGTACTTCTCTTTGATGTGGGGCAGGAGACCTTGAAAGGCTATATCAGCCAGCTGTGCGTCGTTTAGAGCCAAAGAGTAGCATTTGTTCCTGATTTCCCGAAACCTCTGCACATATGAGGATATCGGCTCGTCGCTTCTCTATTTGAGGCTGGTCAAATCGGACAGCTTCATCTCATGCACCCCGGCGTAGAAGTATTTATGAAACTGTCTTTCCAAATCAGCCCATGTAATAATCGAGTTCGGTGGTAATGTCGTGAACCACTGGAAGGCCGATCCAGATAGAGATGACGAGAATAGCCGCACCCGTAGAGCGTCTTGTGCTCCTGCCTCTCCACACTGGATGATGAATCTGTTAACGTGTTCCACGGTTGAAGTGTCATCCATCCCCGAGAACTTGGTGAAGTCAGGAACTTTATACCGATGGGGAAACGGCAGTAGGTCGTACGTAGACGGGTATGGTGTCTTATAAGTGTAAGTCTGTACCTTCGGCTTCAAGCCGAATTGTTCCTGAATCACTTCTGCTATACATGCTGACCAGTCCGGCTGTTGCTGGTAAACTGTTGGCTGAGGGACTGACACGTGCTGGTATCGGAGGTGGAATGGCCTGATGTTGAGTGAAAGTAGGTGGCATCTGAGTGAAAGCCGGCTGTGCATTCAGGGTCGGCTGTTTGAATGAGCCACTCGCTTCATCGTATAGTACGAGCTCTGCTGCTTTACTCATCTCTGGTGCGACAGGCTGGTACGGTGGCATGGTTGGTCGAGTGGCTGCTTGGAAAGATGCCTGGAATTGGGGACTTCCCTGACCGGCCGATTGATCCTGAACGGCTGTAGCTGATGGTGCCCCCCAAGGCGCTGGGCTAACTAGAGGGAATGGCGCAGAGGACAGCTGGACGGGGTGTGGCTGAAGGTGTTGTGTACCATTATACCCCATAGGATTTGACGATGAGGAAGCGCCTGAACCCCCAACGGGAAATTGGATCGGCTGAGAAGCCGAATAACCCTTGTTTGGTGGAATCGGCTGAGTATACGCCGGTCCCTTGTATCCTTGAGGTACTCCGCTAGCGAAGGAGCTGATGACGGCATTGTACACCGTATTTGCAAGCACCGGGGATTGATCAATGAAGGCGTGATAAATGGACTGTTGGACCATCTCGGTGATTGTGATCTGGCGGGGAGTTGGAAACCGAGACTTTTTGATAGTCTCCCCGCTTCTGGTGCGACTGAAGGACTGCAGGCATGCCTTTCGGTAGAGTGTTGTCTGCTTCTCTAGTTCTTCCTTCTGGTCGTCCTTGAGATATGCTTCCGTCACTTCGATGACGTTATCTTCGGAGACTTCAGCAGCTTTCGACATGGTGGCGGTTGTATTAGTCCCACCGAGCGTGCCAAAAGTGTGTTGGCGCTAGAAATCGGTCAGCCGAATCCCCAGCGTCTGACACACGACCCGGGAGAATCTGCTTAACTCCTGTTTCGGGTGATTGCCCTGGTGCGGTTCGCGCGGCGTGCCAGCCAATCTGACCTGTTGATTGGCAAGGAAGAATACGTGTCAGATCCAAAAGTCACGATCGGCTAAATTTCCGATCTCGAGGGAGCTTATCAGCGAATCGGCCGATTTGCTGTAATAAAGAAATCGGCTATGAAGCAGCCGACTATCAGGCAGCGTGAATCGACGACTAATCGAAGTAATCGGTACAACGCTATAGTGGCAACACTAGGAACATATCTAATCGGCTAGGCGTAGAATAAATAAATTAAACAGCAAAATATGAGAAAAGCCGAAACTGTCGATTCCTAGCTGGATAACTGGTGATAAAAACTAGAAAAACAGGTAAAACCTACAATTCTAGTAAATATCGATAACTAGTGAATAAATCTAAACGAAACAACAGCGATGCGCCCGAAGTTAAAGCTTAGAATTTACTCGATAAACGGAACTTACAAGATCGGCCGGAGGTCAAGTTGATGCAGCCCTGCCAACCTGTACGAACTCGTGAAAAAGAAGAAAGTATTTGGCGAAGTCACCTGCTTGAAAGTAGGTGCGAGGAAATAGTAATTGGTTGTATTGAGTAGTTGATATGATTACAGATTTATGAAGGTAACTATTTATAGCCCCGTACATACGACTCCTTATCTGACTAGAACTCTATCCCTAATTCAAATAGAAAACGAATATTTACAAGTATGATTCGTACTAGGTTGGTTATTATACGCTTCACGGGCTGATTTCCTCTTCATCCTTCTGCTCCCTTCCAAGCCCATACCGGCCCAATTATTCCAACCTCCTAATCGGCCGATTCCTCATCGGCAAAGGGTAACCGATCGGGAACCTGGCGTGTCCGATCCAAACCCCAAGGGTCAAGCGAGGCAGAAGTCCTAAAGATCCATCGGCCGATCCTGTACTGTAGCATCGGCCGATCTTGGACTGTAGCGCCAACCAACTGATCTCTAACTGTAGCGCCATTCGGCCGATTTCCAACTGTCATCCCCGCATTCTATTGTACCTTCCCATTTCCTCTTCTCGTGGCGCCGATTTCACTTGTGACGAAATCTGGTGTCAACAGCTATAATAAGGAAATCGGCTATAACGCAGCCGACTACTAGGTAACGTTTGTGAAGAAAACTACCAGAGTAAACTTAAAGAACGCTACGATAGCAACACTTGAAACAGATCTAATCGGCTATGCAAAAGTGGCGTATAAGCGATAAATATAAGTAAGCCGAAAGCTCTAATTTCAAGCTGGATAACTAGTGATAAAACTAGAACAAAAGGTAATCCAACTCTATCTCTAATCCAGCTTATCCCTAACAAACTCTATCTCTAGAATATTTTATTCTATAAAACCTCCCGTACGTGCGCTTCCCTTAAATGCCAAACTGTTAGAACTCTTGCCGTGTACATGTGTGCGTTGACTTCTTTCTTTTAATCTTCTAGCTTTCTTGCTTTGTCTTTCTTCATGTACACGTTCCTGATTTCTACGGCCAGCTCGCAAATAGCCTTAGTTAGGAGATTTCATCATTTTTTTGCATCATCAACCAATTCCTTCCTTTCAGAGCATATTTCCAAATTTTAGTGTTAACACAGGCCCCCCAGTTTCGGAGTATGAAGACTTCATATTTCGAAACTAACCGATAATTCGGTGTCAACACAGCCTCCCAGTTTCGGAGTATGAAGGCTTCATGTTTCAAAACTAATTATAAAGTTCGATGCTTGCCTTTAGAGCCAATGACGTCTGATTGCAATATTCAAAGCCACATGGACTCCTCTTGAAATATAAAGAACCCCATCGACTTGATGCCTTGATCCTACTCTGAGCCGATAAATTCGCCAGCAGTAGAAACATATTAGTCTGTTGACACCAAAACTTGGTGCAGTAACGAGCAAGCTTTTGTTGTCAACACAGGCCCTCCAGTTTCGGAGTATGAATATTTCATGCTTCGAAATTAATATCCGATACATTCTATAAGCAGCCGATACTATTTTTCTTGAACCAATCAGCTGATGCAATTTTGCTTGAACCAATCGGCCGATGCAATTTCTTATTAGCCAAGCAATCAGCCGATGCTTTTTGCCAAGCAGTCAATCGGCTGATACTATTTTTTTTATTGGCCAAGCAATCAATCAGCCGATGCAACTCCCCTCTGTTTTATTATTCCAATTGGCTGATGCATTTTTAACCCCATCGGACTTGCCATCGGCCCACCTTTGCGTAAATCGAGATGAAGAGATATTTTTACCAGGTAAAAAGGACCAGCCGATACTATTTTTTTTTATATTTCAATCAGCCGATGCAATTTTAACTCCATCGGACTAAAATATAGCAAAAATCCCATCAGCCGAAAACAAATCCGTCGGCTGAAAACAAATTTCATCGGCTATTTGCCCTTCCGTGGTTTGGACATGCTAAGCTTATTGGAGCCCAAACTCCATCAGCTGAATAAAAAACTCCATTAACTATTTATATGGCCAGCCGACATTATTAATTCCATCGGCTGAAAGGAATCGGCTATTGTATGGCCAGCAAGATAATTCCGTCGGCTGCTCTTCCTTTTATTTATTTCTTATCCATCGGCGAATAAAAGAAAAGATTCCACTGCCAATGTCCTCTTGATCCGCTTCTCATTGGCTAAAAAAGATTGCCGTCGGCCACTATGCCTACTGATTATTTTCCATCGGCTGAAAAATATTGCATCGGCTGAAAAATCTTCCATCTCTCCCACCAGCTGTGGGAGAATATTAAATAGGCAGCCGATGCTTGAGCAGCCGATTCAACTCCCTCTTTTTTTAATTTCAACTGGACGATGCTTTTTGTTTTAACTAACCCGCCGATTCTTCCCGTCAATCGGCCTATACACTTTTTTTTAAACCAATCCACCGATGCTTCTCTTCAATCGGCCGATTAGCTGATGCATCCGTTAAACCAATTTTTTATGGGCCGATGCTACCTTTTTTTCTTTTTTTTCAATCGGCCATACCAATTTTCATCGGCCGATGCCACTTTTTCTTTCTTTCTTTCTTTTTTCAATTGGCTGAACCAATTTTCCATCGGTCGATGCCACGTTTTTCTCTCTCTCTCTTTTTTTCTTCAATCGGCAATACCAATTTTCCATCGTCCAATGCTACTTTTTTTTTTCTTTCTTTTTTCAATCGGCTGAACCAATTTTCCATCAGCCGATGCCACGCTTTTTTTCTGTCTCTCTTTTTTTTCCAATCAGGCGATAGCCGATGCAATAATACGCCCCCTAATTGCAACATTGGCCTCCGTATATGCTTGAAAAAAAATTATTCTTCCCGGATAGAGTAGCTAATCATTTTGCATGAAGTTTCATCTCTAATCGTCATTGGCATTTATGAATATGGTCCCACCGGAACATGCATATATACGCACACTTGACATGGCCTTTTTCTCCTAACGCTACATCGGCTGCTTTTGTTGAAATATTATATTGAATTAAATCTAACAAGCCGATGAACACTCACTTGGCCGATGAACTCGATACAGTTGCCGAAGATGCTTCTTTATATGAATAAAAACGTGAGCCTCATAACCGTGTCCCACCGGGCATGCCAAAATGTGTTGACGCACTATCCTGGTGATGGTGGACCCTGCATCAGCGCATGAGGACCTGGGAGATCTGCTTCACTCCAGTACAGGTCCTGTAGATTGGCGTGTGTGGTGTGCGCAGGCGTGCCAGTCAGTTTGACCATTCAACTGACAAGGTGGAGATAATTCTCTCGAAGTTCAATGGAGTCAGCCGATCGGACCGATATGATCCTTGATGTGATAACCATCGGCTAGAGAGCCGATAGGAGACAGAGCACCGTCGAGTTATTGCTCTACCATAGCCAGAGCCACAAGCCGATGACATCACCACCAATATTTCAAGGCGAAACCACAACGATGCGCCCGGTAGTTGCAGCCTAGAAACACTCAGCAGGACGTCAGTCTAAACCCCGCCAGCCGATGAATCTAATCACAATGAAACTCAATTCCGACAGCACTCGAGGGGTAACCAAGATTAAGATGCAATAGGCTATTAAAAATAGATCTATCGTCTATGTCGTAAATGGCAAGACGATAGAACAGATAAATATCAGCCGACGCAATCTTAATCTAGGTGGGATAACTGATGAATACCATAGATCGAGACAGAAGTGATGCGCTGTAAGTCAAAGATCCAAGATACTCGATAACTGGTAGATGAAACTAGATGAAACCACGGTGATGCCCCCGTTGGTTAAAGCCTAGAACACCTGGTGACGGAACTTGCAGCTCGCTGGAGATCGAAGTCGATGCAGCCCAGCTTGCTAGAGGGAACTCGTCGAGAAGCTACATTACTCCTACTCCTAGGGCAATGGCATGAAGCCGTAAAGGTAAATATGTTGTATTATTGATCGTGTGATGATAAAAATTACAATGGCTAGGATCCTTTATATTTATAGGGAGGATGGCCTTTGACATTACATAATTGGCATTTAATCAGCAAGTCACGTGCACAATATTTTCTAATCAAAACTCAATCTCTAACTAACCCAACTCTATCTCTAATCCAGCTTATCCCTAACAAATTCTATCTCCAGAATATTTTATTCTATAAATCCTCCTGTACGTGCGCTTCCCTTAAATGCCAAACTGTTAGAACTCTTGTCGTGTACATGTGTGCGTTGACTTCTTTCTTTTAATCTTCTAGCTTTCTTGCTTTGTCTTTCTTCATGTACACGTTCCTGATTTCTACGGCCAGCTCGCAAATAGCCTTAGTTAGGAGATTTCATTATTTTTTTTGCATCATCAACCGATTCCTTCCTTTCAAAGCATATTTCCAAATTTTGGTGTTAACACTTTAGCATTTAGATTTCCAAAGCCACCTGAAAACTTGGTGAACGTGTCGATGTCCAGACAGTGTATGATAGACTTTTGATGAAGAGAAGTGCGAATTACCCCAGATATATGTCCAACAGTCTTGTTCCTCATTAAATTGAACTGCATTCAAGTCTCTACCCAATTGAAGTAGCGGATCCATAGCTTGAGCCAATAAAGGCAAGTTGAAAAGCTGATGCAAGTTGGACAATTCATATGCTTGCCTGACAGAGATGTCATCCTTTGTAGTGAAAGAGTATAAGTGTGGGTAGGTTTGTGCAGGGATCTTATTGTTCCACAAGTCATGCCAAAGAAGACATGTCATACCATTATGCACAGTTATGGATGCTAGACCTTTGAATTTATCCAGAAGTTTTAGAACATCTTTCCACCAAAAGGATCCTTTTCTTACTTGTCCTGGTAACCTACCAGAAGCATAATATTTTTCCCAAATTAGGTGTACCCATGGAATATCTTCCTTGTTAAAAAATTTGTGGAGATATTTGAGTAGAAGAGTTTCATTTTGAGTTCTCAAATTTAACACTCCAAGGCCACCCTCTTCCTTTGGCAAATAGACAGGTTCCTAGGCAGCTTTTGGTGCTTCTCTATTATTTATATCAGATTTTCTCTAGAAGCAACATTTTCTATATTTGTCCACTTGTTTATACACTGTCTTATGTAGCAGAAAAGTACACATATGGAACATTGGCATGGCTGTGAAAATTAAATTTGTCAACTGAAGTCTTCCTGCATCTGACAAAAAATTTGAGGTGGATACCAATCGCCTTTCACATCTAGTTACCATGGGCAAAAACTCTTCAATCTTTGGCTTGGTAAGACCAAGAGGTAGCCCTAAGTAAGTAAAGGGAAGCTTGCCAATAGCACATCCAAAAGTCTGCGATAAGAACTGTAATTTTTCCTTTGTGATATTAATGGGCATCAACATTGATTTACAGAAATTGACTTTGAGACCAGTGGACAGGGCAAAATTGTGGAGGAGCTGCTTCAAATGCAACACCTGATTAGGGCACCCCTCCATGATTATTAAGGCGTCATCAGCATACTGTAAAATGGAGAAATCTTGACTGTATGTCAGTGGAATTGGTAGTGTGAGATGACCTTGTTCTTTGGAGTCATTAACAACTGTTTGTAGAAGATTAGCCCCTAAGACAAAAAGAAGGGGTGAAAGGGGATCCCCTTGTCGAACTCCTCTCTTGCAGGTAAATCTTTTCCCAGGGATGCCATTCAAAAGTATAGAAGATGTACCGGAGGCAAAAATTTGTTCCATCCAGTGAATCCATTTTTCTCCAAAGCCCTTATATTTCATGATTGACAACATAGCTTGATGCTCAATTTTATCAAAAGCTTTTTCAAAATCAAGCTTGAGGATGACTATCTCCTTTCTGGATTTGTGACATAAATGGAGGTATTCAAATGCCTAGGCAAGACAATCTTGTATTGTTCTCGTCTTGATAAAGCCATATTAGTTTGCTTGTATGAGTGACTGGATCACAGTTTGCAGTCTATTGGCTAGAAGTTTAGTTAGGAGCTTCATAGATGTATTCAAAAGGGAGATAGGTCTATAGTCAAATACTTGTGCTGCTCCCTCAACTTTGGCTATTAAAGTGATAAATGAGCCATTTATACTTCGTAAAGAGACATTTCCAGAATGAAAATTTTCACAGAGAGCATAAAAGTCTTGCCTGATGATTGGCCAACACCTCTTTATGAAATTTGTATTAAATCCATCTGGACCAGGAGCTTTTTCATTTGGCATAGCACTGATTACAGAATCTATCTCTTCATGTGAAAATGGTTCCTCGAGACAATTCAGATCCTCAACTTGGTGTAGCAGTTGCTGCAAATCAAATGTCATTGAGTTAAACTCAGAAGTACCCAGTCTTGCTTTATATGCTTCCCAGAGAATTACTTCCTTATCCTGATGATTATATTGAGGGGACCCTGATGTATCTTCTAGGGACCTAATAAAGCTTTTACCATGTTTGATGGTAGCATTCGCATGAAAGAATTTCGTTGATTCATCACCAAACTTGACCCATTTAATTGATCCTCTTTGTTTCCAATAGATGTTTTGCTGTTTGAGAAGGCCTTGTAACTGCTCCTGCATAATAGCTTTGAAGTTCCATTCAATAAGAGTCAGGTCTCTATACTCTTCAATTAATTCCATAAAAGAGAGGGACAGCTTCACATTTGATAGGAGAGACTTTAGATTTGAAAGTTGAGACTGCCATGCTCTTAGGACCCTTCTAAGATTCTTGAATTTTTGTGTAAGAATTTTTTCTCTATCAGTTTCCTGTACTGGACTGACCAACCATGTGAAACTATGCTCATGAACTGATCATGTTCAAGCCAATAGTTTTCAAATCTAAAAATCTTGCCCTTCGGGATATCAGTAGCAATGTTAATTACACATGGGGAATGATCTGAATTTCCATCACCAAAGGGTAGGATGTTGTGTTTGGATGAGCAAGGACCCAGGAATTAGAGGAAAAAAACCAATCTAACCTTTCCAATAGAGGTGCTTGCTGCTTATTTGACCATGTGAAGCGCTTGGATTTAAAGGAATTTTCACTAAGCCAAGAGTGTTAATTGTCATTGAACCTGAACATGTCATTGTAGTTACCCCTAGGCTTGTTTCTATTTGATGGGTCTCTTATAAGGTTGAAGTCTCCCACTACCAACCAGTCAAAATTATCTGGCATCTGAATATTTTCGAACCATTGAATGAATGCTATTTTCCCCTCCGCAGTACAAGGTCCATAAACGTTTGTTAAAATCCATTCCCAATAAGTAAGATTAGAAGATGGCTTCACTGAAATAGCAAATTGATTCATGAACACCAATTCTCCATGGAATACAGAAGATTTCCAGATTATTGCAAGGCCACCAGAGGCCCCTTGCGAGGGCAAAAACTCAAACTTGTCAAAAGATGAAGGACAAAATTTTTTGATGAAGAGACTGTTTAAAGCTTCTCTCTTTGTTTCTTGGATGCAAATGATGTCATAATTACTCTCAAAAATTTTATCTTTAACTAAATACCATTTCTTGTCAGAATTAATGCCCCTGACATTCTAGCACAAAACCTTCCAAACTCTTTTGTTATGAAAAGAGTTCATCAAAAGATATATAAAAGGAGTTTAACATCCATAGTACCGAATGGATAACATCAGTACAGAGACAGAAAAGAAAGATACTCCCAGAGGGATAGAGGTCCATAACAATAAAGCAAAACATAAAAGGTGTATTCCTGAGAAGCAAAATAAAGTATCTAATCACCCTTCCAAGTCTACTACTTTCTAGGCTTTTTCTTCGGATCCTTTGTGACATTACCATCTTCAGTCTTGTCAGCTTTTTTCTTGGCTGGCTTCCTTCCACCAGGGGAGGGGGATCCAGTCTTCAATTTCTTGTTCAGAGCAGCTACTAATAGCTTTGAAGGTTCAATTTTACAAAAAGTTTCTCCAAGGTTATGAATCACTGACTGTGTCAAGAGAGGCGGCATTACCGAGCACCCAATGCAGTTTTTATCTTTATATCCAGAGGCTTTAAATCCTTTGTTGTGATTGGCAGTCCTCCTGCTTCTTCGAAGTTCGTCATCAGAGAGAGTATTGCCAACAACATCCTGCGTTAGCTTATCCACCATGCTGGCCTGCTGAAGTAAAGACTTGGACCAGGGGCCAGTAGAAGCTGCAACCTTCTTAAGCAAACCCTGAACAGGCGTAGCTGGAGAGGTAGACTATGTGCTGTTGGGGGAGCCATTTGAAGGTATCCCAGTACACTGAGAATTGTTTGTTGCAATAGAGGGAGTAGCAGAGGAACTCGCAATAAGAGATTTATCAGACCCTTCAAACAGGATATCCTTGCCTTTGCTATCAACTGTACCAGTATCTGTTTTTTTGGCACAAACTGTTGCTGTGGAATAAGGGCATTTCATAGGAATCGAAAAGTTCAGGAATTGATCAAGCTCAAGGTACTGCAAAGCTGGAGATGATAAAAATTTCTTGGCCCACTCAAAATTCCCAGGGTTAATCAATTGAGCCATAAAGAAAGATGCCCAAGAAATAGGAACCTCTACCTTGGGTTCATCAAAGCCTGAAGAAAAATGTCTTGCCCACTGCCTATAGAATTCAGCATTTGGCTGGTTAGAAGAAGACTGATACAAAGATTCCATTTGAGCAAAAACTGGATCTTGACTAGGCTAAATAAATTCTACATAGCCCAATTGCATGATATTATTATTCCCTTCTTCTAACTGTATATCCTGATCATGATTACCTCCCATGAGGTCATTTCCATTTATTTCATCTTGCACCATATGAACAGGTTGGCCATCAGCATGAGGAATGAACACATCAACATGCACAGGATGCTCCACCTCCTGGTTAGCTATAGGAAGATCATTGTCAGAATTATCTGATCCTTCAATCACTTGATTATTTTCTGCATCATTAGCTGCCCCCTCTATTTCCTCATCTGATGGTACCATATTATCAATTCCTCCCAAATCATCACCAATGGCCATGTTCAAATCAATATCAGGATTATCCACTGTTTCCCCCTGTCCATGATCCACAGGATTAGGTGCAGGTAGTGCCTGAACAATAGGAACATCTGGATCTTCCTGGGCTATTTGTGGGCCAATGAAAGGCCCATTGTCTTGTGCTTGCGGCCCATCAGGCCAAAGACCCCATTGTGGAGCCATCTCATGATTAACAGGCTGATTAGCATTGTGATTAGCATTCCCTGGATTTGCTACATTTCTAGAAGGTTGCCCATAGCCAAAAAAATCAAAAAGAGTAGGCTCCACATCATCTGGTGGTTGGCCTTCATCAGCAGGACCCCCACCTAGAATCCTGTATTGTAAAATTTCACACTGAGCAGTCCATGAATTACCTTCAAAGTCTTCACCCTCTGAACAGACTAGAAACCAAGGTATCTCCTAGAGATCAACAACTCTTATTTTAGCAACAACTCTAGCCAGGTTGTTAGGATCCTCTTCCCAAACCAGAAGCTGACCAAATTCTACAATAGCCTTTTCTAAGTCTGATTTTGTCCAATAATCAATGTTGAAACCCAAAATCATGATTCAGACTTCACAGTTCATTGTTATAAGTCTATTATTCCAGCCCTTACTGTGATCAGAAAAAGAGATTCTATACTGACCATACTCATGGGCCCCCCCACCAATCAGAAAATCTTTTTCATGAACAAAATGAAATTGAACATAGGATTGACCATAAGGGCATGGCTGGATGGAATGGACCCCCATTCGACATCGATTCCTCAAAAAGTCATCAAGCAGATCTCTTATGGATTGAAAGGATACCTGTTGCTGCGGAAGGGGCTTGATGGTTGCTATCGCCACATCACTTTGATTTCTTCATGGACCACCAAGAATAACCCTGGACATTGGCTTACGCAAACCCACCAACTGCCGCTGACAACCATGAGGAATAAAAGGAGTAGGATCCACAAATCTGTCCACCATTGGGGGTAAAGGCGGATTCTCCGGAAACGCCGCCTGCCGCCAAGCAGGATCACCCGAGAAGAGTAAGTGGCAGTTGGGGTGCGAGCAGCAATGCGGACGCGCTTCAGCAGAAAGAGGGAGATCGCCGCGACTGGATTCCGGTGGCAGAGAAGAGTAAGGCAAAAGCGATTGCGGCGAAGAAAGCTTGGAAGTTGGAGCGACAACACCGGAGACTGCGGTTGCGGGAGAGAGTGGCCAAAGAACTGTTATATCCGGAGCAATGGCAGGAGCACCTAGTAGGTACCGACCCAGATGTTGGAAGCTTCCAACTATTGGTGACTTGTTTGTAGAAGGCCCACTTGCCATAGACAGAGGGGTTTGGAACCACAAGTGAACACTTGCATTTTCCCAACCGAACTGAGGTACCGAAGTAGAGAATGTCATGTCCATGGATAGGCCAGGAAACCTTGGGGGATATCTGCACGAGTGAGCCACATGGCCCAATCTGAAACACAGACCACATCTAACAGGCCGAAAGCATGAGGCCCGGGTATGCTTATTAGAAAAACACCGAGAGCATGATATACGGCCCAAGTGAGAGTTTGGTACCACATTCAAATCCAGCGCCAAATTAGGAGATAACTTTGCCGTTGCCATTATCGTCAAGCGTCTACACCATCATCATGCACCAGAGCATGGAGTTGGGCTGGTAGTTAATGCCGAGAAGCTGAAGAAGGCTTTCTGGCCAAGGTGGATCGTGGAGAGATCCACCGATGCATGGTGGCAGCCAGTTTGCTTTTGTTCCGCAGACATGTGCACCAAGATGTGCCGTGTGGTGCCATTGTAGTCGAGCCAAGCATTGTAGGAGAGCAAAGCATGCAAGATGCAAGCCAAGAGCCCAAGGTGCGGTTCTCTCATCTCTGCTCTGCATCGTCTGGAGCTAGTGTCAACAGGTAAACTCTGAACCGTTACGTTGCCACGCTATCTTGTCATATGGTTAAAGAAGAAAAACAACAAAATAGGGGTTCGCCCGGGAAGATTGAATATTGTAAGAATTATGGTCTCATTTGGCCACCAATTATGATTTTGGTGATTGAGTCAAAACATATTGATTAGGACTACTGGTTTAGCAAGTGCTTTGTAGACTTTATAAGTCCCAAGAATGGAATCGGAATCATGGCAAGATCCAAATCACAAAAACAAGTGATCCAAGCCATAGAAAAATCAAGGACTTATAATTATTCTGCAGTATCCAATTCATGATATCCAAGTCATGCTATTCAAATAATAGCAAAATT
The DNA here is from genome assembly GCF_000263155.2 of Setaria italica. Taxonomy (NCBI): domain Eukaryota; kingdom Viridiplantae; phylum Streptophyta; class Magnoliopsida; order Poales; family Poaceae; genus Setaria; species Setaria italica. Next base: position 23,189,685 of record NC_028450.1, on the reverse strand, counting down.
TAGAGAGAATAATTGTAAGGCATCAAATTGATGGGAAAAGAAAAGTTAAGAAACATAGGTTCATCGATTAATCTGACGATATGTATTTTGAGAGCGGCTAACCTTTGACATTGATCATGTCCTAGAATTCATATAGCATTGAAAGATCAATGGTTCGATGGATAAAAGTATCAGATGAATTTGTGTATGGTGCAAAATCTCAAAGTTGCAGCCTTAGGGCATGAATGATCTGATGTCATGGAGTTTGTATGCGTTCGATAAATTGACTTTTTTTAGAGTATGGAAAAATTGACTTGGTTGTATTTTTGAAGCGCAAAATGGAGGAGCCACAGAAAGATCCAATGGAATTAGAATGCAAGCATCGGAGCTTTGCATTAGATGAAGCTTATTTGTCCAAAGAGAATTTTGGTGAATATTGGAAGAGAAGAGAAGGAACCGGAAGATCTAATGGTGCATCAGAGCAAGTGTTGGAGCTTGGGTAGTGTTGGGTCCAATATCTATGATGATAAAAGTGTTGCACTGGATGATAAGATGCCTACCCAAAGTGATCATCGGATCATCTAGTGACTCATTGGATTACTTACTATTAGAGAAATAGCTTCATGAGTTGCTTGAGCCATTTATAAACCACTCTACTCGTTCATTTGGAGTTATTGGAATGTGCTGAAGGATTGGGATACAAGACACATCAAGAACACTTCCAAGCCACCAAAATGTTAAAGTGACCATCCAAGGAAATTAGTACAAGCTTAGAAGAGTGATCAGTGCTAAATTAGCCCTAGAGTCAGTGAGTGAGAGAGAGAGGAAGGTTTTGCTGCCTTGTGTGTAGTTCTACGAGTGAAACAACCTTGTAAGCTTGGTGTACCGGTGCCTTGGGGCCTTGTATTGGTGTCTCACTAGTTGGTGTGGAGTGGCGATGGAGATCATGCATAGGGGATGAGGAGACCCCTTCCTTGGTATAGAAGCTTCATAGATTAGATGGCATCATTGTGCCTCAAAGAGAGGGAGTGGTGAGTCTTTCCTTTTTTGCAAGTTTCTTGTCTAGCTTGGAGCGATCCTTTGTGATGAGCCCAAGATCTTGAGCGGAAGAGACTTAGCGTGTGGGAGCACAACCTTGGAGTAGCTCCAACATGAACTAGGAGTGGCATTTGCCTATTGATACCACAGGATAAATAATTGAAGTGCCAAGTTTGCATTCTCTTTAACCTACTCCTTTATGTTTTAACATTTCATACTTGCAATGATGCGATCCAAGCTGCCCTCATCCTCATTGCTTTACCTATATAGTCTCATATATGGTGAGTCCCAATCCTCCCTTTGATCTCATTTTGGAGAACCCTAGCAATGGCTAATCGATTGGCACTATCCTGGATTCCATGATTGATGCAAAATAAAGTGATTTTATATGAGGAATATGTATCCATGGCAATTTCATTTTGGATCAGCAAACCATCAAGTTGCTACATTGTCGCAAGATTTCAAGCCTCTTTTGAAGTTGGATGTATCTAAATCTTTTGACTTGGTGTCTTGGGCCTTTCCCTTTGAGGTATGAACACATATGGGTTTCAGTAGAACTTGGTGTAACCTCATAGCCAATCTCCTATACACAACCTCTACTCAGATACTTCACAATGGGAACCCAGGGAGGCCATCCATCAGGGTGACCCACTATCACCCATGCTATTCATCATGGTGATGGATGTTCTGAACATTCTATTTACAATAACATGAGAGGAAGGACTACTCCAATCTCCTCCATAATGCACGACTGAATGAGCCTCTCACTGTGTTGGTGATGTGGTTTTAACCCCCCCTTTAGTACCTATTGTGCAACCAGTATTGCTATTTCGATATTAAAGGGGGGCCTTTAGTACCGGGTCAAATAACCGGTACTAAAGGCCCCTTTAGTACCGGTTTTTTATACCAACCGGTACTAAATTGACTGCCACGTCGCGCATGGCCGATGCCAATTTAGTACGGGTTGGTATTACCAACCGATACTAAATTCTTTTTTCTTTTCTGTTTCTTTATTCTATATTAGTATTTCATATTTGTTTCCCTTACGTATACTACTTCTAATATGCTAATATATATGAAGTTGTATTTGATCTATAATATTACATTTGAGATAATATTATACATAGACATATTGTGCATACACATATATGAATAATATTACATTGCATTAACTTTCCAAGTTCAACATTTTGAATCAACTATTCTAAACCCAAGTCCTGACGGTGATGCAGATTTACTACATCGTCCAGAAGAAATCCACTAAGTTGTTGTTGAATTGCTCCAATTGTTTTGGTCTCGAGGAGTTCTTCCTTCATGTGCATAATCTATGTCATTAGAAAAGTTATTATATTAGATCAATGGATCTACACAATTAGAACTAATTTATTGTTAAGAAAAATGTATATGTACTCTGAATTCATGGTCAGTTATATGCTTGGGACCTACAAAGTCATGGATGAACTCACATACGTAGTATCCACATAAATTATTCCTCGGATTCTATCTCAAACGCTATATATATGGCAAAAAAAAGTTATGAAATATTTGTTGTGTTCTAGGAGTGACACGAGATGTGCAAATTCAATACATACCGAGAATTCAGAGTGGATATGAAGTTGCTCCTTGAATTCACTTGAGTGATGTTGACGGAGGCGAGCCCATGCTCTGTTAAGCATGTTTATGAGTTAGCATGTCTATGAGGTCAGTGTATTGATTTCTTGGTCTTCTCAGAGAGTCCAGGATATAGAACATGCTTCAATCAACCACGATAACAAGGAGTATCCAGTGGAAGCTGTACATATATGCATACTGAAAAAGCTATTTAGTCTTACTTTTTAACTGCTCGTTTGAAAAATAAAAGAGATGGGAAACACGCTCACTTGAAGTTGTACGCCAGAAAAATGTACTTCTTGTAATGTTGCTTGTCCAAAAAATTATATATATTCTTCAAAGGTCCGATTTGGTTTATCTCTTATAGTTGCCTCGTTTATAACATCCGGGTCCATGAAACCGACATCATAGAATCCTTTCCTCCGGCAAGCATGAATCTCCATCCTGCATGATACAAAATAGAAGAGGAGATAAGATGTTACACAATGACTAGAGCAGGGATTTTGAAGTTTGAGTAAATTAAACAGTTACAGAACCTAGAAACTGATGAGTGATTTGTCAAATGTGTCTTGATTGTAAAGGAAATACACATTTATAATGGCATCACGATGGAAATAATGTTGATCTCCAATCCAAACTTCTAGCATGAGTAAACCGGTGGCTGAAGCCTCCATGTACTATTGGTGCAATTTGTACATCTTCGTTAGAAGATGGTCCACCAACTGCAGCCACACAAGCTCTTTCCCGAACTAAAATTTCTATTTACTAGCCCCAGCATGCTTTGGGATGTGATCCTTCCCTCGATGTTGAGTTGGGGTGAGATTTGTGTCTTTGGTGAATAGAAGCAGGTTCTTATCAAACTCCGAAAGCACCTGGAGCGGGGCAATTGATTGGTTGGATTGGGTTCTGAGCGATGGAATACTTGACCCCCTTTTCTTCTTCTCAAAATACTTTGTTATTGAGCGATTGTAGTCAGACAGTGGTGGTTTCTCTGGCTCTTTCTTTTTCTCCAATTCCATGCCTCTAATCAAAACCTGAAATTTAACCTTATCAAGTGGATCTTTCTTCACGTGAGGCTTTGGTGCGAAGTGAGCTTTAACCTTAGCATCCACTACTGCATTGATTTCTACATCAATCTTTTCATAAGCTTTCTTGGGCTCTGGTTGCTTCTCTTTTGGCTTCTTCTGCTTCTTCTTTGTAGCCGCAGTAGGTGGAATTAAAGGCATCTTTCATCATGTAACCTTGCTCATAATAGGGGAAGGAGGACTCATGCTAGGATCACTATCAGATGGTAGAGAGCGTGGACTCATGCTAGGCTCCTTGTCAGCTAATGGACTCATGCTAGGATCCCTATCAGGTAGTGGAGAGGGTACCCTAGTAGATGGTGTAGGTGATCCTGCCCTTGAGTCCTAAGGAGATGATCCCATGGTTGGGGGATTCAGTTGCGGAATCCTTATGTAGCGATAGGGCCATAAAACCCAACCGTGGATGGCTTCTCCTAGATTCTTTTCCCCATCACCTCGAGGTACCTCCAGTTTGAGGTCATCCCAACCGTCGACCACTTAGTCCACCCCAACTTTGGTGTAACCGCGAGCGGGAATCTCCACGCCATGAATTATTTGGTCTTGGATCAGTTGTTCAGCCACACCATAAGCTACCACGATGAGCTTGTTTTTCATGGGAGTAACAAGCTCACAAGGGGCCCTCCTAGTGATGTCATCCATGGGGTGGCGTTGGTTGTTCTCAACCATGTCTAAAGATCCTCCAGCTAGGGCTTCCGTGGAAGCGACGCTGCTTCGACGCTGAGAGGGGCTTACATTAACATTAGCCCTTGATGATGCAGCTACTTGTTCACTGACTAGTTTGCTAAGAGCTAGAGCCACATGCTGGTAGATTGCTTCCTCCATTTTTGCGTCTGTCAAATCTACGTATTCTTGCAACTCTTGCTGCTGTCGTGTGTGTTTGGCCTTACTTCTTTGGCAACTTTTGTAGGAATCAATGTGCTCACGAAAGGCAAACTACCATGGAATTACTCATTTGCCTCGGCAACATCCAAGATGTTCTGGATTACCTAGTGCCATAGTCAGCTCATCCTTCTCTCGATCAGACACGAAAGATCATTCGGCCGTAGCCTTTATTAACTCAACAAGCCTTATAGCCGCTTCTCTTAATTCTTGGTTGAACACAAATGATCCATCTTCAGAATTGAGCATGCCGCCATGAGCATAATACCAATGTTTTTCTCGCTCCGGCCATTTGAGAGTTTACGGTACAATTCCCTTAGCAATTATGTCATCTTCCATCCTCTACCATTTGATGATCCCCTTCTTGTAACCTCCTAGCCCTATTTCTTCTGACGAGCATTGTTGGTGTTGGTTTTAGTTCCCTAAGCACTCTTTTTCGATTGCTTGTAATGCACAAATGAATCCCAATGATCTCTTAACTTTGGATGCTTCATGAAATCTGGTGTAAGGCCTTTCTTGATGTAGTCTTTTTTCATGTTCTTCTTGTACTTTTGAAAAGTAATTGCACCCTTCCGAAAGCCTCAATCTTTCACTTTTTCTTCATCTACGCCTTCGAATGTGAAGTTTTCTTTTATGTGCTCCCATATCATTTCCTTTTCTCATTCGAGGACCACGCTTATAGGGACCGTGCTTGTGGGGACCACACTCTCATCGATTTTAGGGCTTTTCCAATTCTGGAAGCTTACTAGGATGTTATCCCTAACAAGAAACCCAATTTGATTCACCAATTTGGTCTTAGCATTGTCTGAAGTAGTTGGTTCACCCTCTTCATTAAGTTCCACAATGATGACACGGCCCTTTAACTTCTTCTTCGGGCCTCGTTTCCATTTAGGTCTGCTCGGTCCAAATGGCTAAAAATGAAAGAACTATTAATTCCCAATAATCTTGATTCTTTATGAATTCAAATCAGGTTTACATAGAATAATTGCTATACATCGCCTTTTTGCCCATTATTGCCTCCCTCAGCAATTGGTCGCTCCTCATTGCCATCACCAGACATGTTGAGGTAGACGTCAGTCTGGTTGTGATCGATCTTTTCATTTGGTTGATCGTTCGTGCGACCTTGAGCAATCAAGTCAATTAGGTATTCCTCGTCCAATCGGGCCTTCTCATCCTCTGATCGTGCCATTGTAACTAATACAATATAAAAATAACTATTACAAAAATGGAAAATAAAAATATGACGTCATCAACAACTTTCTAATATTTTATGCACATTTATTATAAAAGAATGACTATAGAAATTTCTTTACATTTTGTAGCAATAATGAATAACTAAAAAAGAATGAAACACTTACACAATTTGTTACAATAAATGACTAAAAGTTTACTTACAGTGAATTGCTCGTCATTCACAATTATCATAAAATTTCTATACATTTTATGCACATTTCAATAATTTATTCAACTATTTGATGATTTTCTATACATTTTGTAAGCGTAAATGACAACAAAAATATTTACAATGAAATTTTCTATACATTTGCTATATTAAAAGGATTTTCAAACATGGCATAATTATTGTTGTACATCGATCAAATTTACAATTAATAGGCTTTTCCAACAATTTTTCTATAATTTCTACCTAATTCAAGAATTTTTCTATATTTTCTAGCTAATTCAACATTTTTTGTACAATTTTTTTTTGTCTATTTTCATATATTCTTGAAATAAATGAGTAAAATATAAAAAATGACGTCAGCCGACCACGGGCTTACATCAACACAGATGAGGCCGCGCGTTGACGTACGGTGGGGGCATGGTGGACAACGGGCACGGCGACGACAGTGTGGCGGCGGCAGGGGTGTGGCAAACAGCGAGGGCCGTGGGGCTGTGAATTGTGTAGCAATATATCAATGATAATAGAAAAAACTTACAATAAATTATTGGAATAATTACTAGGCTTTAACAATTTGTAGCACTATTTATATATTTTCTCATTTTCCTAACACAATTTCTATATTCCCCAACACTACTTATAATTTTTCTAATTCTCCTAACACTATTTCTATATTTTTCCATACCAATATTTTAAACAGAAAAACATTTATCTGAAATATAAAAAAATTAAAAAAAAGATGATGTCATCATGATTGCGGGCTTACGTTAGTAGAGACGAAAGCCCGTGGCCATGTGCGCGTGGCTCGCGAAGCACCGTCGGTTGGAGGAGCGGCGGCGGCGGCGGCTGGTGTCTGCGCAGGAAGTGCCGGGCACGATGCCGGTGTCGGCAGCCGGGTCGGAGAGGACGCGGCCGGTAGGTGGAGGAGGAGGAGCACTGCAGCGGCGAAGGGTGCTGCGGCATCGTCGGGGTCGGAAGGCAGGCAAGGTGGCGGATCAAGATCGACGTGTGGCTAAGTCTTAGGGGAGAAGGGGATGGAGTTGTATCCCACCGCCCACCCTAGTACCTAGCTTCACCCCCACCCGGTACTAAAGGCTAAACCTTTGATACTGGGTGTAGCTACCACCCGGTACTAAAGAGAGTGCATCGCGCGCAAAACGAAAATGCACCCCTTTAGTACCAGGTGTAGCTACCACGCGGTACTAGGGGTTATAACCCACTGTTTTAGTTCCTGACAAGACAAATATTTCATTTCCTTTCTTTTAAAATTTCTATTATATTTATTTATTGCATAGTAATTAACATAACATTCATAAATTGCTAAAAAGGTTTGTTATCTTGATTGTGATGACCATCTAATGGAACACAGCATAGTGGTTCTAGTACATTACATATCATCATCTAATGGAACGTTAATAACCTTCCTCTTGACGAACATCTCTTGGTTGTGATCACGGCATAAGTATGGAGCATCCTCTTTGGCTAACAGGATACTTGGGTCAACCTTGACTGAAAATGGAGGAAGATCATCGAACTGATCATAATCTTTTGAAATATTAGTTTTGTCCTCAACTCCAATGATTTTTTCTTTTCCCTGGAAGAACAATGTGGCGCTTTAGCTGGTCATCTGACTTATTAGCACCCTTCCTTATTGATTTGCTTGACATGTCCTTCACGTAGAAAACTTGAGTTACATCATTGGCTAGGATGAACGGTTCGTCTCTATATCTAATCTTGTTGAGGTCCTCTATTGTCATCCCATAGTTGTCTATTATTACGCCTCCTCCAGTAAGTTTCACCCGTTGGCACTGAAACAGAGAGAATTTTAAAGGTCCATAGTCCAATTCCGATATCTCCTCAATGACACCATAGTATCTATCTTTTTTTCCATTGTTGTCTATGGCATATATACGAACACCACTATTTTGGTTTGTGCTCTTTTGATCTTAGGCTCTCGTGTAAAATGTGTAACCATTTATCTGGTATCCTTGGAATATCAATACTGACATAGATGGTCCCCTAGCCAACCATGCTACTTGTTCTTCAATCATTTCATCGCCCGTCAGTCTTCACCGCAACCAAGAGGTGAAAGTGCCAATGTGATGATGTGTAATCAAGGTCTCAATCTTCTCTTTGTTTGAGGACCGTACAATAGCCTTGTGCTCCTTCATATATGGAGCGACCAGGGATGATTGTTGCAGGGCTGTGAAGTGTGCTTTACGAAATGTGTCCTCATCGATGTCCATCCGAACTTTTCTCCCTAGTGTGCACTTTCCCTTCAGTCTCTCCTCATGGCATGATACAGGTACTACAATCAAACTCAAGTTGTCAATAAAGTCAACACAAAACTCAATGACCTCCTCTGTTCCATATCCCTTTGCGATGCTTCTTTCTGGACGAACATGATTATGAACATACTTCTTCATAACTGTCACAAACCTCTCGGAAGGGAACATATTGTGTAGAAATACAGGACCGAGAACAAAAATATCTTCAACAAGGTGGACTAGAAGGTGGGTCATGATATTAAAGAAGGAAGGTGGAAAGACCATCTCAAAGCTGACAAGGCATTGCACCAGGTCATTCTGCAGCTGTCAGATTTATAAACCTAGTAGTCCACCAGAGGGTTACCCAAGTGGTTGATTTGTAGGTGGAGGCGATTGTGAAACCAAAAACTTGAAGGTGATCGTGAGAACACAAGGGACACGAGGGTTTTAGACAGGTTCGGGCTTTCAGAGAGTAATACCCTATGTCCTATATGTTTGGTGGCTTGTATTGCTTGAGAATTATGATGCCCTCGGGAGGCTCCCTTGGCCGCCTTATATAGGCTGACGACCTTAGGTTACATGTCGATCTGAATCTAGTCTACTTAGTAGTTACATGTGATGTGGACTAGGGTCCCAATCTTCCGAAAGGTTCAGTTAATCGATGATTTGGGCGGAGTCGCTACGCAAATCAATCCGGCTTCCGAACAACACGTTCTGAACCCCGCAATCGCAGCACAACGTCTCCTCAGGTTATCGATCGGCGATGAACAGTCAACCTCGCCAAGAAGGCTAATCCTTGCCTACGAATCGAAGAACACAAGCAAGAACAAGGAAGAATGCAAACCAAATTTGCGGATGAATGATTAAGCTCACGAGTTGGGGTTTTACAAACCGATGACGGCGAAACTGTTCTTGACAGATTAATCTAAGCAAAACCCAAAACCAAACAAAGGTGATGGCTACTGTTATATAGGGGTTAGGGTCGTGGTCGACCCCTTGGACGCGCCCCTAATGGGCCCAACGACGATACACGGCCCAAAGGCCAAAATAAGGCGACGCAGTACGGGACAGATTCTGGACGCCATTTTGTTTCGACGATTCCTGTTGACTCAGGATGAATTTAGGCATGGAACCAGTGCCATTGGAAAATAGATCTTCTAAACTTTCCAACCATATATAGAACGTCCAAAACGGAGTCTGTATGCGATCTGGGCATCCAAATCACTGTGGGCAGCTCCTGGACACCGAGGTGGACTCGAAGTCGACTTGGCTTGGGCCTCCAACTCGAGTTGTATGTCCTTGCTGGTCCTTCACGCCTCCAAGCCTCTCTCCATGCATCTCTTGGTCCTCTCCTTTATTCCTAATCAAAATATAATCATTGAATAGCAATCTATTCTTAAAATCATAAAATGAATTGCTTAGGAACGATCTCACCTCTAAATGCAATTGTCGTGCGCAAGCTCTAGTGATCGGACCTTGAATGTCCAGCGGAGTATCATGTGCATCCGGAGAGGTGATGTCCTCATCAACATGCAAGGTAATCTAAGTCGAACTAAAACACGTGTTCCGCAATATCTGGGCTAATTTGAATCACCCGGCCTCCTTGGTATGCACTCCAAGTAGCTCCATGTCCTTGGCTCGCACGCACTGGTCGAGCAGGTCCACTTGTTAGGTCCAGCCAATATCCTGGTTGGTGCGGACCCATAGGTTACCCATATCCTTCAGCAGATTTAGTAGTTTTTTTTGGATAGATTGCCTTTTGAGAAATCATGTTGAAGGATGCACATAGCTTCACCATTGCCATTCTCACATTCTCTAGTACAATTCCCCTCAGTACAACAGGCAACAATTGTATCATCAAGACGTGGCAGTCATGGGTCTTTTGATTTATGAATTTCTTCTCTTTAATATTGATTATTCCCTATATATTCGAGGAGTAGCCCGATGGGACCTTGATACTATTCAAGCACTCAAACATGCTTTCCTTCTCTTCCTTGCTGAGAGTGTAATTGGCAGGATGCAAGTCATGTCCATCATCTCTCTTTTCCAGATGTAGGCCATCTCGTTGTTTCATATGTTTTGGGTCCCAACGTGTTTCAATTGTATCCTTTACCTTTCCATATGTACCTAGGAAGCCAAGCATATTCAAGCAAAGATTTTTCGTCAGGTGCATCACATCGATTGCATTATGGACCTCAAGGACTTCCCAATAAGGTAACTCCCAAAATATAGAATTCTTCTTCCACATGGGTGCATGTCCGTCCTTGTTGTTTAGAACAGGTTGGCTACCAGAGCCCTTGCCAAAGACTACCATCACATCTTTATCATAGAAAATACACGTTTACCATTACGGTGAACGGGCTTAATACATTTTTCTTCCTTCCCTTCAAAATGCTTCCCTTTCTTTCTTAACGGGTGCTTAGCAAGAAGAAATTGACGATGGACCGTATACACAACCTTCTGACAGTGTTTCAAATACATGCTGCAAGTATCATCTAAACAATACGTGCAGACTTGATATCCCTTGTTTGTTTGTCCTAACAGATTATCAAGCGTGGGCCAATCATTGATGGTTATGAACAATAATGCTTGTAGATTAAAATTCTCCTTTTTGTCCTCATCCCACACATGTACAAGTTCTTCCTTCCATAACATTAAAAGTTCATCAACCAATGGTCTTAGGTAAACATCAATGTCGCTAGGTGCTATGACCACTACTGAACTCACCGAATGGATTGAATACATCCGTACTTAAACTAAACCTTATGTTCCTTGCATCTTTTCAAACTCGGGAAATTCTTTGTCAACTGTTCTCCACTGGGACCCATCAGCGGGGTGTTTGATCATTCAATCTTGCTTACGTTCTTCTTTGTGCCAATGCATCAACTTTGCATGTGCCTTGTTTCTAAACAAATGCTTCAAACGTGGTAGTACATGGAAATACCACATTACCTTCGCAGGAACATTCTTCTTGCTGGCTTGACTCTCAACATCATCGGGATCATCTCACCTGATCTTATAGCGCAGTGCTTTGCACATAGGACAAACCTCCAATTTCTCGTATTCCTCACCGCGATAGAGGATACAGCCATTAGGACATGCATTTTTCTTTTGTACCTCCAAACCCAGAGGACAAACATTCTTTTTGGCTTCATACGTTGAGGATGGCAATTTGTTCCCCTCGGGAAGCATGTTCTTTATGATTTTTATTTACTCATCAAAACCCTTGTCAGAAACTCCATTTTTACCTTCCATTGCAGTATTTCTAGTGTGGTACCCAACTTTTTGTGCCCCTGTTTGCAATCCGGGTACAATAATTTCTTATGATCATCTGACATACGCTTGAACTTCTTTAACTCCTTCACGTTCTCGTAGTTTTCCTTTGCATCTCGCAACACCTGACCTAGATCATTGTTCTTCTGCAACCATCTCTTCTTCAGCTTCGCCCATTGCAGCATCTGCAAAGGCACCTCCTTGAGTCCAGTCAGCGATGTAGTTACCATCTTCTTCTTCTTCATCATCTTCCGTCATAACTCCTCCTTCCCCGTGCTTGGTCCAAACAAAATAGTTAGGCTTGAATCCTGAACTGTATATGTGGGCGTGAATAGTCTTTCTGGATGAGTAATCCTTCTCATTTTTGCAAATTCGGCATGCACAACAAATGAAACCAGACAGCGGCTTGTTGGACTCTACCAGATCAAGAAAACCACCCAAGCCATTAATATACTCCATGGAGCGTTTATCCACGCTGTACGTCCATTGCCAATCTATCTACAAAGTATTACCGAACCAAAGATATTCTGAACATCCATAGAATTATACATGAAACCTAACAAACATGATACAAATTTCATTAAACACAAATGTTGCTGAAAGTTTAGATAGAAATACACAAATTTAAATTTCAGACCCAAAAAACATGATACACTACAACAAACTCAAATATTGCTGAAAGTATAGATAGAAATACACAAATTTAAATTTCAGGTCCAAACAACATGATACACTAAACCCTAAGGCCAAAACAACATGATACACTATGACAAACTCAAATGTTGCTGAATGTTTAGATAGAAATACACAAAGTTAAATTTCAGACTCGAACAACATGATACACTACGACAAACCATCCATTGAGTACTACCTAGGAGTACTTTAAGCATCCTTGGGCAGCGAAGATGAAGGTTTAGCTGACCCAACCTCATCCTGTGATTTATTTGTGCCTCCTGCGACGGTAGTACTTAGTGGACCTAAAACCCCCGGGATTGGCGGTGGAGCATAACACTGGTAGAGAAACGAGTATTAGTCCCGATTGGGAAACCTCATTGATCTCGGTTTCCCCTAAAGGCACATCATAGTCTCGGTTGGTAATACCAATCGGGACTAAAGAGTTTTGTGCCAAAAAAATATTCTAAATTCCCGAGAGCCCCCCCCGAGATACACGCACATCGTAAGTGACAAGTCACGCAAAATATGCGCATGCGCAGTGCGTGGGATTCGAACCCATGACCTCAAGCATCGCGCGTAGCTTCCTTACCATCTCACCTACACAGTACATCTGACTGAGTAGGTGAGGCAATCCTTTTGTAGTAACTCGTGGGGACCCTTTAGTCCAAGTTGGTGTTACCAATCAAGACTAACACCCTCGGAGGCTTTAGTCCAGGTTTGTAAATACAACTGGGACTCTATCCGGGACTAAAGGTATCTCTATGGACTACGAAATTTAGACCCGGGACTAAAGCCTCTTTAACCGGGTCCAAAAATAACCGAGATTTTTTTTGAGGATGGAAGGCCATTTTTCCACCTGTGTAACGACCACCAAAAGGAAGTTCCTGACCCGCGGCAACAGCATCTTCATGACATCTTTCCAAATAACGAAGCATTGCTCTCTCCCACGTGCTCCAGGGCCAACTATGGTTTTCCCCTTGCCGCGAGAGGAACGGACGATCGCTCCCACCATCGCCACTACTTCCATCAGCAGTAGCTATCTCTATGTACCACAATTTATTTAGCTTATATTTACAAATGACTAGACTATGAACAAATTATATTTTCTTCCCCACAATTTTTTTAGCTCAAACAAAATATATAAATGAAAAATTTGTTCATGGTAGCTTATTCTAAAAATGACTAATTACATACCTCTATTTCATCTTATTATCTCTATGTACCACAATTAATCTCGCTCATATTTGCAAATGACTAAATATAAACAAATTATATTTTTCCCCACAATTTATTTAGCTCATATTTTTAAAGGACTAAACTATAAAATTATTCCTCTAACCTCATATCAATTTCTTTGACTAATACAAAACATAGCATCCAAAAAATTGTAGCTTATTCTAAAAATCACAAATATTAGCTCTAAATAACACATGCATATAAATGAAAAATTTCTCCATTGTACCTTATTCTAAAAATCACAAATTACCCTAGCTCTAAAGCATAAAACTTAGTATAGTAACCATGTATCAAGGGAGGATGAAGATTCTAACCTTTAGAACACTTGAGTGAGTGAAATCCCATAAAATGGTCAAAAATCCAGCAGCACATCCCCTATTTCACCATGAATGGATGAAGCCTAAGCTGGAGGAATGGCTCGGGCAGGAGGAAGACGACGCCTGAATTATAGGAGGGAAGTTAGTACCGATTGGGGGTTCCAACCGGTACTAAAGGTCAGCCATTAGTACCGGGTGGAGCCTCCACTCGGTGCTAAAGGCTCTTAGGCATATTAGTACCGGGTAGCCTTTAGTACCAGGTGGAGGCTCCACCCTAGTATAGGGTGACCTATAGTACCAGTTGGAGCCCCCAACCGGTAATAAAAAGAGTCAAGGGGGCTCTTGGGGAACTAGCTGTTAGACCCGATACTAATGATCACATTAGTACCAGGTTAAAAACTAACCGGTACTAAGCCTCGGGATGAATATTGAGTTTTCCAGTAGTGTGTATTGCACCTCGATCACTAATTAGATGTTGGCCTGGTTTGGTGAAGCTTGTGGGTTCACACCAATCTGACCAAAAGTTGTGTTGTTCCTATGCAGTGCGAAGAAGAGGCTATAGATATGGTTGGCACCACTCTACAATTAATGTACCACCATGATAAATAAATCCCTATGGGGAGTCCCTTAGTTGTGTAGAACAAGTAGTCAAACGAAAATAGCAGGAGGACCATGAGGCTGCTGGTGGTTAAATTATGATTCTTGTTTGTCTTATGAATCATGTGACTCGATTTGTGTGAAAAGTTGTTTAAATTTTGCTGAACAACTTAGGAGGAAGTAAATTGCATTAGTAGGAGCGAGGGTGGCACAATTCATCTTTAACAACGTATAGCATCAAACTTTCACTTAAAAGGTGCACAAAAGATTGATTTATCTTTTCCAAATACATAAATGATTCCAACAAACATATTGATTTAGAAGAACAAAAGAAGCAACAAAAATTGAAGAATCATCAATCCAAGAATTAACATAATTGAAGAATCTCTAGAACTGGGTTTGGATGAGGTCAATTGTCTTCTTGTCCACTTGGAAAGCCTTGGCAAGGATATCGTCCGAGATAGATGGCTTTGACCCAAATACAGTGTTGGCCACAGTAATCACCCCTGGGTTTTGGCTGCTTAACGCGGCAAGGGCAACGGCACTGTTTGTTCCATAATTGAATTGGAAATGGATCAAGCCCTCAGGGAACACAAACACATCCCCTTTGTTAAGAATCTTTGTGAACAACTTGTTGTCTGGGTTTGATGTGACAAAACCAACGTAGAGGGAGCCCTCGAGCACTGTCAGGATCTCTGTGGCCCGTGGATGTGTGTGAGGTGGGTTAAGACCATACGGTGCATAATCAATGCGAGCGAGAGAGATGCCCATGGTGTTCAGCCCAGCAATCTGAGCAACATTGACTGGTGCGACGGCAGAGCCTTGCTTGTTGGTTGTGTTGCCAGCCATGTTAAGACCCGAGAAGTAGAAATCGTCGGGTACAACATCCTTTGCATCCTTGCAAGGGAACCCATTCACACGCACTGCAGTCACAGGACCATAAGTTAGACAACTATACATATAAAAATGGTGCATAGTTACTTGGACATAACTGACTTATGTAAAAGTAAAATTAGTTAGCTAGACCTTTAGCCATCTTATCAACCACGCAAAAGTCCTGGAGAAGGCTTGGATCAGAGGCTATGGCATGAAAGGAGGACAAAGCCAAGAGGGCTGCGGCTAGCAGGAATGCATGAATTGCCATATCAACGCTCCACGCTTTGAGATGTGGGAGTACTGGTTGATGAGGTAGCTGCTGAGGGTTACTTTGGTGCTTGTGAATTGTGATAACAAAGTGTAAAGGGAGATTGGTATTTATAAAGAGAGATGGCCAAGGCCGGCCAACATAGCTGTGTTGCATGCAGGTGTGGCGCGTCTGGTTAGGCAGGAAAAAGTCTCCCTGGAACGCGTCATTCCGTGTTCCATTTGGGTTGCAGCAGCCTGCAGATATTCTTGAACAAGTCGCTTTACGCATCAACAACGACATAGGATTGAGAATGTGTTTGACTATTTAATCCACGCATTTGAGTAATAAGCCATTTGTCGATCGAGTGATTCTCGTCAGGTGATTTACTAGTGGTGATAAGAAGTTATTCAATGGACTACCAACCATTCTGTAAGCACTAGTCATTGAGTTTAAAATTTAACTTTGCCTGTGTTGGGAGTTGTCTTCCGCATCATGAGAGAATGAGAAAGAATACAAATTACACATGTGTTTGACAGAGATGTGATGACAGCTCCTTTTGAATTTGTAGCCCTCTGCAGGCAGGAATACTAAGAATACGCTTTGGCTTATTATTTCCGATTCTCATATCCAAGAAGATAGTGAAGACCACTTCAACCAATTTTAGTTTGGGGGGAACGTCCCTGCCTCTATGTACCAAGGTCTTAGCGTGACCCTAAGTCCCAAACCACTGTATTTCTAAAAGGCCAAACGGTAAAATTCACAATACATTTGGATTGTTCTTAATTGATCGCACTGGAGACTGTATATGTTCCACGTGCTTCTTTTCCCTTTTTGGGTAGGAAGAGTTCCCAAGATAAACATGGATAAAGTTGGTATTTACTACCTCCATTCTAAATTACTATTAATTTGTCCTAAGTCAAACTTATCTAACTTTTACCAAGTTTATTAAAAGATATAATAACATTTACAATACCAATTTAGTTTCATTTAATCCACCATATAATATATTCTGATAGTGAATTTATTTAGTCTGATAGATATTATAATATTTTCTGTAAGTTTGGTCAAAGTTAGACAAATTTGACTTAGGATAATACTAAAGTGAATAGTAATTTGGAACGGATGAAGTATTTATATCCTTTATTATAATATGATGCATAATTAAAAATAGAAATAGTATAAGAGAGTGAAATGCATTGCTTGTGTCATGCCCGCATGCAAATGAGTTGAGCAGCGGTTACATAGGAACAAGTGTGCTACCAAATAACAGTACGCGCGAACGAAGATTAATTAATGTCGCTCCATCCATCTTCCTTGCAATATTACGACATCCACAAAGAATTATAATTAGACTGTAATGTGAAATTCTTTTCTCTTTTGCCGAACATCAAGTTTCTTTTTCGAGTTTTGATTGCAACACTATACTCAATGAATAAAAAACAAGTGTTATAAGTCAGAAACCTATTTCGTTTCCGTTGGTTTTAGGTAAAATGTATAAGACCGGAATTTTTACATCACATTGAGTACAAAGATTGGCTATAAAAAACCATGTCAGTGCAATGGCCAAGGATATATAGGTTCATGAGTAGAAATTTTTAGTTTTGAAGTTCCATCGAGGAGGAATTAAATTTCTTTAATAGTTATTTACGTAATAATAATATGTGAATGACCAAAGACCACATCAACATAAGAAAGACAAAAATACCAGGAATTTCACTGAATTAACATGAAAGGCATACATATACAATTTCTTTTAAAAACACAGACAGCAAATTGTAAGGATCCAACTTGTATGGGAATGAACATTAATGATGAGCCAAAGAATAAGAAAATCCTAGAATAAGCTAATACCCAGACAATTAACGAACATGTTCACATTTTCCCTAGAGTTGTGCCTGGATGCGGTCGACAGTCATCTTGTCCAGTTGAAAAGCCTTGGCAAGGATATCATCAGGGATGGATGGCTTTGACCCGAATACAGCATTGGCCACAGTTATCACCCCAGGGTTTTGACTGCTCAATGCTGCAGGTGCCACTGCATTTTTTGTTCCATAGTTGAACTGGAAATGGATTAACCCTTGAGGGAACACAAATACATCTCCTTTGTTAATAACCTTTGTGAACAGTTCGTTGTCCGGGTTCGATGTCACGAAGCCAACGTAGAGTGAGCCCTCAAGCACGGTCAAGATCTCAGTACCACGTGGATGAGTGTGAGGGGGGTTGAGACCATAGGGTGCATAATCGACACGAGGGAGAGAGATGCCCATCGTGTTCAACCCTGCAATCTGAGCAACATTGACTGGTGTGACGGCGGAGCCCTACTGGTTGGTTGTGTTGCCGGCCAAGTGAAATTCCCGAGAGGAAGAAATCTTCAGCCACAACCCTTTGCACATTGTCCCAGGTGATGGATGTCAAATAGCTTAGCACTTAACTTAATTACTCAAATCAGTGATCAATGACAGCACATCTAGTGGGTATAACACTTGATCTAGGTTAATCAATATTGTCTTAAGTCTAAACAAGAGAAACCTAGAGGTAGAGAGAGATAGTACAGAGATTAGAGAGAACAACCATTGGTCTTAGTAGAAGAGCTGGCCATGGGCTATGACGGCGGCGTCGACGATGAGTGTGGGTGGCGGCGGCGCGGCACAGGTGGTGGCGGAACTTCCCACCGCTTACAGCGCTAGTAGATCAGGTTCTCGAGTCTGTTAGGTGGACGAGTGGGCGCAGAAAACTTCAGCGTGTGTGCCCCCGGCACCCACCTCTCTCTTTATAGCGCTGCGCGACGAGGGCCCACAACCCTAATGCCCCCGATCAGGACATGAGATAGGGTCCGATTCGGTCGTTGGACCGAGTCGTTGTGTGCTGCAGAAATTTTGATGGTTATGGAGATATCCCTCTGTGTTGGTTTTCTAATATCAAATTCCACCAAAAATCTCCTCCCTCTCTCTCTCAGGTTCTCTTGAAAGGGAGACCTTTTGTATTTCCACAAGGATCGATTCATTCTCAATTTACCAATGAGGAGAATGTGGTTGGTTTGTCATTTCACTATGTTACCTTCTTGTGTTGGTTTTCTAATATCAAATTCCAAGAAAAATCTCCTCGCTCTCTCTCTCTCTCTCAGGTTCTCTTGAAAGGGAGACCTTTTGTATATCCACAAGGATCGATTCATTCTCAATTCACTAATGAGGAGAATGAGGTTGGTTTGTCCTTTCACTATGTTGCGTGTGTTGGTTTTCTAATATCAAATTCCAAGAAAAATCTCCTCTCTCTCTCTCAGGTTCTCTTGAAAGGGAGACCTTTTGTACGTCCACAAGGATCGATTCATTCTCAATTCACCAATGAGGAGAATGAGGTTGGTTTGTCCTTTC
Source organism: Setaria italica (assembly GCF_000263155.2). Lineage (NCBI taxonomy): Eukaryota > Viridiplantae > Streptophyta > Magnoliopsida > Poales > Poaceae > Setaria > Setaria italica. The sequence continues at coordinate 23,170,832 of NC_028450.1, read as the reverse complement.
ACTATATTACCTTCTTGTGTTGGTTTTCTAATATCAAATTTCAAGAAAAATCTCCTCTCTCTCTCTCAGGTTCTCTTGAAAGGGAGACCTTTTGTATGTCCACAAGGATCGATTCATTCTCAATTCACCAATAAGGAGAATGAGGTTGGTTTGTCCTTTCACCGTGTTACCTTCTTTTGTATTGTATGTTATTCAAATTTATTTATCCTTCTTGAATTATTTCAACCAAATTGATCCGCTCATTTGTGCTTGCTTGCTGAATAATACCTACATCATAATTTACAAAAACATTAGAGGAAGGGTTGCTTCAACCTCTTACTCAACGCGTGACTGAACGAGGCTGTCCCTTTATGTTGATGATGTGGCTCTTATTATCTGGCCAGTGGAAGAACTGCACCTCACTAATTAGATGTTGCCCAGGTTTGGTGAAGCTTGTGAGTTGCACAACAATCTGACCAAAAGTGCTGTTGTTCCTAATCAGTGTGAGGAAGAGAGGTCATAGATATTGTGGGCACCACTCAATAATTAATGTACCACCATGATAAAAAAAGTACAAAAAGTAGAAAAGGCAGTGGGACGACAATAGCAGGAGGAGCATGATGCTGGTAGTGCTGGTGGTTACATAAATTATTATTCTTTGTTTGTCTTATGAAATCATCTGAGTTGCGTGAAAAGTTGTTTAGTTTTGGAAAAAATCCAAATTACTCCCTTCAAGTACAGTGAAAGTTCAGATAATCTCTTAGACTATGTTTTGGTTCAATTTTCCCCCTAAACTATACTATTTCTTTCAACTTACCCCATAATGCAATTTGTTCTTTTTGTTTCTCTGTAGACAAGTTGAATTTTAATTTAAAACTTTGTAGGGTGGTAGTGGGCATCATAATATATATTAAAAATATTTTATGAATTTTTGTTATTATTTTTTATATATTTTTGTATCTCAACGATAAATTTTATTACTAAATAACCTACCCTATCAAAATAATGATAATAAATTTATCATATATATTTCTAACATACCTTATGATGTCTGCTATCATCTTGCAAAATTAGAACTAACAACTCCACTTATGCATGGAGGAAAAAAAAAAGACAAATTGTGTTAAAGGGGTAAATTGAACCAAATGGTATAGTTTAGGTGGTAAAGTGAACCAAAAAATACTTTAGGGTGTTATCCAGATTTTGCTTATACTTTAGGGGAGTAATTTTAACTTTTTCTTTAGTTTATTGTTGAACAACCAAGGAGAGAGGGTGGCACAATTTATGCCTAAGTATACGTATAGCATCATACTTTCACTTAAAAATGCAAAAAAGATTGTTATATCTTTCTTTTCCAAATACATAAATGATTCCAACAAACATATTGATTTAAAAGAACACAAGGCATATATAATAAACAATAAAGAATCATCAATCCATATATAGCTAATTAACAGACTTTGTATGCTTTCATGTTATCTAGAACTGGGCTTGCATGCGGTCGACAGTCATCTTGTCCACTTGAAAAGCCTTGGCAAGGATATCGACACGGATGGATGGCTTTGACCCGAATACAGCATTGGCCACAGTTATCACCCCAGGGTTTTGACTGCTCAATGCTGCAAGTGCCACTGCATTTTTTGTTCCATAGTTGAACTGGAAATGGATTAACCCTTGAGGGAACACAAATACATCTCCTTTGTTAATGACCTTTGTGAACAGTTTGTTGTCCGGGTTCGATGTCACGAAGCCAACGTAGAGTGAGCCCTCAAGCACGGTCAAGATCTCAGTACCTCGTGGATGAGTGTGAGGGGGGTTGAGACCATAGGGTGCATAATCGATACGAGCGAGAGAGATGCCCATCGTGTTCAACCCTGCAATCTGAGCAACATTGACTGGTGTGACGGCGGAGCCCTGCTTGTTGGTTCTGTTGCCGGCCATGTGAAGTCCCGAGAAGAAGAAATCTTCAGCCACTACATCATTTGCATCCTTGCATGGGAGCCCATTGACACGCACTGAATGAACAAAACCATCAGTTATTTAGACACATTATTCTACAGTGGTTAACAGCTACAAAATTTGCTAAATAATGTAAATAGGAAACTTGTAAATAAATATATAATATAGTTAATGGGATGGCTACCTTTGGACATCTTGTCGACTACACAGAAGTCCTGGAGAAGGCTAGGATCGGAGGCAGTGGCATGAAAGCAAGTCACGGCCAAAAGAGCTGCTGCAAGGAGGAAGACGCGAACTGCCATACTTGTGTTGTTCTATCCTGGACTGAGATTAAGGGGAAAGGTTTTAGCTGAGAAGTATTGGTTTATATGGCTAATTGCTTTGGAGCTTGTGATACAAAGCGTGTAGGGGGAGATTGGTATTTATAGGGAAGATAACCAAAGCCGGCAACACTTTACTGTGTTGCATGCATGTGAGGTGACGACGTTTGCTTCGGCAGGAACAAGTCTTCCGGGAATCCGTCATGCCGTGTTTTTCATTTGGTCAGGTGAATTATATTGGCAGCCTGCTGGTATGTTGAACACGTCGCTTTGCGCGTCAACAACGAATGGATAAGTATGAATTCAAAGCCGCCATACATTGACTAAGTGATTTATAGTCTTTAAAAGTTAGACGATGAGTTTTGTTCTCGTTTCACGGAAACTAGAGAAACAATGGATCCAATTGAACCAGCTAGATGCAGTTAGTTCTTGATACATATAATATTATTTACTTTGGATATCAGGAAGTCACACTTTCCTGTTCACGTTTGCAATGTGTTGGCGCTAGAAATCGGCCGATCGAATCTCTAGCGTCGGATACACGACCCGGGAGAATCTGCTTAACTCCTGTTCGGGTGATTGTCCTGGTGCGGTTCGCGCGGCGTGCCAGCCAATCTGACCTGTTGATTGGCAAGGAAAGAAACGTGTCAGATCCCAGGGGTTGCGATCGGCTAAGGTTCCGATCTCGAGAAAACTTATCAGCTAATCGGCCGATTTGCTATAATAAAGAAATTGGCTATAATATAGCCGATTACCGGGCAACGTATGCGAAGAAAACTGCTAGAGTAATCTAAACAACGCTACTGTAGCAATACGAGGAATAGATCTGAATCGGCTATGTGGAAAGCAGTAAATTAAATAACAAGATATGAGAAAGCCGAAAGTTCCAATTCCAAGTTCGATACCTGGTGGTAAAACTAGAATAACAAGTAAAACCTAGAATTCTAGTGAATATCGATAACTAGTGAATAAATCTAAACGAAACGATAGCGATGCGCCCGAAGTTAAAGCTTAGATATTACTTGATAAGCGGAACTTATAGAATCGGCCGGAGATCAAGTTGATGCAGCCCCGCCAACCCGTACGAACTCGTGAAAAGAAGAAAAGTATTGGCGAAGTCGCCTGCTCGAAAGTAAAGTATGAGGAAATAGTATGTTGTTGTATTGATTTGATGATGATTACAGATTTATGACGGCAGCTATTTATAGCCTATTACAATCAATCTCTTAACCGACTAGGACTCTATCTCTAATCTTAAACGAAAACAAATATTTACAAGTATGATTCGTATTGGAGTTGATAATCGCGCTCCCATGGGCCGACTTCCTCTTCATAGTTCATTTTAAGTCCATACTAGCCCAATTGCTCCAGCCTCCCAATCGGTCGATCTCCACCAACTCCATCCGGCGAAATACTGCAGCACTAATCGGCCGATCCTCAACTGTAGCACCAATCGGCCGATTCCCAATCGTGACCTCTGTGTCTTGCCGCATCTCCTGATTTCTTCCTTTCTTGACACCGATTTCATACGTGTCAAAATCTGACGTCAACACAATGTCAAGATAATATAATTCTCTTGATAAAATAATGAGATAATAAGAATATTTAAATTGTCTTATACTTCAGCCGGCTAGCAAGAACAATAAAGAAATCCTAAGAATCATCACGCGGATTAAAGAAATTGTGGTCTCATCACGAAATGGCATACAGATTATTTCAACTAGGCCTTTATTTAAGTATTTTAAGTTGCTATCACCATAGCTGGATCTGTTGTATCTGTCAGAGGAAAGCAAATTAAGCACATGTACGTGTCTGAGCATATTATAGGTCGTTTTAGTTTTTCTAAATGAATAAATGTTTGTATGCACCTAAGTACAGTGTAAGTCTAGATGCATACAAACATCTATGAACCTAGAAAAACCAAAACGACCTACAATTTAAAACAAAGGGAGTACACACTATAAAACAACTTCATATGTAGAGACACTATTTTTGTCTTGTAGGGACATTTTATGATGTTTTTATAGAGTCGTAGAATCATTTTTCAACTTGTCATAGAGGTGCCACTACAAACAGTATCTCTTTAAATGAAGAGACATTTTTATAAGTGTTCCTATATTTTCTAAGGCAACTTGTATTTTGTCTCTATCCTCTACATGAACTAAAAATATATTGCAAAAATATGGTAATTTTGGAGTGATGTGTATTCAAACATAAGATCTCATATTACATTGCATAATACTTCACCTACTAGCCAACTCAACCTCACACTAATTGTTGCATATCTACTTAGTATAATTCTTATGAGTATGCCTCAATAGTCTAAATGGTGTCTCAAGATATTACAACGAATATCTCAAACTATGTCTTTACGGGGCTAAGGTCAATTTTTTAAATGTCTGAATTATGTCCCTAGTAATCTATATTGGCATTTTACAAAATTACTTAAGAAAATATCCCTATGGTTGAAAATGCCTCAAGTAGTGTCTCAATACATACGGCACTTTCTAAAGTGTCACAAAAAATATCTTTATAATATGCTAAGACGAGTTCATAAGGGCAAATCATAAAATGTCTATACAAAAATGTCTCTACTTGAAGTTTATGTTGCAGTGACATATTTTACTAACATGTTATCTGCATATATATACTATAGATATCATGAAACAGTTGCAACTGTTGGTTTAATAGCTATAGGTAGGTAGTACTGAAACTATCGAGCATCATTGAGGAACATAAAGAGCATTAAAATAAATATTTCTATTTTTGAAAGCATGTAAAGTGGGCTTCAAATCGATATGGTAAATAAAAGAGTATGTTTTTTAATTAGTTATACTATCTGTATAAATAAGAGAAACCCAGAGGTGAGAAAGCATTGATGGCATTGATGACCTAGAGATTGACATGCCTAAGCTTGATCTCACAAAATACCTGGTTTTTTCTGTTATTGAAACATCTCATTCCAAACTTTTTCTATCCAATTTATAAACTTCATTAGATTTTATTATTTAATCAAGAGTTGCATCTAAATTTTTTTTCTTATGTACAAGAGGTTTAACAATTAGTATAATTTGAGAGATCTGGAACGCATGCGCTATGAATCCATAGAGGAATGAAGTTGGTATTTTATAAGTATGTAAGGAAGTGAAAGGCTTTGCATGTAGATTAACTTTTATCTGGCCGGTGTGCGCGTTCCACTCGTTCTTGAAGAAGACATGGCCGAGCAGCAGACTGTATCAAAATGGTTGACAATAATTAGCTGGCCAGCATGAATACTGACAGCTCCTATAGAAGATTATGACAAAATGAACAATTTCTCCAACGAACTGATCAGTGCAATTTGAGGTTAACAGTTAGGTTTTTCCTGGTGTCAGCGTCCATAATTCCATCCGGCGAGCGTACACAGATGCATGGTTCCAATGCGAAAAAACGATTCACTGAACATCTTGGGGATTTAATTAACAATCCAGTGGCCAACATTTTCAAAGTGGATTGGTTGTAGCGCGCCATCACAGTGCAGGCTAGCTGCCTGGCCTAATACACGATTTAGTTTAGACTGGTTCTTAATTCGTTGTCATCGAAGAAGGCTGCCGTTCATTCTTTCATATGTTCCCATCGATATACCTCAAACGAACGGTAACAAGCTCTTCCCCTCTTATATCTTGTCTCCTCCGAACTAGCTTGTAGTCACATTTAGAAGCAGAAAGAAATTTCTACACAGATAGAACAACAAAGCAACACCACTGTCATGAACAATGGCCAGCTCATGTGCGTGACATTATAGCAAAGGTATCCTTTCAAATTTCAATAATGCAATCAGCAAGTGGTCCGTAATAACTCAATTACGCTTGTATCTCACTACCAGAGAGTTTTGCTTGTACACAAAATCATTTTAGTGGCGTCCCCTCTTAGTTTAGTTAGAAAGGAAGGCACAACAGAAGAACCTGCGATAAAATGCAGTGCGAAAAAAACGCCACAGTTGCAAAAGGGATCGGACGAGGACCACCCAAACCATGCATATCATTGGTGCCCAAATTTGCTGATGTTAATTTTGTTGAAGAAAGGATATCCTCATGCACCAACCACACTACTTCAATTTGTAGGAGCACCTCATTTCTTTTTCTAGAGCGGTGAAAAGGTCACCCGCACCTACAAAATGAGGAAGTTACTGTAGCATTTATTGGCCTCTCCTGAGAAGCATTTGTAGGAGCTGGCTACGGGGCAACCCACCCTTGGACATGGGGGTTATTTCCAGGAGCGGGTGCCCCTAGAAAATGACTATTTATAGGGGCAGGTCACCCATCACCTGCCCCTAGAAATGGCCCAAAAATAAATTCATAACTTTTTCATATGATCTCGAAATAAGATAAACTTTATATCCAAATTGTATAACTTGATGAGACCTAAAAGTTTTTAGTTGAAATTTTTTTCAGTTGAGACTATTTAATACTTCAAAATATCATTATAAGTTCCCTAATTTTGAAATCTTGAATTTTAAATTTTTTCAAATGACCTTAGATGTAAACAATCTCTATATCAAAGTGGTAATGCTTAATGAGATCTAAAATTTTTTAGTTGACAAGTTTTTCATTTGAGATCATTTAGTCAGAAACATACAAGTTTTTTATTTGATATATTTGATATTAAGGATCGGAAGGATTAAGTTTAAATGTTTTATTTTTTTAATACAAACTTTTGCATACGATCTCGGATGAATACAAACTTTATATCAAAATTGTACGGTTAGATTAGATCTAAAACTTTGTAGTTGCTGACTTTTACATTCGAGATCATTTAATAATTCAAAAGGTCATTCTAAGCTCTCTAATTTTGAAATCTTGAATTTTAAGATTTTTCAAATGATCTCGGATGTAAAAAAGCTCTATATCAAAGTGGTAGTTCTTAACAAGATCTAAAATTTTATAGTTGATGAGTTTTTCATTTTAGATCATTTAGTGGTCACAAACATACAAATTTTTCATTTGATGTTTAGGATTAGAAAGGATTAAGTTTAAATACTGTATTTTTTGAATACAAACTTTTGCATATGATCTCGGATGAATACAAGTTTTATATCAAAATTGTAAAGGTCGATGAGATTTTAAACTTTGTAGTTGATAACATTTTCATTAGAGATCGTTTAATAGTGCAAAAGGTTATTCTAAGCTCTATAATTTTGAAATCTTGAATTTTAAAATTTTTCAAATCACCTTAGTTAAAACACTTGTCCCTAGGGATCTAGGATCACCTGTAGATACAAATCGCCAAGCATGAAAGGACTCGATCAAAATATTATCGTGAGAAGATGTGAACCATGCCCAACACTTCCCCTCTCACACGTTGTCGCTACACGAGGATACTGAAAAAGCATCATCAAGATATGAATGATAACAAATAGATCTTAAACAAGAGGTTCGGCGATTACAAATCAAGATCTCTATACAACACCAAGGACAAATAGTTACTTTACCCCATGATCTTAAACATGTCGACATAATTCTAGGTAAAGGACGCCCTGTAGATCAACTGGACCGAAGACAACGATGAACGGGGGCAGGAAAGCCCCAGGCTGATCGGCCTGGGCACCTCCAAACCGATCGGCTTGGGAGGTTTCTCCCTCCTCTGGTGCTCTGCTTTGCATGGCTTGCTGTAGATCCGATCTTCTCTCCATTTTTCCTTCTTGTGGTGGCGGTGGATGGTGGTTTCGAGGTGTTATCTCTCTTCTCTAACTCTCGTCTTCTTCATATCTATGAGGGGGTATTTATAGTCTCCAATAGGCGGCGGCTCTAGGTCAATGGACGATGGAAAAGCCCTAGAGATGTCGTGGACGTCATGCTGAAAAAACAAGAGGCCGACCGAGCCGAAGAATGGGTCAGGCTGATCGGCCTGTCGGTGTTTAAACCCGGCATCCTACCGAGGGGGTGCCCGAGGTAGTATTTTGGTTAGTGGAACTTGTCGAGATCAGGAACTCGAAGGTAAATACAGACACACGATTTAGACATGTTCGGCCGCTAGATTGCGTAATACCCTACGTCCTATGTATTTGTTGGTTGAATTGCTTTGGACTGCCTCACCTTATATTTTCGGAGGCAGGGTTACAGGTCAGTTGGCTACAAGAATACTAGTCAGATGCGACTAGAGGAATTCTACTCTTATTACTACGAATACTTTTTTAATCTTTGACTAGTTCCTATCTTTCCGTGTAGACTATGTCATCTTGCACTATAGTCTCCATGTCAAATGCGTCTCGGTGTCCAACCTCATATTTAGGACTGTCCAAACCTTTTGGTAGGCCCATAGATGTATGTACGAGAAACCTTTTGGTAGGCCCATAGATGTATGTACGAGAAGCCCCCGAGTAGTTTTTAGTCAAATACAGCAGTTCTGAGTACTTTTGTAGACTTCATCGACTAGTTTTGGTGCTCTTTGAGTACTTCATCTGGTTGAATCTTCAAAGGTACCCAAAGACTACCATGCGGCTAGAATATGCTCAAGCCTCATTTAACTGTAGTCTTGTATATTTCAACCTTGACTTTCATATGGAAGTGCGATCAAAGTCACAATCGATATGGAGTAGCCCCCGAGCCTTAGGTTGAATAAAAGAATTAGGATGAGGGTAAATCTATAATTTGCATCACTGTACCCTTAAAATCCGGAGAAATTTTTTTTTGTCAATGGACACGTGGCACAAAGCCTTCGAGCCTTTAGCTGACTAGTTTGGTGGGTAAAAGAGGCAACATTTTGTCAACGTGACTGTCTATTGAAGGAAATCTTATCTCCTCCCAAAAATGAAGGTAACTGCCAATCAGGTTTCCTGATTTGTGGGGATCTTGTGATTCAAAATCTCTTCATTTGTGTCGTTGTTATGGCACCATTGCGATAAATAACGGAGGAAGTTATCCCTTCTGTTTTACCTTTGCCAGTTCCAATTTCCACAATGTAGCCCTAGCGCCGCCGCCATTGTTCGATCTTCGAACACTTGCACCACCGTCTCTCCACCAAGATGCCCCCAAGTGTATTCGACTAAAAACGCTCGTGACATGCAAGATGGGAAGGAAGGTTGTTGCATCCACAGAGGGTGAGGGCGAGAAGAAGAAAAGGTCTGACAAGAAGAAAGAGCCGCAGTTGCCGGTGTCCAAGTACGAGAAGACCGATCAGACTGCGCTGCCAAATCCCGTCTGTGAATGAAAACTGTCAATTCTGAAGGAGGAGGATATCGAGGCACTCGTAGCCACCAATTAACTAGAAGGTTAGGAATTGCATTTCCCCGTCTGATTCGGAATAAATAGTCCTACCCTGATAAGATGGTAATTTTTGCCTACTTCATCAAGCGAGGCCTTGCATTGCCCTCTTCGGATTTCTTTCGGGGTTTACTATACTAATATAAATTAGAGCTGGTGCATTTGAACCCCAATGGGATCCTCTATATTACAATCTTTGCTAATTTGTGCAAAGCCTTTCTGGGGATCAGGCCTCACTTTGAGTTGTTCTAGAAATTTTTCCATGTGAAGCCTCAACGTTCAAAAGATCGTACCCTTGTAGTTGGTGGTGCAGGGATCCAGATGCGGGAGACAATGAGTAGACAGTATCTAGATTATGAGTTGATAGACTCTAATGCCATGTGGAAGGAGAAGTAGTGCTACATTAGCAACCATGATCTGAAACTACCCAAACTGACAGGGCATCGCCTGTCATGGAACAACCGCTGGCTTGATGAGCCAAAGCATGGCAATTGCCTAAGTACCCGAGATGGTGAAGTGAATAGCAGAGCTGAAGGAATAAGGTTTGACCGGTCTTGGTGTTGCATTCAGCTTTATGAAGCGACAGATTAAGCCTCTGCAGCAGCGCTGTCATTTAGGCTACGAGTACACCGGCCTTAATGATCCTTCTAAATTCTCTCCTAATGAAATCAGCACGGATGAAATCATGGCTAGGCTCAAGCGAATGTTAAATAACATGAGTGGGATCCCAACTATTGTGCGGGAATTTAGCGCCTCACACCCACCGAAGCCTGTAAGTACATGTGGCCTTAGCCCCTGAGTACTTATTTTGAATCTACTTGTCAACTAACTTGTCTCATTTTGTAGGAAGATGTTGCTTTGTACTTCTCTGCTCCTCCTCCTCTTAGATCCAAAAAATTCTATGAAGCCACTCCTCGTGTGTTTACACAGGAAGGCATGATAGGTGATGACCAAGAGGAAGAATTAGTCGAGTCCTCCAGTGGCACTAGTTCTGATGTTGTGGAGAAATATGAAGTCGAGGCCCGACCATCTGCGAAGGCTTGGTCTTCCTTTGTAGCGAAGAAACGCTTGGCTACAAATGAGCTCGAAGCCGCGATCCCTCCGCCTACGAAGAAGAAACGGATCATTCCTGCAAAACGGGTCGTGAAGAAATCCATTGCTACGGATAATGTGGCCCCCGAGGTAATTACCTATGAGGAAGGACAAGGTTCTGAGTATCATATACTTCCAAAAGGTGTCTCCAATGTCACTAGCGTGTCTAACTAAGATCATTCAGGTGGTTTGCAGGTACTCGACAAGGCGACTAAAGTGGAGAAGGCAGCTGCTATGGCCACTCAAAACAAGTCACCGATCACCGATGGGTTGATCAAAATTGAGGATGATCCAGAGCCTCAGGATGCCATTAAGGTTGATCCCCAGGTGGTGAACCCTACTGGCATAGACACAACTCAAGCAGCGGAGGCGAAGCTCAAGGCTGGCCAAGATCCCATTGCAGATGTGTAGGCCGGGTCGAAAGCACCATCTTCAACTGTCAAGCCACTACGACTATTTGGTGAACCCACCCTACGGCTGAGGAGGTCTTCAAAGTAATATTTATGCTCCTTCCGAATACTAATTGTAACTCAAAATCAACTTGTTGTAGAGATTCAAACAACATCAACTCTGGAAGCCATAGTGATTGAAACTGCAACAGCTGAGCCATTGAGTAGTCATGCCCTAGTGCCACAAGGACAATTCCATGCAAAATCTGGAGCCGATAAGAATATCCATCTAGAGGACATCCAATTGATCTACTACCCATTACTAAACCCTGAGATGGTGTCGCTGATGATGGAGTCGCATCATTGCCTGGGCAACTATATGCAGGTATATCCTCCTTCCCTTGTCTTGTTGGAGATAATTAGTAAATTTGTGCTCATGAATTGAGTACTCCTTTTTGTGCTGTAGGACATCATTGAGCGCTCCCGCCGCAAGTCACAGATACTTGAAGGATATGGTGATACACTACTTCACGCAGAGACACTGGAGGTGGAGCTTGCCAAAGAGAAAGAGTACTCCTCGTGGTTACTTATGAAGTTTGATGGGACAGTTGCCGAGTACCGCAATCGCATTCAGGAGGTCACGGAACAAAAGGATCACCTTGTTGGGTGAAAAAGGTCCTTGAGCCAGAAGGTTAAAGGTAATAATCTATTCTTGCAATTTTGTGTCTGTTGATTCTGCTGTGTAGTCTTTGACCCTTATTGTATATCCATGTATAGCTTTGAAAAGGCCAAGAAGGATCTCGAGGCATGGGTCATGGATTGGAGGAATTCTTATTACCGTGTGACCGACCAGCATGATAAGCTTGTACTTCACGTCGAGAAGCTAGAGCATCACCTTGAGAAGGAGAAAAAGATACGCGAGGATGGTAAGGCTAACCTTGTTCAAGCTATGGAGACTTTAAAGAGCCATGAGGGAGAGGCGGAGAATGCTTCCTTTGCTCTGAAGCAAATCTGTGAAGCTGCCCAGCCCATTGCGGACATGATAGAGTCTCCAGTTGAAGGTGTGGAGCCGCGTCCTCTGGCAGAAATACTCAAGGATGTGCCAAACAAACTATCCAGCTACATCCAGAAGATGGCCAAGTCGATCTCCCAACAAGTGTTGAGCTTCGTGAAGTCATTCTACCTGAAAGCCAATTTGGCACCCGTTGCTGAGGGAGTGGTGGGTGACTACACCGATGAAGCCCTTCAACAGTATATAAAGGAGATGGCCCCAATTGCTAAAGAAGTAGCCAATCATCTGTTCCTTGAGTAGTTCTGTATCAAAGCAAACATTATTTCTGTATTGTAAACATGATATGAATGCTTTGTAATGTAAATATTTCTAAATCTTGTTGCAATCTTTGTTGCTTTCGACTTGTTATTTTTAGTGCATCTCACAATCTTCCCTGATATTTGCTTGTACAGTAGATATGAGTGGCTGCGCACAAGGATTCTTTGATGAGCCTCATTAGGAGCTAGTTGTGAGTACTTTTTATGTGTTCCTTTATTGCGGTGCATGAGTACTCAAGCTGCTTAGGCCATTGACTTCTTTAACATAGGTCTCTTCAGGGTTTCAATGACTAGAGCTTATGTTTACAACCTCTCAGAGTTGTATTGATGTTATGCTCCGAAAAGCCTGGAACTGCAGACTTGTTATCACAAGCCGTGACTAGACAGACTTGTCTGGTGGATAGTCTTTCAGGTAGTTAATTAACTTCAAAGATAATGATGGCTTCTTTTTTGTAAGCCGTCGAGGGACAAATGTGTCCAATGAGTTAACTAACTCATGAAGTTTACTGCAAACTTGCTTTGCAAGGCGTGATTGGACAATTTTGTCCAATGAGTTGAATAACTCTAAAATTTTGCAAACTTGTTATTACAAGCCGTATTTTGGCAACTTTTGCCCAGAGAGTTGAATAGCTCATTGGAGTTGTGCAGACTTGCTATTACAATCTACTATTTGTGCGACTTTGCGCAGGGAACTGAATAGCTCATTAGGATTACTGCGAACTTACTTCTGCAAGCCGCGAGAAGTAGTCGAATTACGATGAGAATATGACTGTTTTGTTGAGTTGTAATTCTACAACTAGGGCCGATGGCCGATTTCCATGAATATGCAAATCTAAATTAGGGATAAAATTGACAGAGTTGCTCGATGTTCCACGAGTTGTCGATGTTATCACCAGAGAGATTTTTGAGCCTATGCGACCCAGGTCCAATGACCTTGGAGATGATGAATGGTCCCTCCCATGATGAGTTTAGCATGTGGAGCCCCTTGGTGTTTTGCTACACTTGAGGACCATATTGCCTATATTGAATGAATGTTCTTTGATTCCAATCATGGTAATGGCGGATTCCTTCAAGGTACCTTGCAAACGGGACGAGTGCTACACAGCGAGCTTCTTCGAGGTTGTCTAAGTCTAGACGCCTTGTTTCTTCTGCTGCACCTTCCTTCTACTGCTCAACTGTAGAAGATTTCCACATGACATTAGCAGGTAAGACAGCTTCTGCTCCGTAGATAAGAAAGTAGGGCGATTTCCCTTTAGGCTTGCATGGCTGGGTACGGAGCCCCTAGAGGACATTAGGTAGTTCTTTGAACCACTTGCCTCCTTTCATGTTTTTGATAACATGCAGCTTTTTCTTGAGAGCTTCCAGTACTAATCCATTGGCGCACTCAACCTAGCCATTGGCCTGCGGATGAGCGACAGAGACATACCAGACTATAACATCCCTAGTTTCAATTAAGCTTGCAAAAAGGGTAATTAAGGTATTAAGAACCCAAATCACACTTAACTTCTAATTGTTTGCCACTTGCACATTCAAATGCTTTTTAAATTCATAAAAGCACTAAAAAGGGCAAATTGAAATCAAATAGGGCCAGACAAGAAACCAAACATGAAAACAAGCCAAATTAAACCTTTCTATCTTCCAAACCGTCCAGTTTTTGACCCATCAACCTTTGTAGAAGTTGTAGTCTACGGTTTGGTTAACAAGTTTTGTTTTTGGAAATTTCAAAGTTCAAATTCAAAATTTGGAGAAAATCTGCCTCAAACTCCCTGCCTTCGCGTGCCACCGCGTCGCCCCCCATGTGCCAGCACGTGATCACCGCGCACAACGCCACGCGGTGCAGGTTGACCGGTGCCACGCCACCGCCAATGTTTGTCGCTGATGAAACGCAATGGCTTCCCCGCGCTACCCAATCTGACGCCAGCGCTATCCTTATCCCTGCCGCCACATCGTCCCCAGCCAACCGCTACACGGCACCCATGCGCGCGCTCCTGCCCGCGCCCGAGGTCACCGCCACATTGCCGTGCTCCACTGGGCTCTGCCGCTCCGGCACTCGCCATTGCAGATGCGACCGCACAAGCCTGACGCTGGGCCTTTCTGCACGTGAGGCAATGGGGCAGCATCCCGCCACGATCTTCCCCCATCAATGGCCACCGCTTGCCCAGGCGCGCAACTCTGCCATGACCAACCGCTGCCCGCCCCCTGCACCGCCAGTCACCGGCCTCGCTTGTGCTCCCCAATCGCCGCCTAGCTCATCCAAGCACCCTTATCATTTCCTCGCACCCCTCTGCCCCTATAAAAGGGCACCAGCACCTCTCGCCAGCGCTTCATCGCTGCCAGTCTCCCCGTGAAAGCGCTGCCTCGCTCCACCACCATACCCCACCGTCTGGCTCACCCTCCCAAGCATCGCCACTGCCTCCTAGCCCCTCCGGTGGACCTCAGGTGCACCGCTCAAGCTCCTTGAGCCGGCGCTGGAGCAGAACTGCCTCCGCCGCTGCTTCACCCTCGCCATCGACCGCTAGCGTTGAGCCTCCCCAGCTCGTGACCTCCACAGCGCAAACAATTCCGGTGAGGTCCCGACCATGGCTGTGCCCTCCCCTCACCCCCTTAGCACCGCCACTCTCCGAAATTTCACCGGCGAGCCGCCAGCCGAACCGAGGGCCTATTTGAGAGCCCCCAAATCTTCCAAAGGTCTAAACCATAAAACTGCAGGACCCTTCTATGAAAGTTTAATAGTTCCAAGGGGCTCTTTGAGAAATGGTTTTCTTTTTCTATTTTGATTTGTTTTAAATTGGTTGAAACTTTGGAAATGCATAGGAAAATTTAGAAAAATGCTAAAAATATGAATCCAACTTTGTTAGGCTCCTGATGAAGAGTAGTTTCACTAAAAAATATTGTTGGACATCTTACTATTGTGTATTTCCCTTAGGATTTTATTTTGTGTTTAAGCCAATAAATTCCTTATAAATCATGAAGAAAAATAGATAAAAATGCAAGATCACCTTTGTTGGGTTCCTGATACAATTGTTTAATTGGGAAAAATACTGGTCCCTATTTGATACATGTTTCATCTTGCTTGAATAAATGCATGTGAGCTAATACACTTAAAATATGCTAATTGTTAAATTGAGTTGTTTAAAAATTCAGAAAGAGGATAACTTTCCAAATGAATGTTAAGCAACCCCAAAATGACCCCCACCTTTCTTTTATGAAGTTTATGTGTTTAAACCTTTATATGTATACATAATCACCATCAAAGTCAACCCAAAGTTTTAAATCGCAACACACTTTACTTCATGAAGAAAATAAAAGTTTAAGTTCTTATCGAGGTGAATATGGCCACAACGCATGTTACACTTCTGCAATAATTCATGAATTGTATCCTACATATGAAAGCATGAAATCTTGATTTACGCATCTCGTGTAGAAGCGAACCTTGCTGACGGGACGTACGAGCTACTGCCGGTAGCTAAAGAGGAACATTCTGCGGAGCTGCATCAAATCGAGGCCAAGCAAGACCCTAGCCAAGCTTCCAACGACCTGCAAACTAACCTAGTTCAGGAAGGCAAGCCCCCGAGCATAATCATGGTTTCCAAATTATGCAATAGTTATGTTACTTATGTTTGTGCATTAAATTCAGAGGAGTTGTATTGAAACCTTAGTTGCATGCTCCCTATTACCTATGCTTGAATACTAGCATGATAGGATTAGTAGATGAAATGCTAAATAGGAACTTAGTAAAAGTCGAGTCATTTCCTGTCACTCGCGAGTTATAGGAGTTGCTTGCTTACTTATGCTAGAACCATAAGGATGACGGGCGGGGCTGGGCTTTATGTTTGGAATTGGTGGAATGCCCGTCTGTCTAGTGTCTAACATGCTAAGGTCGAACTGTGTCGATGATTGTGGTCAAGTGTTTGAAAGTACTAATCTCATACCTAGTACGGGATGGGAAAGCCTAGTACCTGATTGAACCGGGATGTGGGTAGCCCGTCCCACTCTCTCTGGAACCTGGTTCCCCTAGTCCACCATGTGGGTACAAGTGAAGTCACGGTACGGCTTTGTCCGGGACTGTGGGGCATTGTATCCAAGGGAAGTGGCCCTAACACGTGCTTGGGAATGGACGAGGACGGCTGACATGTGTGGACACGTCGTGGTACGCATCTATAGTGGGGTCAGGTTCACCTTGCAAGGTTAAGAAACTCGATTCGAATCGTCTGCCTCTCACAGTTCGAGACTACTTGATCACTATATTGCACTGAGTAAGAAGTGGAACAAAGGATGATGATTAATATTGATACTTGAATTAAATTTCTTGTTCTACCATGCTTTCTTAGAATTGGTGCTTACCTAGAATGGTTAATCAACTAAAACTTGCTGCTAAAACTTGAAAGTAAGAACCTACCTTAGATGCTTTTGGCAAAACAAACCCCTCAGCCAAAAAGCCTTGCATGTCTAGAAGTTGGTGGAGTAGTTACCACCCAACGGGTATGTCATGTTGAGTATTAATATACTCAGCCTTAGCTTGTGGCTATGTTTTCAGGTAATGACATTGATGATGTGGTAGCCAATTTGGACCCAACTCCCTCCGGGTTGGATGGTCAAGTGGAATCCATCCTCGGTCGGCGAGGATCGCGGTAATTGATGTCATGGCAGGCTTCACCATGGCATTGATGTATCGACGCTAGACTTCCGGTTTAATTTCCACTACTTGAACTCTGAAAACTCTACCTTTATACTTTTTGAACTCTTGTGTTGTAATAATTGAAGTTGGGACCTGTATTAATCTATATGGATTGTTGTAATCTCTAGACTCACCTTCGTGTAAGTATGCTTTGTTTCGATCCGAGACAAGTGGTTTATCGGGTGAAACCTGACAGGCTACCATTTTAACTTGATTAAAGTGTCTATTCACATTTAAGGCAACGTTGAGTACACTTTAACTGAGTTAACTTGGGTTGTTCTGCCGCAGCTGGTATCAGAGCCGGTTAAGCATATACCAGAGAAAGCAATAAGCCCTAAACACCTTTTTCAATAAAACTTGCAAGAAAAGTGTTTGAAAAATGCGTAAGTTCATTAAGGATGAAAATTAGTACGAGAAGCCCTAGGGGATTTTAGGTTGTTTTAGATGGCTAATTAACTATTGGTTATCTTATACTGACTCCCAACACTTTTTAATTCCTGCAACAGTTGGCGCAGGGGTACGGTGATTCCGTAGCGTGCCCCCAGCATCATATGCAAATATGATGGTGGCACATAAAAAGTGAATACGCTATCTCAGTGTATGAGCGTTGCCTGTACAGTGAAAATCGTGCGAGTGCCATTTCTATAGTAAACGGTAATGAATGTGGATGCTTTCGTGCTGGCATGAAAGGTTCAAATATGTTGTAAGTCGAGGAAGGATAATGTGCTCCCGATGGGATAAAGGATTCAAAAAGAATGTGGTACTCTCATCTCTGTCATCTACGGCAACAAGGTATCCAGATCCACCGCAACCAACCAGCCTATGTCTTTTCCCAGCTAATGGTGGAAATGAGACCTCAAAAAGCTGGTAATCCATGATAGATGCAAATGTCACTGCTCCAGATTCACCGATATGTTCAGATTTCAGAATTCAGGGATCAAATGGGTGTGCCTTACCTGAACGAGAGTAGTTCCAACTCTTACAGACTCTTTGAACCTAATAAATTTCAAGCATCACTAATCTTATTGGCAATGCTCACAACAAGATCTGGCATAAGAATTGCCCAGGAAGGATCCATGTTTGAGGAGAGATTGATTGGGCAGCCAAAGAAGAAGGTAGATGGAGAACAATGGAGGACTCGTAATAGATAGAGAAGGGGGAAGTTATGGACGAGGAAGAGATTGCAATTCCAAGATAGAGTAATGATGAGGGAGTGGAAGTGGTTGCCAAAGTTCCGGTGTATTGATGTTTTGCAGAAAGGACCTTCCTGAGTAACAACTGCATCTGTCTGTTCATGTTCACCGGATCATCTTGTTTAACTAATGTTTCCTATATAACTACTATTTAACTATTGTATTCATGGGTACATTTTATCTCAGTACAATGTATCGCTTCTTTAAATGCAATGGCTTGTATGTATTTTAAATGAAATTATGTATTTGAATATGTGGAATGAAATTATGTATTTCTATCACTAATGAACCCACACCTCTAAAGATGAAGATATAATTTGCATGGAGAGATTAATGTGGCACTCGTGGAGAAATTAATGTGGCACTCATGGAAAGATTGGAGAACCGCTTTATGGATTTACGTTACTTTGTGGGGGCCAGTTATCAATACAGGCAATGTTAGTTTATATTATTACCCCGTTCTCTTTGCTTGTCGAGTAAGCTACTTCTTCATTCTTGCAACCATAAACAAAACCTAGTCTCGTAGCGTGCCTCTTCCTCTCCCCATGGGGCCATTATCGCCGAGAGTGATGGCGTATGTCACATCCTTTGATGAAGAGGAGAAAGCTACAGGGCTGATGGATTTGGAGCTGAGCGATTTGTTGTCTCCTAGAGCAATGGCCAAATCATCCTCTGATGATTTGGAGTTGGTGGAAAAAATAGAAATCCTCGATCAAGTGCCTCTCTGACATCGCACCAACTGCAAGTAAAGCAGAGGTGGCCATGGTCAGGGGCGTGGAAGCACCACCACTCGCTGGGGCACCACCGTCCTCATGCGTGGAGCCCGAAGAGGTAGGAAGGGACCGCCACCATCCTCGTCGGTCGGCGGCAGTCGATCTCTACAATCCTCATCGAGCGGCGGCCATGGACCTCCATCATGGTCCTTGATCGGCGGCCATGGAGCGGTGCCATGATCCGCGGGCGGCAACAATGGAGGGATGACATCATCCATGGGTAGCGGCCAAGGAGGTTTGCCATCTTCCATGGGCGGCAGCAATGGAGGGATGGCCTCATCATCGGGCAGTTGTATCAAGGTCCCGAACACACCATCGACAAAGAAGTGGCGCCTCGATTAGTGATACTAGTAGTAGAAGTAGTAGTAGCAGCAGTTGTAGTAGTAGAAGAAGAAGAAAAAGAAGAATTAGTGGTAGAAGAACAATTAGTAGAAGAAGTAGTAGTAGCAACAGTGGTAGTAGTAGTAGAAGAAGAAGAAGAATTAGTGGCAGAAGAAGAATAATTAGTGGTGGTAGTAGTAGTAACAACCCATTGTCATCTTTGATCTAGATCCCATTGCGATGCGGTTTTCTTTTGCTAGTAAGATGGGTTTAATTAGGTAGCATTATTATTGGTAACACTTTCATCTGGTCTGTTCAAAAACTAAATAACGGACTTTTCCCTTTGTCGAACCTTTACACAACTATTTTGAGACCAAGAAGGCCTATTGCTTGCAATTTCATCCAAGTCAGCTCAAAAACAGAACAATGTACTTTCCCCCTTCCTCACTAAAGATTTCCCACTTGTTAGAAGAAGATATATTGGGTCACGTAAACGTACCAATCACAAATGTAACAATGTATCTTAGAACATAGATTAACATGATCATTATTGTTACAAATGGCAAACTCTAACAGGTACAAATGACACATTCTGACCGTTCTTATTACAAACAACACAAATGCAAACATAGGCATAGATCCACTGTCGGTACAAGTACAACAACACTCTGTAACATAGGAATGAAGGATACATGGGCATACATCCACTATCGGTACAATGACACACTCTAATGAACAAAGGATGACAAACATAGGCATACAAGTGGTGCACCGACATACTACTACCATCATGGGCCAATGGCAACCCCGCGGCAGCACGAAATTTAGCAAAATGGCCATGTTGGCGCAAATACTGTTCTAAAGCATGATGCCTCACCCTAATATCTCACACCCACGTAGGTGAAATGGCGATGGTATGTGCATAGAACACGAGGTCACGAATGGTCCATTGCATGTGACTAATCTGGCAGAAAGGGCAGACAAACATACCATGGAGATGAACACGCTCAACCCCGGACTGCTGAAGCCAAGCCAATATAGACAATTTTAGCTCTTGCGATTCAAATGGTTCGATGAGAACTGGCCGCAGATGTGGCATTTGAACGGGTAGCAGCAGAGGTGCTGGCTTGGGTCGAAGGCAAAAAGGTGGTGCCATGAGGTTTAGCTGATCCTGAGGTGCCGTTGCTAGTGGCTGAGTCAGAGGTGCCATACGGACAGGGTGTTGCTGAGGTGCTGATGCCATCGGCTGAAGTGGAGGTGCCATCAGAACCGGGTGCTGCAGAGGTGCCATGGGGACACGCTGCTCCTGCTTCTCTGACTCTTCCAAGTTCCATGCCTAGTCCCTTCCATTTCCGTCCGTTCTCCATTACATACACAAATGAAGAACAAAGGCACCATATGCTTACAATACTTACCATATCAATACCATGCATATAGTAAACAAAATAGACAAGAAAATGACCTCGTGTACCTCCAATAGAACAATGCAAAATGGGAACCAATGAGTGTAGGTGTTGCCTTGCAAGAATACTGTGCACCCCCCTATTTATTGAGCACTACGGCAAAAATGCGAGCTCTGTGTGGCAGGCCAAAGTTGCAATGAAAAATGTGAGATGCTTAGAATATATTCAGACCTAAGCCTAGCACGAATCTAGGTTGGAATCTTTAGTTTTGCACATCGGTTACATGTGTGCACGACGAGTGTCACGGGATAAGCCTAATGTGTCCATGTGTACATTTCGCTGGAATGCCCGGCATACAACAGAAGACATTCCTGCAAAACAACTCATGTAAGATTATGAGTGATTGAGTGATAGGTTCCCTTTTGATGGTGAGTTTAATGTAAGAAAGATGTTGCCACCATTCATTTGTGACAATTATAAGCATCAACTACATCCGGAGAAAGAGAATAATTGTTGGCACAAGTCGATAAGGTCAGATAGTCCTTACGTTGTCTAACGTATGGTGCAGGATGTCATGACTAGTCCAACTTATGTGTAGTGCATGGCTGAAAAAAGGGCTGCCAAGGGCATGGATTCGCACTAGATGATTCCCGCATGCCAACGGAGCATCTAAAACATGAACTGGCTGATGCGACAAAGCCTAGGTGGAATATGGCAAACCACATGCCTCCAAAGGTTGGGAATTAAGACTGAAAAGGCATTTTAGAATAGGCCGTTAAAGACTAGTAATGGATGTTCACGACCGCCACTGTCGGAACAACGTGCTTATCCGCACACTGTAGGAACGTGTCCATTCAAGACTAGTAACGGACGTTCACAAATGACCGTTTCGGAATGACACACTCCCACATATAAGAGGCAGTTTATCCACGAGTCGATCATTGTCATTTGCAGTTATGGCATTACACACTAACATGTTCCCTTCGTTGCAAGTCGACTTCTCAGTCTCAAGCACGGAAGCAAAAACAGAAGGAACTATTGGGCGGTACAAGGAATCAAGTACATTCATGATCGGAGGCTGTCAATGGAGGATACGTTGCTATCCTACAGGTATACATGATCCGTGGTACCCACCAGCAAGACCAGAAGAAATTTCCATCATCCTCGTTTTAATGAATAGCATGCAAAGGGTAGGTGTCTCGTTGCTACGAATACACATCCTCACATATACGCTTGCATGGCCAACCCTATGAATTCTTGCTTGTAGGTACGAGTCTTGTTTTGTGCGGTGGCTGGAGACCCAACTGATCAACGTGTAAAGGAACTTGAATTCAGGAATGAGAATCTAGAACAAGGCTGTAACTGCCTCATGGAGCATCATGAGATTGAACGTGTGTGGGACCATTCTGGTCGCGTTAACATATCTTGTACTATTACAGTATTGGAGGACGACTGCATTGAAGTTGCACCTCTATGAGTAGGCAGAAGCATATGCACAACAATTGCAACCCAAGTCTCTATGGACATTGTCTTCAACATAGGCGGTCGGGTGATTCAAGTGAGATGGGCTGATGTGGTGGCACTACCTTGTGTGATGGAGGCATTGCTTTATGGCAGCGGAGTGGAGTCAAAGTCAGAAATTGTTTCAATTAAAGAATCTGACCCTGATGGCTTCTCAATGCTGATCAAATATGCCTATGAATGATCACTCCCAAAGAAGGTTGATTTATGTGACACCCCTATCAACGCCTGGCCCGTGTTACTCTCACTCACTGACATGTACTGCGTCGAACGGTTGAAGTTGCACTGTGCATTAAAGTTGTGGGGCATGGCGTACATGGAACTATTACAACATTTCCACAAGGGGCATTTGAGACTAACTGCACCCAATTGCAGGAGAAGTGCATGTCTCTCATAGCGCTAATCTCGCCGCGCAGAATACTCTCAGAGGATTTTGTGTTCATATGTTACCACCATCCTGAAGTTATCAAGAAGATCTTCGTGCTTGCGGCTATGAAAGTTGAGAAGAGATTAGGAGGCCACCGCTCGGATCCGCTATAGTTTTAATTTAAGTATATTTTATCTTGTAAATAGTCGAAACAGTAAATTAATTTGCTACACTGAATCACATTTGGAATGCAATAGTCGGATCATCCTGCAGATATAAATCTACAAAGGAGGATAATCCATGGAGTGCTCATCAATGCTACCATGATGCCACAGACTGTCCTAGACTCCCTTCTGGAACCGCTCGTCTATGTAAGGTCACTAACGCTTGGGTTCGAGTCCCAAGCGGTCCAATGTGCCAGTGACCCATGTCTCATGGCAGTTTCCAAAAAGTTCTATCTCCTGCTACCGAGCACAAAGGCGGGATCTGAAATTTTGGATTCCCCGCTCCTCCTCCGGGTCCTCCCCCATTATATATAATAATATAAATAAAAGAGGGGATCCACGCCTCCCACATCCCACCTGGTAATTCCAAAATTAGCCCCATCTCCTCTTCCTGCTGAATAGCCCTAGTAGATCTGCCACGGCGGCAGCAAGCT
Source organism: Setaria italica (assembly GCF_000263155.2). NCBI lineage: Eukaryota > Viridiplantae > Streptophyta > Magnoliopsida > Poales > Poaceae > Setaria > Setaria italica. The sequence continues at coordinate 23,147,609 of NC_028450.1, read as the reverse complement.
TGATATCAGCAGTGCACTCAAGATGGACAGGCGATGGGCTACCTTGGCGACGAGCGGTGGCCTTCCTCGGTGACAGGCTTGAAGCTGTGAGATGGTTCAAGGCCATCGCTCTGCTGCTTCCCCGAGGCTGCCACCAGCAGCTTCTGTGCTCAAGTATGTGCGAAGAAGATTGCAAAAGTAGCACATGCTCGGGTTTCTCCATCGAGGCGGCATTTGGAACCTTCTCTCCATGTTTGTTAGGTCAGCAGTCTCCTCCTTATATTGCTAAATTCAATTATAAATTGCTTCCCCATGCTCTTTGGCTTTCAATATTGTAGTTGGTTTGGGGAATGTGGATTTGTTGCACCCTATTGTGAGAGTTGGTGAAAAATTACTGCTCCACCATATCCCCTTTATCTTTCACCTTTTCCAATAATTATTTTTATACCATGTCAAATTATTTATGTGGTTTGTAGAACTTAATAGATGAAAATATTAAATTGCTTCCCCATGCTCTTTGGCTTTCACTATTGTAGTTAGATTAGAGAATGTGGATCTATTGTACCCTATTGGTAGAGTTGGTGAAAAATTACTGCTCCACTAGATCCGTTTTATCTTTCATATTTTTTAATAATTATTTTTATGCCAAGTCAAATTGTTTATGTGGTTTGTAGAACTTAATAAATGATATAATTTTAGTTTGCGAATGATATCAACCTTTACCATATACTCTTGTGCTGGTTTATTTGACCGTTGTTAATTTGTACTTAAATAAATGCATCAACTGAAATTTGACTGTATCTTATTTCAACCGACAAGGGTCAAAATCTGTAGTCGCTCCTGTTGAGTCCAGCTCCAGGGTAATAAAGTAAACACATGATGATTATTGGTGTTCCTTTTTTCCTTAGTTTAAATCAATTACAAGATCACAATCTGACTTTGGAACCAATGTTGCTAGCTGGAAGTTCTCAAATCAATGGCGCTTCTTGCAAAACAAGAACGTGATGTGGCAGCGGAGTACTCAAGAAGCTCTACAAAATCCCTATGCGGTAGTGTTGATGAGGAGCAAGTTGGCGCCGATAAACAAGATGGGGTACAACTTTGACAACGGTTTGTTTCTCATCGGCAAGAGTTAGCTACCTTGAAGAAGAAGACAGAAGAATCTGAAACAACTCTCAAATTGCAGTCAGCCGAGATTGAGAACTTGAAGAAGGTAGCATAAGATATTGAAGCACACCTTCATCAATTGCTAACCTCTGCTAGAGGTTAAGATCAATGCTCTACTTTGTCTCTTGAGCTTATGAACTGGATGCAGCTTTGTTAATCTCTATTCTTTGTGAGACAGTTATCTTGTAACAGTTTGTGCTCTATGATGAATAATATGGTAGTGGTTGTCTCTATGGGAAACAACAATTTGTTTTCATGTATACATAAATATGTGTGTTGTGTTTGTTACTTTGCCAACCGGATCGGAATTCTAATGAAACCAATTATTTGTCAGGCCCAATTAGTTAAATTTATGTCTGCCTTAAGTGGGCTTAGCCCGCATATAATTGAGCCAAAAGTGTATTTCATTCATAAGTCGGGAACTAAAAGGGTTGCAAAAAAGCACAACTTTTGAGCTCGACCAACAACAAATGGGCCAAATTCATTTTATGATGAAATAATTTGTCACAATTGTCATGCCACATCGGATGCCACATTAGATTCTGTCCAACGTGGCAAAACAGTAGGAGCCAATTTATGATGTTTCTGTTGACGATTTCATAGGGGTCACAGATACAATGACGCACCAAAATAAGAAACGTCAGTAGTCGCGGTATATGACGCTCGATTAATGACGAAGGGTTTTTTTCACTCGAGCGTCTTAAATCACTATTGATGACTTAAAAACGCGTTTATGACACTTTTTGATTCGTCATAAATCGGAAGATTTCTTGTAGTGGACCTTTTATCTTCTTGCCAAGAACATGGTTGTAGTAAGTGATGACAAATTGGATGGGTGCCCCATGGAAATCATTGGTATGAGCTTCTTCACAACATTTCGCACTATAGCCCTAGCTGAATTCTCCTTGCCATCTGACCACCTAAACCACCATTGCAATCAAACAAATCAAGGATGGAAAATTAACACATCTTAAGTTGTTAGCTTTAATTAGCTTTAGATCGGTCATCATAGACGACAGATCACTTAATAGCCTGTTGCATCTTAATCTTGGCTACCCCTCGAGTGCTGTTGGAACTGAGTCCCATTGTAATTATCTTCATCAGCTGGCGAGGTTCAGATTGATGTCCTACTGAGTGTTTCTAGGCTGCAACTACCAAGCGCATCACTGTGGTTTTACCTAGAAATATTGGTGGTGATGTTAGTTTAAATCTCATCGGCTTGTGGCTCTAGCTATGGTCGAGCAAAAGCTCAACGGCACTCCGTTTCCTATCGGCTTTCTAGCCGATGGTTATCGCCAATTGTGTTGAATTGCTGGATAGCCGATGAACCACTCACGCTCATCAAGATACTGGAATCGTCTTGTAGCCGATATATTTATTCATCATCCGTTATTTTGCTATGTCATCATCACCGCTGGTGCCAGGATCATATCGGTCAGATCGGCTGGTTGCCTCGAACTTCAAAAAGATCATCTTCACCTTGTTAGTTGAATGGTCAAACTGACTGGCACGCCCGCGTTCACCACGCGTGCCGATCTACAGGACCTGCACTGGAGTGAAGCAAATTTCCCAGGCCTTTTGTGTGTTAGTACGTGAAGGTTACCATCCGATTTTCGAATCAACACATTTTTGGCACGTCCGGTGGGACACGGTTATAAGACTCACATTTTCATTCAGATAAAAAGAGCATCTTCGGCAGCTGTATCGAGTTCATCGGCTTATTAGAATTAATTCAATTCAATATAATATTTCAACAAAAGCAGCTGATGTAGCGATTGGAGAAAAGGCTAAGTCAAGTGTGCGTGTATATGCATGTTTTGGAGGGACCATATGCATCGAAAGCAGAAGATTTCAAGTACTTCATGGGTTCATTAAACCATGAAGGTTCTGTTAACAATTACGGAAGAAGCAAGAGAAGTAAAATAATTAGAAGAGTTATGTACTTTGCTAGCTGCCGATATACGTGGGTACAGAATTATTTACGCAAAATCTAACTGAATCCGCTGACAACTTATCATCATCGTCGTCGTGGCCGTGTTCGTTGCGGGGCTTTGCTCATGAATTTCGCCGGCGCACGTCATCATCCTCGACCACCACTACGGGAAATAGGGAAGATGCCGAGTGCTATGGGCACTCGGCGAAGGCCTAAAAACACTCGGCAAAGAGTTTGCCGAGTGTAACACTCGGCATTCGACACTCAGCAAAGATTTTAACGGCAAACAGAACTTTGCTGAGTGTCAAATGTCAGGCACTCGGCAAACAGCTTTGCCGAGTGTCAGTAAACACTCGGTAAAAAAAACCGTCGGCGAAGATGGAGTAACGGCACAGCACGGTGACAGGGGCTTTGCCGAGTGCACAGAAAGGCACTCGGCAAAGGCCAGGACGTTTGCCGAGTGCCAGGGGTGAAACACTCGGCAACGTTTGCCGATTGCTAGGGGCGAAACACTCAGCAAACTGGCGCGTACACTGGTTTTATTGTCGCTTTGCCGAGTGTGTAAAGAAAAACACTAGGCAAAACTGAGACACTCGGCAAAAGGGTACCAAAAAATGACAGAAATGGCCACTTTGCCGAGTGTTAAAGCCAAAACACTCGGCAAAGTGGCCTTTGCCGAGTGTAACACTCGGCAAAGTGCAAAACCACCCCTATTTTTACTTCTTTCTTACATATAAAGGACTCCCCTCAAACAAAAATCACAGGCATGTATTAATCATCACAGGCATATAATAAGCATCATAGACATATATTTTAGGTCACATGCACACAAATCACCGAGTACATGTTAGTTTCAACAAACCACAATTCCACAAGTATATGTTTGAGATTGAACAAGTAGTTCACAAACAATGCATAAGTCGGTGAGGTGGCATCCCTGCAAATGGCTGCATCAAATCTGGGTCTTGAGCTTGGGAATTCAAAGCCACCGATTGATTCTGCACGTAAAAGAAGACGTGTGAGACAAGATTGATATCATTTGAGCTAAATAAGTCATCTTTGAGCTAACTAAGTCATTTGAGGTAACTAAGTCATGTTTGAGCTAACTAAGGGGGTGTTTGGATAGCAGGGGTTAAAGTTTAGCCCTGTCACATCGGATGTTCAGATGCTAATTAGGATGACTAAACATGAGCTAATTATAAAACTAATAGCAGAACCCCTAGGCTAAATCGCGAGACGAATCTATTGAGCCTAATTAATCCATCATTAGCGAATGGTTACTGTAGCACCACATTGTCAAATCATGGACTAATTAGGCTTAATAGATTCGTCTCGCGATTTAGCCTAGGGGTTGTGCAATTAGTTTTATAATTAGTCTACGTTTAATACTCCTAATTAGTGTCCAAACATCCGATGTGACAAGGGCTAAAATTTAGCCCATGCCTCCCAAACACCCCCTAAGTCAAGTATTGAAACTAAAGTTCAAGTGACTCACAGGAGTATGTGTGGGTGGCTGAGGTGGAGGGAATATCATCGATGGCTATGGCAGTGGTGTACCCATACTCGTAGCAGTAGCAAAATTTTGCATGTATTGAAACATTTGTTCCATCCTCAACCGATTTTCTTCGTCCATCCTCTGCCGCTCGGCCTCCATCCTCTGCCGAACCATCCGCTCCACCCTCACCTCCATCTCCTGTTGTTGCCTCTCCACTTGGGCCTACAATTTTTCATCGCAGTATTATAATGCAAAGGTAAAGTATGTAACAACCAACGAACAATGAATGAAATAGAAAGAACCTAAAGAGCCTCCATCTGAAACTGTGCAGTGGTCGGCTGTGGGCGTATCGCTGGGCTCGAGTCCGTGCTCCTTGCTCGGATCTGGGAGAGAGTGGGAGTAGAGGCCGTGTCGATTATGCTATCGCCAATTCAATAGCGGCCATGCATCTTCCCTCCTACCCTCATCACCACTTCTCCATCTAGATCCTAGGTGCTCGGATTGTAATCTGGCCCGTGAATCTCCCTTGCCATCGTTGTGTAGGACGTGATGCGGCTGTAGATGCTAGGATCGGAGTACGCCTCAGGCGGGTCGTCCAGGTTCACATCAATGTTGGCCGTTGCCTTACCTTTTTTGGACGGACCAAATCACGGACCAAATCATCAATCAGAGGCTCCATGTACATACTCATATTATTCCCCGAGTGCTCTGGAATTATCAACGACTGTCGTTGAAAAAGGACACCAGGGGGGAGATTCAGAGGGATAACGAATATGGGCCAACAGGTATACGGGGCAGCCGCCATTCCATATGCATTGAACCCATCTGTTGCCAGCACAACACGTACATTACGAGCCTCTAGAGATTTCTCAGGATGAGTGTACTAGCTTCTCAGGATCGGAGATTGTGTATCCGGAGAACAACAGGAAGGTGCTGCCAAAACTCTATCACGGATCGGAGTAGAGCATGGAAACTAACTGCACCGACACATCCTCGGGCAGTCCAAAAAACGTGGACAATTCGAAACAGATACGGTTATAGATATGCAAATATTTGCATATTTGCAACAGTATCTCTTCCGAACGGGAGACGCCTAACTAGGTTACGTGATATACGAACATCAAACGGAAAGAGATGTGTAAGATGCCTCACCTTGCTATCCTGCAAAGTGACGAGTTGAGGACGATCCTTGTGAGCCTCTCCTGCAAGAAAAGAAACATAGTACTGTTAAGTCAAAATTTCGGCAACAGCTCCCCTGCACGGGGAGGTTTCCAAAACCTGCAACAAAGAAAACGACACGATGGCTGACAACCACATTCTCACCAAAGAGACAGCACGATGGCCAACAACCACAATCTCACCAAGAGATGGCACGATGGCCGACAAATACATCCACACAAAAGAAATGGCACGACGGCCGACAACCACATCCTAATTTTTGAAAACAAATCCTACCACCTCTCTATTTTTTAACTTTCTAATTTCATACCTCTAATTTCTAAAAAAATCCTACCATATCCTACCACCTCTCTATTCTTTTCAACATTTTCTAATTTCTAATATCAATCACCTCCTATAATTTTTTCTAATTTTAACATTTTCCTACCTTGGAGGCTGCCGGTCGTGGGCAGGGAGGGGTAGGAACCGGCAGGGGACGGCCGGGGAGGAAGGGGCGGCCGGGCAGGGGGCTGCCGGGGAGGGAGGGGCGGTCGGGCCGGCGCCGGTGGTGGGCCGAAGGGACAGCCAGGTGGGGAGCCAACCACGTGCAGGGGAGAGGCGGCCGTGCCGGCACCGGTGGCAGGTCGGAGGGGCGGCCAGGCAGGGAGCCAGCCGCGGGCAGGGCCGCGCTGGTGGCGGGCAGGGGAGGACGGCCGGGCCGGCGCCGGTGGTGGGCAGGGGAGGGCAGCCGGGCGGGGAGGGACGGCCGCACCGAGCGGGGCGGCGGCCAAGGGGAGCCGGGGAGGGCCGCCGGAGGCGTGGAGCAGTGGGTGCAGCGGCCGAGGAGAGCCGGGGGTGGGCCGCCGGAGGCACTGGGCGGCGGGTGCGGCGGCGGCGGGCACGGGGCAGGGCGGCGGCGAGTGAAGCGAGCTCAAGTTGTGCAACGAGTGAGTGAGTGAGTGAGGTGACTCTGCCGTTCCGGGATAGAAATTAGTGTTTGCTGAGTGCCCAGATGTAGGACACTCGGCAAACTATATTTTGCCGAGTGCCCAGATCCAGTACACTCGGCAAACTATAGATTGCCGAGTGCCCAGATCCAGTACACTCAGTAAACATTTTTTTATATTTTTTTAACCAATTGGAACCGGTATATACGCTGTGGTGGGCCCATACACTAAGTTAAGTTTGCCGAGTGTATGCTCCAAAACACTGGGCAAACCGTGAAACACTCGGCAAACTTCTTTCATATTTAATGTACACATACCTTCCCTAACTTGCTTTACTAAATTTTTTTCGATGTACCTCGAAATACATGGTCAAATTCACTTAACAATACATATTTAATTTTTCTACTAATATTGTTCCATTATTTTAGGCAGTTATAGCTCAAATTTAATTTATCTCAATTTTAATTCTATAATTGAAGTCAATACATTAAAATTATCAAAAGGATACGAAAAATTCGCAAAATTTGAAAGGAACCAATCTATATTGTCCATTGCATATACAAAAAGTTTTGAAGCCCAACTCTAATTCGACCCTCATTGTGACTCCAAATCTTAACAGATCATTCTGAACTTCTAGACTATTCTCTCGAAATGCTCTGGTTTGTTAGAGTCGTACGTGACACAAGGTGCGAAACCTTCTCAATTTTTTTCCAAAGTCTCCATGTATGACATCATGACATCTTGAAAAATCTTGTGATTTTAAGAGTTCGTTTGTTTTTTCTAGAATTTAAAAATCATTGGACCACACGTTTGTGGTCGTATTTTCTGACCAAGATGTTCAAAATTTTTTTTCATTTTCTGGGTAAGGCCCAGAGTGGACTCACTAACATGAATAGGATTTTTCCACTGAACTTATTCCATTATTTAAAACACTTGCAGTTCAAATTTGCGCGTAACCGAAAAAATCCTATCTGTGCTATAAATTTATTAAATAGCAAACTGATCCACAAATATACGAAATTTGAACATGTAGTATCACATGTTGTGTGTGGAGAGTGGAAAAAGTTGGAGGGTAGGGAAGGAAAAAAATATTATTTTGCCGAGTGTCTACAGAAAACACTCGGCAAAAACCAACTTTGCCGAGTACCTTTGAAGAACACTCGGAAACGGGTGTAGTTTGCCAAGTGCCTCGGGACAGACACTCGGCAAAGTTACGGTTTGCCGAGTGCCGCTAACGGGCGCTCGGCAAAGTGCAAACGCCCGGCACGCTTCGTAACGGCAGGGGCGCGTGCTTGTCACGTGTTAGAGATTTGCCGAGTGCGTTCTGTTTGCCGAGTGTCGTTGGCGTTGTTTGCCGAGTGTTTCATTCGTGACACTCGGCAAATGTCATGTTTGCCGAGTGTATTTGTAATGCCGAGTGTATACGTGGATACACTCGGCAAACATGTCTTTTGCCGAGTGCCCGATAGATTGCACTCGGCAAATATAAAAACACTCGGCATTATCTCGGTTTCCGATAGTGCACTGCTGCTGATGTCGATGAAAGCTATATATATACTGATAAGCGAAGGTGCCAACCTGCGGCTTTCCCATTTCTTAATCGACTAAAATAGATGACTCCATCTATGATATATTGGATAGCCAACAGAAATATTGAAGATAAAGCTTGAGCAAATATCAATGGAATGGTCCTCAGGGTAAAAGAATGGGACGTTGGAGAATTCTTATGATCCTACAGCTAATGATGGACAGCCGATAGAAAGCTAATAAGCCAAGAGCCGATACGTTACTTCCACCTATACGCAGGCCATGAGGACGCATACGCGGAATTACTAGTCGGCTATATTCTATCGGCTGATAGGAATATAGGATGTATAACAGTGCGTGGTCACGATTGGTTACCCACTGTATATCTGGATATTGACTATGCATTGGTGGAGCTTCATTATTTGTGTCCTCGACATCCACTTCTTATTGCTTACGGCAGAGAAGTCAGATGGACGGTAATAGCAATGTCGGCAATATCAGCAAAAAAAATTCAGGACCATCAGCCGATGTAAACCACGGGTGCAGTGGGTTTTCCTTCTATGAGAAGCCGATGGTCTGCAGTAATAAGGCCTTCCTACATCAGAGATTGTTCTGAACGCAACAGAAAGGCTCAGAAACAACCGATGAGCTTTTAATCGGCTTAGGCTACTTTATTACGTATGATGATGGCAGCCACCGTGTCCAAGCCGATGGGTGCTCTAGACAAGATGAGGAGCTCGCCGCACAGATAATCCGCTGGGCAATCGAGGTTCGGCGAAATCGGATGCTCCGTTACGAGCAGAGCCGATAGCGTGGTAATCGGCACTACAGGTTGTCGTTCTCTTGGATGGCTTCATTGGCCATTTGTCTGTCTGCTGCCAACGTTGAGGCTGCCGAAGAAGATAGCAAAATTTATTTCATTTGCCTCATATTCAACTGTTGGTTGTATTGGTGGAATTTGAGCATCATGTGTAACCTTGACAAATCACCTCTTCTATTAACTGGCAGCCGATTGGTCAATTAAGAAAAAGGATCGGTTCCAATATTCATGCATGCAAATGTATGGGCTGCAAATCGGCTATCTGTTGTGACAAGTACAGCACTAGGGACAGCCGATCTATTTTTTGCCTATTGGCCACTAATACCAGAGATGAGCCGACAAGAAGATACAAACAATGTGTCGGCCGTTGATGCTTATCGCAGGACCTCACTTTCGCCTCTCGCTGGTGGCGGATGATCCGGATCATCTGCTTCCCTTTCGACGTCGATGAAAAAACGGCGTTAAACGGAACTACGAAGATACTGATGGAGCCAACAATTGCTTCAGAAATTGTATGGGGGCTGAAGGAGCATCGGCACTGAGATTTGGACAATTCGATGGTGAAGCATAAATAAAGAGACAACCACTATTAACTCATCGTGGAGCATATGCATACACGTGACTTTACTTGGGCAGCCGATACAAGTGTGCTGTTGTGTGGGCAGCCGATGGTTCAGGCAATTGTGAATTGGCTGCGCAGGTAGAAAAAGAAGTTGCTCCAGAAATACAAAATACATTGGCGGTCGATATAAAAGAGATAATTGATTTCTGGGTTACAATGGCCGATGAAGCTTGCTTTGGAGCTAATGATTATCTCTTTAATGAGGACAATGGCTCAAACTGAGTTTGGTTGCCAATTAAAGAAGAAGGTCAGCCGATGGAAGAATATGTCCAGCAATTGAGTCGGCTACTATATATAAAGGAGAAGACACCAAGATGGCAACAACAACACCCTGGCTATCAGAAGCGGTGTCTACATGTCTACATCGCATCGATGCCGCGGGACTTACTGATAAGGACGACCACGCGAGACCGCCAGGCATCCAGATGGCTTCAGGAAGACGAGCATATTGCAGAGTTACCCGAAACAATGCTACCTAGGATGCCGCCATCACCACAAGATTGCCGGAGGTGGTTCGACGATGATGGCGCTGCCGGGCTATCAAACCACGCTGGAACGACGAGACACCACCAATGCTGACGATGCTGGAGGCAACAAGAAGGCGCGGTCAACGATACGATGCAGCCGTGATGATGCCGATGACACCACAATACGATGCAGCCATGATGATGCCGATGACACCACAGAACCTGACAAGGGCAGCCGATAGAGGGGGTACAAGCTGAAAGCCGATGTCATAGTGCATGCTCTCTCTCGGCTGGCGCGTCATGGCATTAGCGCCGTCATGCTCGCACTCACGGAGGCCGCGGAGTGCCTGGTTGACGTCAAGACTGAACCGGCATGGTGGGATAGAAATATCAACGGAAAATTAATCAGGTGCAGAGTTAATAGGCTATCAATCATCGGAATATTATTGGTTGCCATCGATTCCGAGACATATTATAGAGCCGATGAGTCTCAAAGCTATTCAGGAAGGTGTATGCATGGCCAACAAATTTGAAGCTTGGAAGTCTACGAGAACTTTTTCTTATTCGGTTGGATTAAATAAGGAGCCATACACGTTACGTGACCAAATAGGAAAAGAGGAGACATGACATGTGGCGCCTTACATAAATAAGATGAGCATACAGCCGATTGAACTCTACAGCCATCGGCTCATAAACAGCCAATATGCACTTGTCGGCTCCTAGGTTCCAAATTATTGTTAAGAATTCTATGGGTAGATCAGCCAATGAAGCTCCTCGACATTGGCTACCTGCTTTTCCATTGTTTCACTACAAGGCCGATACCCAGCCAAATTGCGCTGCGGCCGAGATGTCGAGATCTTCAGGCGGTCCAATGGCTGCGTCAAAGAAGTTCATCAACGCTAGGGCATCATCTGCGGTAGATCTATGCAACCAGGGGATACCAGTACTAACTGACAAGAAGCTGAGGAGGAAGACCAGAGTCTAAAGGCTTTCATCGGCTATGTGCTTTTCTACATGAATACATACACTACCGGACACAGCGACTTTGCCGAGTGCCAGCGTTTGCCGAGTGTAACACTCGGCAAATGACACACGGCAAAAAATCTACCGGCAAACGCTGATTCGCCGAGTGTTTTGTGTCGGGCACTCGGCCAAGACTTCGCCGAGTGGCAAAAAACACTTGGCAACCAACTTTTCAAAAAAATTAAAAAAAACATCCGGCCGCCGCCGCCACCACCGGTCGCCGCCACCACACACTGCACCACCGGCCGCCACCACCACCACCGCCACCACACAATGCCACCGCCACGCCCCGCTGCCGCACAACCCGCCCGCGCCGCCGCCACGCCCCCCCTCCCCGCCAGATCCGGGGAAGAAGGGCGCCAGATCCGGCGAAGAAGAAGGGCGCCAGATCCGGTCGGGGAAGAAGGGGAGGGAGGGGCACCAGATATGGCCGCCACGCCCCATCCCCACCGGCTGCCATGACCCGCCGCCACCTCGACCCACCCCCGTCACCGCCCTGCGCCAGATCCAGCTGGGGGAGGGAGAGGGGAGGGGAGGAGGTGCGCCGGGGAGGGAGGGAGAGGGGAGGGGAGGATGGCCAGCCGCCGGCGATGGCTGCGTCCGGCGGGGAGGGCAGGGAGAGGAGGGAGGGGCAGGGAAGGGGCGCTGTGGGAAGGTCAGAGGAGACGGGGGGCGCGAGGGTGCGGAGGAAAGGGGGCTCGGGGGATGGTGGCCTGGTGTGGTGCGGGGGTGTGGAAGAAAGGGGGCGCGGTGGGGTTATGTAGGATTTTTTCACGTTTGCTGAGTGTCCCCGATTGGGGCACTCGGCGAAGTTTTTTTTCATTTTTCCGAGAGAAAAAATTTGTTGCCGAGTGTAAAAAATAAAACACTTGGCGAACCTTTTATTTGCCAAGTGCTAGAAATAAAACACTCGGCAATTACCGTGTGTCATTACTTTGCCGAGTGTTTTTCGCGAAACACTCGGTAAAGAGCTCTTTGCCGAGTGCCTGAGGAAATACACTCGGCAAATAAAAATATACTCGGCAAATTAGAGATCTCCCGTAGTGATAGAGAGCTGATGAGAGTAGTGAAAGATGGCCGATGAAGCTTGGAGCGCAGTTGCCGATGGCCATCTCTTTAAAGAAGACCGTGATTATTTCCTTAATGGCGCAGATAACTTGTGCCAAGTCTGGTACGCGTACGTCGATTGGAGAATCGTTGGTGGTCTTTCTCGATTTGAGAATCGTTGGCGGTCTTTCCCCCCTTATACATACCAGCCGATGGAGGAAATAAGAAAAGATAGCTGATCTGCGATCGAATCGGCTACTGAAGTACGAGGAAGTTCACGGAAGCCTTTCCGAAAACTCATCGGCGGGGAGTATCAAGCTGTAACAAAGCACCACTGAGATCGACTTCCAGCTCGACGGTGCCCGCGGCGACCTACATCGATCGGCAAACTCTGCCCTCGACGACCTGCATCGGCAAACTCTATACCCTCCAGAGCTCCGTCCTCGTTGTACACGTACATGGCCGACAATTGGTTAAGTTGAGGCTGCCGAGACTGTTTAAAGCACTTCTTTGACAGATTAGTGGTCAGAGGCGTCACGCAGGGATCAAAGGCCAGCTGTTGGTGAGCGTCGGCAAGGACGGCACGCTGACGATGAAGACGATGACGCCACAAAGATATTGGATTAGATCATAAGATGGATGCTGCCGAAGGTAGAGTGACGATGGCACAAGTGGCGAAGACGACACAGTGCGAACCAGGAGCCGATCAGGATGGTACTGCACGTCAATATATACTACACCACGAGTGCTCTTCCATTGCATGGATAGCCGACGAAATACTAAAGAAAAGGGACTGGAAGAGCCTGGAGAAATAATTAAGCTGATCGGATGGTTAAAAATATATAGCAAATGCAAGGACAGCCGAAAGAATAGCACTGACACTACCGGAAACAGTAACTTTGCCGAGTGCCCCAGGCACTCGGCGAAGGTTCAAATACACTCGGCAAAGGGTTTGCCGAGTGTAACACTCGGCGAACTCTACTCGGCAAACTTTCCCTCAGCATGTTTGCCGAGTGTCGATCGTCGGGCACTCGGCAAAGCCTTTGCCGAGTGCCAGAAAACACTCGGCAAAATATAACACTCGGCACAAAAGCGATAACGGTCTGTGACGGTAACGGCTCCTTTGCCGAGTGCCAGACGGCCGACACTCGGCGAAGACTTAAGTTTTGCCGAGTGTATTTTAAATGACACTCGGCAAAAAGAAAATCTTTGCCGAGTGTATTTCTACATGGCACTCGGTGAAGGTACCCGGTTTGCCGAGTGCCTTCCCCGTGGCACTCGGCAAAGAGGCTGATTTTGCCAGATTTTTTTGAGCCGTTTGCCGAGTGTTTTCCTCTTAGCACTCGGTGAACCTACATAGTTTGCCGAGTGTCTTCCTCTTGGCACTCAGCAAAGAGACCAATCCAACAAAAATTTTATGACGCCTTTGCCGAGTGTTTTGGCAATGCACTCGGCAAAGCCGTCGAACTAACAGAAAATGGCCTCTTTGCCGAGAACACTCGGCAAAGTATCCATCCACCTCCTGAAAAAGCAGAAATGTTACGTATAAAGGACCCCTCTCAAAAAACAACCATAGAAGCACAGGCATATAAATTACATCACAGGCATATAAATTGCACCACAAGCATCACAAGCACACAAATAACATTCACAAGTTCTCGTCTAAACAAGTAATTCACAAGTTTTGCATCACAAACACCTCTAGTTCACAAGTTACTGAGGAGGATGAGGAGGATGTGCAGGTGGCCACTGCCCCCAAGAAGATTCTGCATTGGACGCCGCCGATTGATTCTGCACAAAGTTATAGAGATTGCATTAGTCACTTTTCTAGTGTAAGTCTGTAGTGCCTGTAGTTTCTAGTTTAACTCTAGATTGATTGTAAGGTTGAGAGTGACTCACAGGAGTAGCTGCAGGAGGTGGTGAAGGTAGCGGGAATAGGTTCGGCGGCATAGGTGGTGGAGTCTGACCTAAACTGTGAAAGACACTCTGCATGTATTGGAACATCTGCTCCGTCCTCTGCCTTTCTAGCTGTCGATCCGCCTCGATCCTCGCCTCTAGTTCCTCCCGGCACTTCCGTTCTACCTCCACCTGGGCCTACAATATTTCATCCCAATGTCTTATTGCCAAGCAAAAGATATGTACAAAATGAATGAAAAATTAAAGAAACAGGAATAACCTGCAGAGCCTGCATCTGTAACTGTGCAGCGGTAGGCCGTGCCCGTATCGCGGGGCTCGAGTCAGTGCTCCTTGCTCGGATCTGGGAGAGGGTGGGAGTACTGGCAGTGTCGATCACGCTATCTCCAATCCAATACCTGCCATACTTCTTCCCTCCTCCTACCCTCATCACAATTTCAGCATCAATATCCTGAGAGCTCGGATCGAACTCTGGCCCATGAACCTCCCTCGCCATTGTTGTGTACTCGGTGACGCGGCTGTGGATGCTGGGATGGCTGTATGCCTCGGGCGGGTCCTCGGGTTGAAGTCGATGTCTGCCGTGGCCTTGCCCTTTTTGGACATAACCCATGCCTTGAACCGGGAGCACTCCTGGCCTTCATGTGATGACGTCTGCGGCAAAAATACAAAAGAATTACAAAATATGCAGTATTATGTGTATTATGTGTGAGAATAAAGAAATGAATTCACGTACCCATTTTTCCTTATATTCATCAAGGCTCAAGCTGCCTTGACGGTGTGGTGCATATGGCATCTGCAGACGCCGCTCCTGGCAAACAACGTGGTTCTCCAACCACACGGGCTGCAACCACACGTCCACCATTTGTTCCCAGCACCGGGTAAAGGATCGGCACCACCACGGAGGCACCTACATCATCAAGTGTGTGACATATAACAAAAGAAGTGAAGCATAATTAATCTCAGAAATAGTAAATATTAACTTTCTGTACGTACCATCATGAATTAATCATTGGTCAGGTTCATTATCCTGGCCTCTTCTTTTTTGACCCTCATCCTTCTGTATTCAGCATAGAAGTCGATGATGGCCTGAACCCGCGCCTCGTAGTGCATGTCCTTAACGAGCTTCTTGGCGGCTTGTTCAATGATGGAGGCCGCCCTAGCCTCGAATCCCTCCTGGCATTTATAAAAGTTCTGCGTATAGACACATTGCAAACAATTATTTTTTCAAGAATGTCTAGCGAAACTGGTGTATTAAGCAATCTAGTGCTTCGAATACTTACCCACAGCTCGGCCTTCACCCGCTCCGCCTTGTTCGCAAATTGCCTGTGGTCACGATCACCGACGTCGGCAGCGGCGACGTAGTGATCCCACGTGTAGGCCGGCTCCTCCTGTCCGGCGAAGACCACTAGACCGGGGAAGTGTAGCCTACACAAAAGACCAATGATGTCGTTGATCTTGCGGTTGTGGGCACCCCCACTGAGCTTAGTCCAACTCCTGCACAAGTGATTAATATACATTATTAGTTTCTATTGTAAATTTCAACATATCAAAAAGTACTGAGAATATGTAAAGGAACTTACTTTGCCCTAGTGGGTTGAATCAGTGGGCATAAATGTAGAGGGATCGATCAATGTTCCACAAGCACGATCTCTGAGTCCAAGCATGTTTCTCGCCATATCCCACAAAACCACCATCATGATTGTTGACCTCAAGAGCGTCTAACTGAGCACGAACCGCGGCTAAGGTCAGCATCTGCGGTGGAGGGTTGTTAACTACGACATCTTTCGTAAAATTTCTAATATCTCGTCTGAAAGGATGGTTAGGAGGAAGGAATTGTCGATGTTTGTCGAATGAAGAATATTTGCCACCCTTCGTCAACCAAATGAGTTTCAAAGAAGCCTTGCATACTGGGCATGGGAACTTCCCGTGAACACACCAGCCATAGAAAATACCATATGCTGGCAAGTCATGCAGGGAGTAGTGGTACCAAACATGCATCTTGAGGTTTGTCCTTGTAGCACGGTCGTATGTCCATACCCCTTCATCCCATGCACGGACCAAATCATCAATCAGAGGCTCCATGTACACGCTCATATTATTCCCTGGATGTTCTGGAATTATCAACGATAAAAATATGTTCTGTCGCTGAAAGATAACAACAAGGGGGAGATTGAGGGGGATAACGAACATAGGCCAACAGGTGTACGGGGCGGTAGCCATTCCATAAGGATTGAACCCATCTGTTGCGAGCGCAACATGTACATTACGAGCCTCTCGAGCTTTCTCATGATAAATTGCATCAAACTTTGTCCAGGCTTCGCCATCGGATGGGTGTACCAGCTTCTCAGCATTGTATCGACGTCCGGTTTTGTGCCATGTCATTTGTTTCGCGGATTCTTCACACATGTAAAGCTGTTGGATCCTCGGTATGAAGGGAAGGTACCGAAGGATCTTCACAGGAATTGCAAGCTGCTTCTTCTGATCGTCACCAGAGTCTACCTCCAGGAACCTAGACGATTCGCACTTTACACAGTACTTTGCTTTCGCATATTCCTTTCTAAATAAGATGCATCCCTTCGGACAAGCATGTATCTGCTCGTACGGCATCTTAAGTGCACGAAGAAGTTTTTGTGCCTCATACATAGACTTTGGCAAGATGTGACCCTCCGGGAGCAGGCTCCCAAAAACTGTCAACATAATATCGAAGGCGTTTCGACTCAAGCTAAACTGGGACTTCACAACCATTAGACGTGCAATGGCATCCAGTTGAGAGACCTTGGTATGCCCGTGAAGGGGTTGCTGTGCCGCACACAACATGTCGTAATACGCCTTTGCGGTAGCCTCGGGCTCCTCCTCCCTACGAGCTTCATGATAGTCATCTAACATGTCTCCCACCCCGGCGTCATCATCATATTGCTCGATACGTTGTCTGATGACCTCGTCCCTCCCACGATCGACTTCACCATGGAGATCCATATGGTATAGTCTGACGTAAATCCGTGCCTAATAAGATGTTTACCCATTTCTAACTTGGTTTGCCGACGCATGTTTGCACATTTGCTACACGGACACTAAGTATCTCTTCCTCCTTTGATCCTTGCAAATACCCGTTCCAAGAAAGCATCGGTCTTGTTTATCCATTCATCGGTCAACGAATTCTGACAAGATCGGCCCGTGTACATCCACTGACGATCCTCCATCCTCTAGCATATCAGCGATTAATATAAAAACTCACATTGCATCTACACGTTCCTATACTGTCTATTAGGTGAAGATAGGTCCTAATCCCACACGAGGATGTGTAGATGAATGTGAGTTTTTTATTAATTGTTCCTAGTTATAGCTAGGGGGTCGCGAGCCGGTCTCTCGGCCCGACGGGCCAATTAAGTATTCTTCACCCCGCTACCTCTCGATGGTTGAGTTCAAAAACCTTCGTTTTTTTCGCGTTAAAGCAGGGTAACTC